>NC_085841.1:347638043-347949115 GCF_035594765.1 Anolis carolinensis
ACAGAGTCTGTTCTCCTTCAACTGGGAAGCAGCTGACTAATATTCCTATCTCTCTCTTTTCTTGTTGTCAATCTGAAGTGTGAAGAGAATTACAACTGGGAACTGCCTCTGCCTGTTACAATGCAGATTGTTCATAAGAGGCGGTGAGAATGTCAGTCAGCTGCATCCCAATCAGCATGGGACCCCTATTGATAGCGATGGCTGCTGCCTGGTAAGCGAGATGGGGTTCGAGCCAGGAGATACCACGTACCGTGTTTCCCCAAAAATAAGACAGTGTCTTATATTAATTTTTGCCCCCAAAGATGCACTAGGTCTTATTTTCAGGGGATGTCTTATTTTTCCATGAAGAAGAATTCACATTTATTATTGAACAAAAAATGAACATTTTATATATACTGTACCGTAGTTGTCATCACAAACCAGCATAACCAGACAAACTGTGAATCCTATCAAGATTTTCTTGTTACTACCAATATTTCCATGTACAACACTCTATGGTACGTACATTTACCAATCCTACATGCTCTGGTGTTCTGTTCGGCAGGCATGCTTCCAAACAAAAACTTTGCTAGGTGTTACTTTCGGGTGAGGCCTTATATTTAGCAATTTAGCAAAACCTCTACTAGGTCTTATTTTCTGGGGATGTCTTATTTTAGGGGAAACAGGGTAGTTATGTAACTATGGTGGCTATGTAACTATTCAAGTATATAAATACATAGCTGACAGAGAATTCTGGCTGTTGTTGTTATTGTTGTTATTAATACATTTGAATCTATATATTACCACTATTACTATTGATATTCCAAAAGACATGCCTCCTTTGAATTACGCTTACCGTATTTTGTTTTTACATAAGACCTTAAATGATCTTTGTCACACCAGTTTTATTTTGCTACTTTACATTTTATGTCAAGCTTACAATGTCATAACACTATTTTATAACTCTAAATAATCTCTATACCAGTAATTTTCATTCTTCTCTGTTATTAGGAACACAACTTTTTAGCAGTAGGAATGGATTTCGGATCAGCACTCTGAAGATTCACCCTCTCGATCAAAATGTTTTTATTTGTGGAGGATTCAGTCCAGAAATTAAAGCCTGGGATATGAGGTCTTCTAAGGTAAATTTAAAGCAGAAGCAAAATTACTTGTACTTGCTTGTTAAGCACCCTAGGAAGGGTGAAGCCAGGTAGGCAGGCAGGTAATGATGTTGTTTTGGAGAGAATAATTGACATTTTCTGTTGAAGCAGCATGGCAACATGATTTTGTCAATCATTCTTGGCCTGTTTTCTAAAAGTAAACAGTCAGCTACAATTCTTTATGCATTCTGTTTAAAACAAATGGGAAATGAGGGAGAAAATATGAGCACAATCAAACATTTTATTATGCATTTAATTTTGAAGTGTCATTCTAGTACTGAACAAATCTGGGAGTTGTCGTAAACTGTTAAAGAATTAATTTACACCAGTCAAGATTGACTTTTTAAGTAGGGAATCATCTGGCACAATAATCATCGTATTTCTGAGGTGCTTAAAGCTGTTTTGCCTTTTTCCCTCTTCACTGATAAAGAATTTTGATTTGATTTGATTTTACACAATTCTGTATTAAGGTTTGGATGCAAATCTAGCCTCATATGGTTCTCTATTAAAATACTACTATCCGTACCTAGGAATAGACCTTGTTGAACATAATGAGATTATTTCCTAAGAAACATACATAGTATCAAACTATTTCACTATGTAACACATTTTTGTTCTTGGATTATAAATGTCATTTCCTAATTGGTTCTATCATAAAAACATGGGAAAAGTTTATAAACTGCAAAAACTTCGTTCTTGCGGGACATCCTGCAGCACATTTTGCTATGGTTTTTCAATGAATATCTCATCGAGTCTTAACCAATTCATCAGTTTGTGGCAGTCACAAGAACAAAGTTTCTGGAGTATAACAACTACTTTCAAAGTTGGTATAGCACAATTAAACAGGAAATAACACTTTCAAACCAGGAACAGATTTTTTTTCAAATTTTGTTACAGAGTATTATTAGCCCCCATTGCTTCCACTGTCAAACAGTGTAATATGCCATGAAGTTAGATCTGCAGTCAAATATTAATATAGGTAAAGGTAAAGGTTTCCCCTGACGTTAAGTCTAGTCGTGTCCAACTCTGGGCGTTGGTGCTCATCTCCTTTTCTAGGCTGAAGAGCCGGCATTGTCCGTAGACACCTCTCCAGATTTGAACCGCCAACCTTTCAGTCAGCAAGTTCAACAGCTCAGCGGTTTAACCCGCTGTGCCACATTAATATAGAATTGTGTAAAATAAAATAAATATCCATATCTGAGAAGCAACTTTCTGAAAAACAAGAGCCTAATTTGTAGGTTTATTTAAAGTATGTAGCAAATACAAAGAAACTGCAGCAGCTTTTTTTAAAAAAGGTTAGCTAATTAATTGATAATAATTTCTCACTATGGTGAAAGGCAATGTTCCTGTTCACAGGAAGGCAGCCTAATATTATTAAGTTGTTGCACCCTAACAAATGACGTAAATGAATTAAGTGTTGTGAGGTGTTTTAAAGACTGAAATTCTAGCATTCTAGCACAGGTAAGCTATGATAGTACCTTAGTGCACACATTCTGAATACATTGATATTTGCTCTTTTATGTGAATGAAGACAAGAGAATGAGTAAAATTGGACACAACTTTAATAAGAGGATTTGCTGTTAGAGAACGAAAAGGCATGGAATATCAGCCCTTGTTCTTCACCTGGAAATGGAGAGACTATTGATGACATATAATCCAAACTTTAAATGCATCTGAGTATATAGAGTAAATAAGATTAGAAGAGATGATTTGATGCCGTAAGCCTTAAATTAAAAGACCATAACGGTTGACAAGAAAAACAGTATTGCTTTTGTTGATTCTGCTCAAGAGATCTTTGAAAGGATGAAAACCATGGAAGAAGAAGGCTACTGCTGTTACCATTTATGTGCCACTTTAGCTTTTAAATAACTTTTCATCAGCCTCATTCTTTCTAAATGGGGCAGATTACTTACTGAAAGTAGTTTTATCCTGATTGTTCAGGTGCAATGTCTTCAAGGCAGTTTACAAATAACATTAAAAAGTTTATGTCTATATGTCAATATGTGTGAAGCAAGGACACATCAACACTGCGAACCTCACCTCCTCCAAGGTGAACTCAACCACCTAAACTGGGCTCTACAGGCCAATGGATACTCCACCACAGACATCAGAAGAGCTGCAAGGCCAAGAACAAGCCATGAGAGTCAAGACAAAGATCCACCCAGAGGAAAGGTGTTCTTACCATACATCAAGGGAACTACTGACCGCATAGGGAAGCTGATGAAGAAGCACAACCTACAAACCATCTACAGACCCATGAAGAAAATCCAACAAATGCTACGGTCAGCGAAGGACAAGAGGGATCCTCTCTCCTCTGCAGGAGTCTACCGGATACCATGCAGCTGTGGACAAGTCCACATAGGGACCACCAAATGCAGCGCCCAAACAAGAGTCAAAGAACATGAAAGGCACTGCAGACTAATTCAACCAGAGAAATCAGCCATAGCAGAGCATTTGATGAACCAGCCTGGACACAGAATACTATTTGAGAACACAAAAATGCTGGACCATTCTAACAACTATCATGTCAGACTACACAGAGAAGCCATTGAAATCCACAAGCATGTGGACAACTTCAACAGAAAGGAAGAAACCATGAAAATGAACAAAATCTGGCTACCAGTATTAAAAAACTCAAGAATCAGAACAGTAAATAAAAAGCAATACTCTGAAAACAGAGGATTTCCAGACATGAATCAACCTAGGGCAGTTAACGACTCTAAACAAAGGATGCCCCAGAGGCAGGAAGAAGACAGCAGATAAGCTTTCCAATGCTAATTAAAGTGATTAACTACACACATTCACACTGACCTCTCTCACCCTAGACTTTCCACAGATATATATTTACCTCTTTGCTTAGTTTTCTCCATACCTCACAACCTCTGAGGATGCCTGCCATAGATGTGGGCGAAACGTCAGGAGAGAATGCTTCTGGAACATGGCCACACAGCCCGAAAGACACACAACAACCCTGTGATCCTGGCCATGAAAGCCTTCGACAACACAATATATGAGTTTATTGGATTTTTCCATTCTAACTCAAAATAATCTCAGATTGGCGCCACCAGATACACATTTTTCAAAGCTTGCTTTGACTTTTTCATTTTGTAATATGTGACTGAGTAAGATTTGTTTGGGAAGTAAAGAATAAGAAAGGGTTAAAGTCAAACACTTTAATTCATTGATATGAAACACAAAAATATGTTCCAAAGCACTAAAAGAAATTGTACTGGAACACCAGCATAAAAACTGAGTAACAAACTGAATTGATAAAAACTATTGAATTTGTGAAAGAATTGTGTACCCAGTGGCACAGTGGGTTAAACCATTGAGCTGCTGAACTTGCTGACTGAAAGGTCGGCGGTTCGAATCCGGGAAGCAGGGTGAGCATCTGCAGTTAGCCCCAGCTTCTGTCAACCTAGCAGTTTGAAAACATGCGAATGGTGAGTAGATCAATAAGTACTGCTCCAGCGTGAAGGTAACAGCACTCCATGCAGTCATGCCAGCCACATAACCTTGGAGGTGACTACGGACAATGCTGGCTCTTCGGCTTAGAAATGGAGATGAACACCAACCCCCAGGGTTTGACACAAATGGACTTAATCTTTACCTGTGTATGGTACATTTTGTTGTGTTCTTCAGAGGTATCACTTAAAATACATTAAAAGCACCTATACTTTTTTCATCACAGTTCTGTGAAATGAGCATCAATTTCCTTAAGAGCAGATTGAAATATCCAGGCTTCCGACTCCTGTTTATAAACTAGTCAGTGCATGCACAAGACACCACTTCTGAAAAATCCCCTTTCCTGATCTTGTTAGCAATTTTTTAAAATATGGAAATCTGAAGATACCTTGCTTACTTTAATCAGGAAAGACCCACTTAGATTGTGAAAGTGTGACATATAGGTAAATTATCTGCAAACAATTCTTAATGTCATAATACGTTTGTTTTAGCCCCATTTACACTGCCAATTTGAAATTGTGTTATATGGTGAGTGTAGATTCGCATAATGCACTGTAACTGTATTTAACAGAGTAGATGAGGCCGTAGAGTTAATTCTAAATCTTGAGGAAGTTTTGAGGCTCACTCCTAAGCCTGCTTTCTCCAATGAAGCACTGGCCCGTTAATTAGGGTATTCTGAAAATAAGTGAAGTCATGAACCCGGGTTGAAACTAATTTCCCGGAGGGATTTGGCTGTACCAAAAACTAATTAGAATGCTAACAAGTGATTCCAGCAGAAGAGATGAATTGCAGAAAGTACAGAAATAGATGAGACATTTTAATACACATATCACCTGCCCAACTTGTTTTGATGGGAGCCTTCCTTGGGGACATACGGGCATAATTTTGTCAGTATATTTACTAAATTGAGATGTGTTGCCATGCTGGAGTATTTTTTGTAATATCTTTATTAGACTTACAGTATATGATAATAGACTAAAACATACAAAAAGCAATAGATCTACACATCTTCTATCTTCTATACACATAATAAAAGTGAAAATCTGTATGTGTGTATGTGGCACGGGTGTCCGCTCACACAGACAGCCTCCGGCCTCCACAAACAGGCCATAGTTCCCAGTGCTGAGGAGCCACCAAGTCACTCCCTCCCAGGACATTGCAGGTTACAGTGAGCACATCTCAGCGTTCCTTTCTCTCTCCATTTGCATGACTCCGCCCACTGCCTCTTCCTTAACCCTTTTCTACCCTTTTCTATGGCACTCAGCAAACAGAGGAATTGATCAGCAAATGAACATACTAGAGAGAGAGGTTTGGGGAGAATTCACCATGAGTTGTAGGAACTGGGATCTATAGTCCACCTGCAATCTAAGAGCACTCTGAACTCCACCAGCATTGGACCTGGAACTAACTTGGCATACAGACCCAACATGGCCAAATTTGCATACTGGCGGGGCTTGGGGGTGATTGACCTGGGAATCTGGAAGTTGTAGTTCACCCTTATCCAGAGAACACTGAACCCAGCAGATGACAGATCTGGACCAAACCTGACACACAGATCCAACATGGCCAACTGTGAATACTAGCGGGGTTTGGGGAGGATTGATCCAACATTTTTGGGAATTGTAGTTCACCCACATCTTTATGTATTTTCTAATGGGAGCTTTCATAAAAAAACAAAAGCAAAGACTGAGTTCTTTTCTAAGACATAGCATAACATATGACCAAAGTGATATGACCTAACACCCCAAAACAAACCAGGCCCTTTACAAATAACCCGAGCATTGCTAGGTACCCAAGCTAGTAATACATAAAACTGGAAAAGAAAACACAAATAGATAAGAAAGAAAAATAAAATGAAAAGAAAGAAAGAGTAAAGTAAAAAGGAAAAGTGACTTCCAATAATTTTCACCGCTGCTTTGGCTAAATCCCAATTAGACCTCCTCAACTTTTTAACATTAGATAAAATATTAAGCATTAAAAATACATTTTCTATAATCTATCAATTTTGTTAGTATACATATAAAAGACGATTTACTATACTTAATTATTAGCCTACAGAGTTAATATGTTTAGCTCCAACATCTATTAATTAGTAATAATTCATAATAATTATTTCTATTTAAACTGAAAGCAATCCTCCAATTTTCTAAACTCTTATAATCCTGAGGTTTGAGGTTTAAGCCTTAAAATTAACAGTTCGCTTCATCTTTATCTGTTATGCTAATACTGTTACATTAATGCTTTTTAAAGTAAAATCAATTGTTGCCCTCATATAGCAATAATGTAACCTCTATATTAAAAATTCATATGCTTTGCTACGTCAAAAGAATTTTTTCTTTTTTATTCTAACAATAGATTAACAGTGAATTTAATAATAATCCTCAAAACTCAAACAGAGCAACCAATCCTACTTTAAAACTATTTAGTTAAACCCTCTGGGTCGTTCTTAATTCATGTTGTGCATTAGCCTTAACATGTATTTCCCCTGCCCCAAAATGCATTTGCTGAAATACAAACTGAAGAAGGTGCCTCATATTTAACAGTACATATTTTTTAATATACGGTACTTTTACACCCCATTTCCCCCTTTTGATCTCTGCTTCTTCCCTGGTAAATTACCTACATATCCCCCCCCCACCCCCAAATCTCATGCCTAATTTCTTTCATCACAGCTTCAACGGTCTCAGAAGTAATTTTCAAACCCAGTGTTCTCAGGTGTATTAACCTGATCCTATCCCATCTGGTTGTTAAGCTTTCTATCTGATGTTGAAACTATATAATCCCACAGTATGTAATCTTCATTTTCCTTCTCTTCCTCTGATGACACGACTAGCTATTCCAACATATCCAAATCTTGTGGTTGTTAATTTATCTCTCCTCCTCCATGATCATCTGTATACTTCTCAGGTTATTCAAAACAATGTCCAATCCAATGCCTCTTATTAACAGATAGATTATTGTGATGTCTCCATTTTGTACTCCAAAATTAATAAATCCAAATTCATTAAATCCATTGTAAAAGAGCTAATAAATCTTTCAGATATTGTTGTTGCTAACCCTTTTGTTGATTACAAACATTTTTCCTTCCAGTGCATTCCTTAATTACTTTGCCACTTCCAATTCTAGTTGGACTTTATCAAAAAGAAGGTAACTTACTGAGGCAGAAGTCTCACCACTGGGTCCAAGATTCCGTTATTTCCAAGTGTTAGCAAGCAAAATATATGAAACTAGCTTTGCCCGGCTATGCGTTGCTGTGGCTTATGGGAATCATTTGTTGGCCAGGTGGAATAGCAGTGAATAGCCTTGCAGCCTCAAAGCCTGGCTGTTTTCTGGAGTAGCTGGAGTAGTACCCTCAATCAAAGAGCTGCTGTGAAGCCTGGCTACTTCCTTTGTAGGGGAATCATTGTTTGGCCAGCTTGAATTGCACTGAATAGTCTTGCAGCATAAAAGCCTGGCTGCTTTCTACATAGGGCATCCTTGCTAGGCCAGGTTGAATAGCACTGAATAGCCTTGCTGCTTGCAAGCCTGGCCACTTTCTACCATGCGGAATAATTGTTTGGCCAGTTTGAATAGCAATTAATAGTCTCAGTGTGGCAGGTATGAATGCTGCAATTAGGCACCTTGATTAGCACTTAATGGCCTTGCAGCTTCAAAGCCTGGCTGCTTCCTGCCTGGGGGAATCCTTTGTTGGGAAGTGTTAGCTGTTCCTGATTGTTCCCTTTCTGGAATTCCCAATTTCCCTGCTTTCAGAGTGTTGCTCTTTATTTATTGTCCTGGTTTTAGAGATTATATTGTTTTGTATTATTATACCACAGTAATTATTTCATGTTATATTTATAATCTTATATTATCTGCTTAGAAGTGGATTATATCAGGCCCCTTCTACACAGCTGTATAAAATGCACACTGAACTGGATTATATGGCAATGTGGGCTCAAGATAACCCAGTTCAAAGCAAATAATATAAGATTATAAATGGGTAATATAGCTCTGTGGAAAGACCTTGAATCTACACTGCCATATAATCCAGTTCAAATCTGTATTTTATAGGCAGTGTGGATCAGGCCTAAGTGCACTCAGCCTGTGCCCTGGGTGTCATTTTGGCTGAGGGAGTTGCTAGGATACAAAGGGGGCAGGGCCTAAAGGCAGCGGGGGGGGGGGGGGGGGCTAAAGGCAGCAGAGTCTACCTTTCTAACTGGCAGTTAGAGGGAGAAAGTCTCTTCCTCATTCTCTGTAATTTGGACTATTTTTCTAGGTTTTTTTATTGAAAGACATATTTTGGATGACTATGTATTTTGTGGCCAAATTTGGTGTGATTTGGTTTAGTGGTTTTATTGTTTACTCCATAGTAAAATGAACATTACATTTATATATATATACTAGCTGTGCCCGGCCACGCGTTGCTGTGGCGAAGTATGGTGGTATGGGAAATAAAGTATTGAGGAATTGGTGGTAGTTAAGGTCAAGGGTAAAGGTTTTCCCCAGACATTAAGTCCAGTCGTGTCTTACTCTGGAGGTTGGTGCTCATCTCCATTTCTAAGCCGAAGAGCCGGCGTTGTCCGTAGACTCCTCCAAGGTCATGTGGGATGACTACATGGAGTGGCGTTACCTTCCCGCCGGAGCAGTACCTATTGATGCACTCACATTTGCATGTTTTCGAACTTCTGGGTTGGCAGAAGCTGGAGCTAACAGTGGGGGCTCTCTCCGCTCCCCCAATTCAAACCTGTGGCCTTTCAGTCCAGAAGTTCAGCAGCTCAGCGCTTTAACACGCTGCGCCATCAGGGGATATTTCCTAAAGGTTGTGAATATACAATATTTCTGATTGGTTTTTTGTTAGTTTGTTGGAGGCAAGTATGAATGCTGCAATTAGGAAAAATGATCAGGATGTAATGGCCTTGCAGCTTTAAAGCCTGGCTGTTTCCTCCCTGAGTGAATTTTTTGTTGGGAGGTGTTAGCTGGCCCTGATTGTTTCCTGTCTGGAATTCCCTTGTTTTCAGAGTGGTGTTGTTTGCGATATTTTATGTGCTTCTACTGTCTGTGGCCCTGAGAAAACAGGATTTGCCAGACTTTGATGATGGGAATACTTTGTTGGGAGGTGTTAGCTGGTCCTGATTGTTTCCTGTATGGAATTCCCCTGTTTATTTACTGTCCTGGTTTTAGAGATTATATTGTTCTGCATTATTCTATCCCAGTAATTATTTCATATTAAAGAAGAATCTCACTTATCCAACATTCGCTTATACAATGTTCTGGATTATCCAACGCAGTCTGCCTTTTCATAATCAATGTTTTTGTAGTCAGTGTTTTAAATTCATTGTGATATTTTAGTGGTAAATTTGTAAATACAGTACAGTAGAGTCTCACTTATCCAACATAAACGGGCCGGCAGAACGTTGGATAAGCGAATATGTTGGATAATGAGGAATTAAGGATAACCCTATTAAACATCAAATTAAGTTATGATTTTACAAATTAAGCACCAAAACATCATGTTAGACAACAAATTTGTCAGAAAAAGTAGTTCAGTACACAGTAATGCTATATAGTAATTACTGTATTTATGAATTTAGCACCAAAATATCACGATATATTGAAAGCATTGACTACAAAAATGTGTTGGATAATCCAGAACGTTGGATAAGCGAGTGTTGGATAAGTGAGACTCTACTGTAAATACTACATAGCATTACTGCACATGGAACTACTTTTTCTGTCAAATTTGTTGTATAATATGATGTTTTGGTGCTTAATTTGTATAACGATTACCTAATTTGATGTTTAATTGGCTTTTCCTGAATCCCTTCTTATTATCCAACATATTCACTTATCCTGCCAGCCTGTTTACGTTGGATAAGTGAGACTCTACTGTATATTTCTAATCTTATATTATCTGCTCAGAACTGGATTATATGAGGCTCCTTCTTCACAATTGTATAAAATGCACACTGAAGTGGATTATATGGTAGTGCGGAGTCAAGATAATCCAGTGCAAAGCAGATAATATAAGATTATAAATGGGTTATATAGCTGTGTAGAAGGGCCTTGAGTCTACACTGCCATATAATCCAGTGCAAATTAGATAATCTGTGGAAGAAGCCTAAGTGAGGCCTAAATTTGCCTGTCCCCTAACTGAAACCTGGCTGTCCCTTGTTTGCTAGGCAACCAAGTGGGCAGAGATTAGCCCTCTAAACTGGCAGCAATTGGATAAAAAAAATTATTGCTCTCCCTCTAATTAGGACTTTATTTTTCTTTTCTTTTTGTTGTATCAACCTTGAGGCGTGGATGATGGGTTGTGTTGTCAAATTTTGAGGTTGGGGGGCCTGTACTTTTGTTGTTTTGTGAATTGCCGTGATGCCATCACTCTTTTATATATATAGATATAGATTGAGGTTTTATAAAGAAAGAAATGATTTGGGGTCCAGTGTCCATTGGTGATCTACTTTCTAGATCTCCAGGTGCAGGACAAAGGGAGGTGGTGATGAAATCCTGGCTCTCCCAAACAATTTTGCCAGGGGCTCTTTTCAGTTTTTATGACTGTTTCTATGTTAAGGAACTGTTTTGGCTTATCCTCCCTTAATCCAGGAAGATAAATTGCTAACTGGAGCTTATTTCCAGGTGGCAGAATATTTGTCATTGCTTATTTTCTCTACAAACTCCTATGGGTGATAGCATTAGCAGACACCTATAGGGTGATAGCGATATCTAATTTATTCTGATGTCACCCAACTCTATTACTCCTTTCTACCCAAAGCCAAGGATGCCATCCTGTTTTTAGTAATGGACTGGATGAGGGCTAACAAGTTGAAAGTAAATTCAGACAAGACAGTGGTACTCCTGGTCAGTCGTAAGGCAGAACAGGGTATAGGGTTACAGCCTGAGTTGTATGGGGTCGCTCTCCCACTGAAGAGCACAGGTTTGCATCTGGGGGTGATCCTGGATTCATCACTGACCCTGGAACTTCAGGTGTTGGTGGTGGCTAGGAGCACCTTTGCACAGTTAAAACTTGTGCTCCAGCTGCGCCCATACCTTGAGATGCCAGATCTGGAGATAGTAGTTCATGCTTTAGTCACATCCCATCTGGACTACTGCTACGCTCTCTATGTAGGGTTGCCTTTGAAGACAGTTCGGAAGCTTCAATTGGTTCAGAGATTGGCAGCCAGGTTATTAACTGGAGCACCGTACAGGGAGCAGACAATTCCCATGTTATGGCAGCTCCACTGACTGCCGATCTGCTTCCAGGCTAAATATAAAGTGCTGGTTATCTATATATATAAAAGAGTGATGGCATCACGGCAATTCACAAAACAACAAAAGTACAGGCCCCCCAACCTCAAAATTTGACAACACAACCCACCATCCACGCCTCAAGGTTGATACAACAAAAAGAAAAGAAAAATAAAGTCCTAATTAGAGGGAGAGCAATAATTTTTTTTATCCAATTGCTGCCAGTTTAGAGGGCTAATCTCTGCCCACTTGGTTGCCTAGCAAACAAGGGACAGCCAGGTTTCAGTTAGGGGACAGGCAAATTTAGGCCTCACTTAGGCTTCTTCCACAGATTATCTAATTTGCACTGGATTATATGGCAGTGTAGACTCAAGGCCCTTCTACACAGCTATATAACCCATTTATAATCTTATATTATCTGCTTTGCACTGGATTATCTTGACTCCGCACTACCATATAATCCACTTCAGTGTGCATTTTATACAATTGTGAAGAAGGAGCCTCATATAATCCAGTTCTGAGCAGATAATATAAGATTAGAAATATACAGTAGAGTCTCACTTATCCAACGTAAACAGGCTGGCAGGATAAGTGAATATGTTGGATAATAAGAAGGGATTCAGGAAAAGCCAATTAAACATCAAATTAGGTAATCGTTATACAAATTAAGCACCAAAACATCATATTATACAACAAATTTGACAGAAAAAGTAGTTCCATGTGCAGTAATGCTATGTAGTATTTACAGTAGAGTCTCACTTATCCAACACTCGCTTATCCAACGTTCTGGATTATCCAACACATTTTTGTAGTCAATGCTTTCAATATATCGTGATATTTTGGTGCTAAATTCATAAATACAGTAATTACTATATAGCATTACTGTGTACTGAACTACTTTTTCTGACAAATTTGTTGTCTAACATGATGTTTTGGTGCTTAATTTGTAAAATCATAACTTAATTTGATGTTTAATAGGGTTATCCTTAATTCCTCATTATCCAACATATTCGCTTATCCAACGTTCTGCCGGCCCGTTTATGTTGGATAAGTGAGACTCTACTGTACTGTATTTACAAATTTACCACTAAAATATCACAATGAATTTAAAACACTGACTACAAAAACATTGATTATGAAAAGGCAGACTGCGTTGGATAATCCAGAACATTGTATAAGCGAATGTTGGATAAGTGAGATTCTTCTTTAATATGAAATAATTACTGGGATAGAATAATGCAGAACAATATAATCTCTAAAACCAGGACAGTAAATAAACAGGGGAATTCCATACAGGAAACAATCAGGACCAGCTAACACCTCCCAACAAAGTATTCCCATCATCAAAGTCTGGCAAATCCTGTTTTCTCAGGGCCACAGACAGTAGAAGCACATAAAATATCGCAAACAACACCACTCTGAAAACAAGGGAATTCCAGACAGGAAACAATCAGGGCCAGCTAACACCTCCCAACAAAAAATTCACTCAGGGAGGAAACAGCCAGGCTTTAAAGCTGCAAGGCCATTACATCCTGATCATTTTTCCTAATTGCAGCATTCATACTTGCCTCCAACAAACAAACAAAAAACCAATCAGAAATATTGTATATTCACAACCTTTAGGAAATATCCCCTGATGGCGCAGCGTGTTAAAGCGCTGAGCTGCTGAACTTCTGGACTGAAAGGCCACAGGTTTGAATTGGGGGAGCGGAGAGAGCCCCCACTGTTAGCTCCAGCTTCTGCCAACCCAGAAGTTCGAAAACATGCAAATGTGAGTGCATCAATAGGTACTGCTCCGGCGGGAAGGTAACGCCACTCCATGTAGTCATCCCACATGACCTTGGAGGAGTCTACGGACAACGCCGGCTCATCGGCTTAGAAATGGAGATGAGCACCAACCTCCAGAGTAAGACACGACTGGACTTAATGTCTGGGGAAAACCTTTACCCTTGACCTTAACTACCACCAATTCCTCAATACTTTATTTCCCATACCACCATACTTCGCCACAGCAACGCGTGGCCGGGCACAGCTAGTTACCTATAAATCCCTAAATGGTTCGGGCCCAGGCTATCTGATAAACTGTATCTTCCTTTATAAACCACCTCGGGTAGTGTGATCATTGGAGGAGGCCCTGCTCTCAGTCCCACCTCCATCCCAAGCGTGGTTGGTGGGAACAAGAGAGGGGGGCCTTCTCTGTGATTGCGCCCCTCTCCCGCCTCTGGAACTCCCTTCCCAAAGAAATAAAAACAACCCCTTCCCTCCTCTTTTAAAAACCTTTAAAAATGCACCTATGCACTTTAGCTTATGGAAAGGAGGAGAACTAGATCATCTTAAGATACGACCTTACTTGGAAGCAGGTAACCCACTCTGGCTCTACAGGCTTTTAAAATATAAATGCATTTTAACTATTTAAACTTATTATTGTTTCCATGTTTATTTAATAACTTTTTTCCTTTTATTATTATATGTTTTTGTTAAAGTTGCTTTATGTACTATTTGATTTGGCATGTTCGCATTATTTTTATGGCACTGAATATTTACCATTATTGTTTGGAAACCATCCAAAGGTGAGATAGGGCAGTTTCTAAATCAAATTATTAATTGATTTATTATTTAGCATTAACCCTTTTGGCATTCTGGAGGAAGCATGCTTAGGCCAAGATATATCCATATAAAGCTAAATCATAGCATTTTGTTACATCCAAATGCCACTGTTGTGCAGTGTTTACAGTCAACTCTGCAGAAGATGCTTCAGCTGTACTTCATAAAAAGAAAAATCAGCCTATTTAGTAAGCTTTGCAAATCCTGATTAGTTATCAAGAAATGGTTTCTTTTTATATAGTTATTTTTTAAATGTATATACTGGGAGTTGCAAAAATATATCTGGTGGAGAAGGGTCGTGAATGGAAAAAGTTTAAGAAGCCTGGGCTACAGTGCCTGATATTCCTTGTGTGTCTCTCTTTCAAGTTGTAACTGGGTGGGTGTGATTCTGCTTAGCTTTCCACGATCTGGTGCCTTCAGAGTATTTAGGGCTGAACCTTATTTAGCCCTCATTGGCTGTATTTGTACATTATGAAAAGACATAATGCATACCTTATTCTGACTGAACATGAGCATTGTAGTGGTACATGTAGTTTCTCAATTTCTTCTTCAGCTCTCCTTCCTTAGGTTGATGTTGGCTTTCAAACTGTGCTTTTTGGGGGAGCACCAAAGTAGAAAACTTGGTTTATATGTCCAAGTATATTATCCCTTCCTGGTTATTTTTTCCTTCTTATGCAGCATGGTATTTACTCAGAATAAGCCATGAATGTGCTCATCTTTAACTACACAGAAAACAAGCTAAAGGTTTTTCCTTTGCAATGAGTTTTTTGTGTGGAGAAATCTTTTATATGGAGGAGCCTTTTATATGGCAGAGTATTCTTCTCTGCAACATGTAGCCATATTGTAGTGAGATATAACCCAGCCATAGATTTGTTGCTTCAGTGGGAGATCAGCTTTTGTTGTGTGATCGTTGAGAACAGCTTGAAACCCTTGTATGTATGTCACCAGCCTATGCAGACTTCAAGTACATGTTGCCAGCAGCTTCCCTTGCATCTAACCACTATTTACTGTGTATATATGTTTAGAAGTCAGGCATTTGTATAAGACAAAAACACTACACAGAAAACCTGGATTGACTTATACATGGGTCACTCTTGGAATAGGGACCAGCATGAAGGCAGTGAGAAGAGGCAGAAGCAAGAAACTCCCACCCCATTACCCCTTCTTTGTCCAAACCAGAGAATGAAAGCCAGGCCTTCCTCCTTCTTCAATCTTCTTTTTCAGACCAAGCAGACTTCAGCAGCAGTGTGGTGAAGCCACTTTAGCAGCAGCCATGTTAAGTAAGGGATTAAGTGCATAAGGTTATCTGCAAAGACTTCTATGAACATTTGAATTAAAACTGGCCACCACAGTGTCTCTACAGATATCCTTATCACTTAATGCCCTACTTAACATGGCCACTACTGCTTCTCTCTAACTGAATTCAAATTGGCCTCCACAGTCTCTGCAAAAAAACCTTATGAATTTAACCCTGTAATTAAAATGGCTGCTATTGCTTCACTTTGTCTTAAGCATCCAAAATAGCTCCCCCATGTTGCTGCCGAATTCCAGTTGTGCCCAAATGAACAGATATTCTCCTTCTCTGTAGCTCTTCCTAAGTATGGCCTCCCTATGCATTTTTAAAGGAGAGGAAGATACTTGGTTCATGCCCCTAACCTTTACCTTTGTTCTTATCAGGAAAAACCATCATTTTGGACCTAAAACTTGCCTCAGTTTATACATGAAATTGATTTATACATGAACATATTTGATAATTTTTGGCAGTAGAAATGCCCAGTTGAAGGATCCTATAGGGAGTTACTGTTCTTAACTTGGAAGGTATTAAAATAAAATAATTAGGGATATGTAGGGTGCCCAAATGAAGGGATGGTATTTTTCCAGATATGGCCTTGGTGGTTGCTTCTTTAGAGTATACCTTGTCTTTTATCACACATTGATTTCAGATTGCTTTTCAGAGCCTGGAAACACTTTCATATACTGTATAAATTGAACACTTCCCTGGCTTTTCACCAAGAATGATGTTAGTTTATCAAAGTGAGATTGCCACTACTGATATTGATATTAAATCAATGCTAACATTTATAAAGTATACCTAGTAGTGTATAAACTGTAATACAGTTGCAGCAGCACTCTGAACGATTACAGCCAATTTTCCTACCATTCAGAAAGGTGAACTGTAAGGAAGTGGAAGACTTGAGTTAATTGTCCTTGAAACACTAGCATTTTTGATCTAATGACCAGCCTCATTATTGAGAAATAATTAATGTACTGTGTGCCACATTGGCAGTATACATGACATACTATAGGTCATAAGAGACTTGGGAAAAAGTGCTATCAGTTTGAGTATGCTGATGATGCCCGGTTCTCTTGCCCTTTTAAATGAAAATGAGATGGACTTGTGGAAATTTTGAAGTTGCTCTTCTGAAGCAGCATCACTGGCTGCCAATAATTTTCCAATCCCAATTCAAAGTGCAGGTTATGACCTACAAAGTCCTTAATGATTCGGGTCCTGCTTATCTTCGTGACCATGTCTCAACCTATGAACTGGCGCGGGCTCTTAGATCTGCCTGGGAGGCCCCTCTCTTGCTCCCACCTCCGTCACATGTGGGGATGAGGGCCTTCTTGGTAGTGGCTCCCAGCTCTGGTACTCTCTCCCCAGGGAAATCAGACTAGCCCCCACCCTGTCCACATTCCGTAAAGACTTGAAGACATGGATGTTTCAACATGCCTTTGAACAATAGGTCAGCTCGTAATTTATTTCTGCCCAGTCCAAATTGTTTACTGTAGTGGCTTCTAGCACTTTATTTCCATTCCTGGTCATATTTTGTTTCGTTTTGCCCAAACCCTGCCCTTTCCCCTTGCAATTTTATTTTATCCCACTTTTTGGATGTTTATTGATGTATTTTATGATGCTTTTACTCTGTGGTTTTAATTGCTTTCAATTATATTGTTGTGCATTTTTATTTTCTATCTTGTACACTGTTCTTCGGGCTTGGTCCCCATGTAAGCTGCCCCGAGTCCCTTTGGGGAGATGGAGGCGGGTTATAAGAATAAAGTTGTATTATATTATATTATTATAGAAGTCCAAATGCAACTGTTGTATGAAGTGCCTTTCAGCAGCTGGACAGAGATAGCCTAGCCACAGTTATTCCCACTTGGGAGCATATTCTTTGCATCACTGCTTCTTAAATAGTGGGTCCCAACCTCAAATGGAGTCCCCTTAGCTCAATGCTGGGATCTTGAAAAATTTAGGAACAGTAAAAGATTTCTGAATGTCACCTAGTGACTGTTTTAAACAGTTACAAAATCTGTTGTGCAGTGTTTATAGTGGGCTCTAAAGAAGATGCTTCAGTTGTACTTAATAAAAAGAAAACCCAGCCAGTTTAGCAAACCTTGCAAATGCTAATTTATTCTCAGTGAATATTTGATTTTTATATCTATATTATATACCTATATAACTGAAATCACATAAAAATTCCTTGGAGAGAAAGCAGTTATGAGTGGAAACATTTAAAAAGCCCTGCTTTAGATCACTTCATATACTTATTCATGAGCTGCCTTTGCGAACTTCCAGGAAACCACAAATAGCACAAAATAAGCAACATGTAGTAATTGGGACCACTATAGGTCAACATTGACTCCTGTTGCACTTCTAAAAACAGTTTTGACCTATACAACCCTAAACAACATGGGAGCTCCTTTTTCTACACGCTTGTGCTTGCATTCCTTTAAGTACCAGTTGGTAAAACTAAAAAAAAAAGAAAACAGGATTTTTACAGCTTTCAGTCTTAACTCTGCTGGTGTTTCATTGTGCACTGCTGTGACTTGCTTTTATTTATTTTGTAGATTGCTCCCAACACTTTGGCTGAATAGTAGCTAATTAATAGTTGCAAAAAATAAATAAATACATACCTACATTAAAGTGATAAATAGAAGGAAAATGTGACTCTCCTTACCTTTCTCTGGCAAGTGCAATTGCAGAAGAAAACTTTAAGTTGTGTTTTTGGCCAGGGTAACATTGGCTTGTGCAGTGAATTTGGACTGTGGAAATGGATAGTTTACAGCAGAAAAGTGTTATTGGCAGAGAATTGGTCCAAAAATAAGACTTAGAATTTAGTTTTATGTGTGCTGTAATCAAATTCAAAAGTAGATGTATTTGCCTCAAGTGGTTTACATATGCCCAAAAATGATCTTTTATGAAGTAAGCCTTCAGCCTCAAAGTCTCTTCGGTTTAGCATGAAGAAAATATATGGCATAATACTGGATTTTGTTAACATCAGATACTATTGTGCCTTTTTCTCAAAGCCATTTATAAGTATCTAGGGATGCTGAGCTTCAGCAAGCAGACTATAGGCCTTTGAATACGTTTTTGTAAAATAAACCTGTTCCAAAAAATCAAGTGGAAAGATTAGCCTGCTAGAGTATGTCAGGATTTTGAAACTGCGGGGTTTAAATATTTTTTTTGCTCTCAGAAACCTACCAGAGCACAAATTTAATAACACATTTTTGTGCTAAACGAACACTTTCCAACCTTTTAATAGATCCTTTTTTCTCATATAGGAGTTTTGAATTCATTTTATGTTCACGAGGCCTAATACTAGCGAGTAGCATGGAATGTGGTGAAAAAGGAGAACCACAACCATCATTGCTGCTTTCATCTTAGTTTAGACCTCAGATGTCAACTCAATGTTCTCCTCCTCCTTTCTCTATGACCTCTTTGCCATTCTGAATTGTCTGCCCGATTAAGACACGTTGAGGTCCTGAACTATATCAGGTTTACAAAGCACCATACAATTCTTAGATGGGCATTATTTTAAAAATTATGGAAACCAGGACACATATCACCAAGCTATATTAGAGGGCTATC
Source organism: Anolis carolinensis (assembly GCF_035594765.1). Lineage (NCBI taxonomy): Eukaryota > Metazoa > Chordata > Lepidosauria > Squamata > Anolidae > Anolis > Anolis carolinensis. The sequence goes on from NC_085841.1 coordinate 347,657,343, forward strand.
AAGATTCCAAAAATAGTTAAAGAGACAAGATGCAGAAACAAAGGAGGGGCTGCAGCAGTTTGCTTTTGCTTGAATCTACTGGAAAGGGAATGATTTTGTCTTCACATCTCCTCCCTGAGATGTGAGAGCAACCCACTTTTTTGCATGTTAAACTCAGTTTGGAGCCATCAAGTAAGCTGAGGACAAAGAAGGAAAGCAAGAGGAGAAAAAAGAAAACTGGACTTTTAAAAACAGCTGGAGAAAATGGGACAACAGAGGATTGATTGGGAGTCTCTCTGCCAAATCAGAATAATTGGAGAGTATGCCCTTACCCTTAATCCTTAATGAAATGGATGGATGCATACAGCCTATTATATCAGAATACAAATGCATCAATGCATGAACACATTGAAATCCTCAGCGCAAAGGGTGGGAAGCCATGCGAAGATGACTATGGGAACAAAAACATTTTTATCTATTGAAGAAAACAAAATTTCGATCTTGAAGATGCTAGGCAAACCTCATTGGGGTTGTATTCCATTGCTGAGTTACATTGGTGAGAGCGTCTTTTCACTGTTGTCTTCCTTCCTTCCCCTCTTCTCCCACTCTTTCTATTTCCTCTCCTTTGCCATGTTCTCACCTCATACATAGTCTGCCTATTTCTCCGCTACCAGAGAGCTGGGGATGAATTTTCTTGGCTGGTGCCTGGCTGGTTTATGAACATCTAATAGAGGCTCCATGAGAAATCCTGCTTCCTTAATCCACCAGTCTAGCTAAGCCTCCTATGATGAAGAATGATCCTCTGCACATTTTGCTGTCCTCCGCTTTGGCTGTATTGCCACAGCAACTGAGGCAATACTATTCTGACAGGCTTTGGTATCCATCTGGTGCTTCCATGAATCTTGGCTATTATCTTCTCCAAGACCTAAAAAGACTTTTTTTGTCCAAAACCCTGGATGGATGGGGCCATTCAGTATAGACAATACTGAACAAAAAGGATAAATCATCTGACTTGATTAGCCTTCCCTTGGATATAAGGGAATAACAATAGTAGTAGTAGTAGTAGTAGTAGTAATGAAGAAGAAGTATGGTAATCTCTGAGTGCAAGGAAATTTCACACAAGCAAACAAAAATCACCTTGCTATTTTTTATTTCTTTGTTTTCAGTTTTGTTTCTAAAATGTGTAATACAATAGAATAGACTCTGAGTTAACTGGGACTCAAGCAACTGGCAAAAAAATCAAATAAATAATATTTTTTTAAGTTATTTTTTAATTACAGTAAAACAGTGTTATATTTAGTTTAGTTTGTCTTTATTTGTTTTAATTTGCTTTTAATTAATGTATTTCAATGGTAATATCAGGTCAATACAGAGTTTATGATATGGTATAGTATGGGGTAAAGTAAGATCTATTTTTATAGTAACTCTCAAGCAACCAGAAATTATATTTATCCAGCCTCCAGCAATTTCCATAGTTAACTGAGAGTTAACTTGTTTGGATATAAATATGGAAGGAAGGGGGGAAAAAGATCCATGTAGCATCCCTCTCGGTATAAGCATAAAATACATGCTATATTTATATCCATGTGTAGATACATTTCACAGCGCTTTCAAACAAACATTGAGTTTCTGAGGACCCTAATCATATATTTCATTTTATTTTAGGGACCTTCTTAATGCGTGACCAAAATATCTATGCACGCTTCCTCCGGGACTCCCGTTTACTAGCTCCTTGCTTTTTCTCCCTTTGCTTTTATGTCCCCCGTCTGCCGCTAATTAGCTTCCGTCCCTCTGGTTGCTTGTCTTGCATCCTCTGCACTTTTGTGCTTTTCTCCCTTCTGATCTTTCCAACTGTCAACATCCACTCCTTCCCAAAGATTCCCGTTGCCAAGCAACCACTTCCAATAAAAACCCACGTATTCTTTGTTCAACTTTAAATCATTCAAAATTTTTTGCTGCAGATTGCTGATATGGACTCTTCTCCCCCCACCCAACCACTTGCCTAACCAATATTTTCATCCTAAAGGAAGGGACTGGGAGCCATGAAGGTCTCTTTGATATGTAAAGTATTATTTATTTTGACAGTTGCTCTGCCAGCCTGTGGTTTACATTTACTCCCGTGATAATGCTGCTTCACTTTTGAATTGAGTGATCCAAGTACCATTATTTCCTTGCAGAAATAATGCAGATCAATTTGCTATTACCACACACATTTTGGAGGAAAAAAACTCCAAGAGTCTTAATTGGTTTGTGCACTACGCAGTATTTCCAGGACTTCTTCATTTTAATTGTATTTTGTTTTATAGCTATTTAACCAAGTGGGTAGTGGAGGGGAAAAGTAGTGGGAGGATCCAATTCCAGGTCTTTTTGTTCAGAAGAGGAGTTACAGTGTCCTCTCCCAAAGTATTCTCTTTACTCTGGCAAATGAGTAAGATAAGGAGGCTTTCAAAGTTTGTGGTTGTTTTCTTGTTTGTAATATATTAGCACAGTAGAAGTCAGAGGAACAATTTCTTTGAAGAGTTTATTTCTTCATGCTGGAGGTTTAAAGTACAATCAGCAATCTCTAGGTCGTCCAGCAAAACTCTAGGGTTAGCCTTTCCTGGACATTGATCATAGAATCACACTAGCGGATCTAGATGAGACATGTTTCCTCCAGGCATCTAGTTCCTCCAGCATGACTTCCAATGATTGACCATAAAGTTGCACTGGAGAACCTAGAGATTCATGGAGAGAACATTTTAATTAAATCTATGAATAATCAAATCCCCAAATGTAGAGGGCTGACCGAAACCCTAATCCGCCCCGAGTCCCCTCGGGGAGATAGGGCGGAATACAAATAAAGTTTTATTATTATTAATATGTTACTTCCAAGATAATTTTCATTTCTAATGAAAAGCATAAGCGTGCATTTCAGTAGGCTAAAGAAGAGCACTTGTTAAAGATGAATCTTTTTTATGCATTAATCCTAAACAGACAGAATCCAGGAGTTCAGCATTAAATCCAGACTTTCTCTAAGTAAGCACACATACAGTGGCAATCATGCACTTCTTGAGGTGCATTAGACCCTAGACTTCTAGTCCTCTCTCTTAATTGTGGATTATTAATTGTGCTGGTGAACTGTAAATCCCTCCAGACCTAGCTGAACTAGATAGCACTGAGAGCTGGCATGGCAGAAGATAGGGCTGGACATATTCTCCTTTCTTCCCTGTTTTGAATTATCTCCCTCCCTCCTTTCATCTGTCTCTGTGAACAACTGCTGTTCTACTTTACTGGTTCTGGTTGAAAAATCAGTATATATGAGGGAGCACTGAAACAATGGTTGCCTTATGGTATTTTTGAATTGCAGATAATAAAAGTCTACAAAGCTGCAGTACAGCAGACCTTGGATATCATGTTCCTCCCAGGAGGAGGAGAATTTCTTACCAGCACTGATGCAGTAAGCCAAGATTCAGCGGACCGTACCATCATTGCATGGGACTTCCACACAGCTGCGAAGGTCTCCAATCAAATCTTTCATGTGAGATATTTTATGTTATATTTCTTTTTTAGTGACACATTCAAAATATTCATTTATAACAGCTTTTTTTCTCTTGGAAAGGGGCAAAATCTAATTTGTGTCATTGCAGCTGACTGGCTAGAGGATGATGTGGTTTTGCTAATCCTTCCATTGGGCTCTACTGCTATTCAACCCAGTGTGGTATTTGTGGGAACAGCAGCACAGCCTTGCATCTTGATTGATTGAGTGCATGAAGAGGGTATGATTTTCAGTCTCTCTCTGCCAGGCCATTGTTACTTCGTCACTGAACCTAGACTTGAAGGTAGATGTCTCAAACTCCAATTTTGATCAACATCGCTGCTGTAAATGCACCACCACAAGTGGAGTTGATAAAGAAGGCAGCACAGTGGCAGATGAAAAATGACAAATGGTGCCTCCATGAAAGTGTGGAGGATGGCAATAAAACCCACCCTTGTCAGGAGATAAAATTACTCTGCTAACACCAACATTTGTTGCTGTATCTTTGCTGCCACTATGTCTTGGTCTAAAATTGACTTCTGACGATTTAAGGTGGCTTCCACGGGCATGTGTCACCAGCAAGTTTCTATCCTGAGAACTAGTCTGGATAATTATCAAGGCAGTAAGAGCAAATGCAAAATCTGCAAACTTTCAAAAGAGCTATATGTCTTAATCAGACAAAGACTGTAAGAAATAGGCATGCAGGAGGAAACAAGAGTGGCAGTGCTGGAGTATGCTGCATATACTGTCAAGTATTGTTTTAGCACTTTTAAAAACTTAATAAAAGTTGACTTTCTTTTTGAAAATACTATACACTCAGGCCTGTAGCGAGGGGGGGGGGGTTTAGGGGTTCAACCCCCCCCCCCCCCGAAAATTTTCAAGTTATAAAAAAAATCTCGTTTACTCATGAATTTTAACTGGTTAACCAAATCCCCATGCTAAGTCTATGAGATGCAAAACATTAAGAGTCCCTCCAGGCACTATCTCAAGCAGATATTGACAGGTTTGTAGCGGGGAGGGGTATGTGCTAGGGGTTCAACCCCCCCCCCCCGGAAATTTTCAAAACCCCTCCCGAAATTTTTTTCTGGCTACGGCCCTGTATACACTGCCCTTTTTTGCACAGTTCCACTTGTGTTCTGATTGCTAGACCAGCTTTCTTTTCTAGCAGTCTTTGTTCTCTAGCACATGTTTGAATTCTCATTGGAATTTATGTCTGTGTCAGATTTGGAAGGACATACGTTTCCATCTTCACTATGGAATGTGGACATGTAGGATAGACCAGAGCTTGGCATTGTTTACTATGCTGACTGTGGGAGGGAGTTCAAAAAGTTACCCTTCCAGATTCTGGAATGGATGGCAGCTCAGTGATAGGTGGTATGCTTTGCATGTGACAGTCCCTGCCATCTCCAGTCAACGGCATCAGGGAGCAGGTCTCCGCTCCCCAAAAGTTATTGTCTACTCAGGTAAACAGTACAGAGCTAGACAGACAAAATAATTTGACCTGACATAAAGCAAGTTCCTGTATTCCATCTAGGATGATACTCTCTACTTGCTAAATGCCTTAAGGCAGAGTCATAATTTGTAAGTGAGGTACAAGAGCAAGCTTCTGTCTCTTGTACTTGGTTTGGCCATTGTGTGCACATTAACATTAATAGGTGACTTAGGACTTATTTGTCTGCCTCAAAATGATGAAGAGAGGTAACACAGGTAGAACCTGTACATTCTGTCTGTACATTCTGACCCATATATGACACTAACTTATATACACGGCATTGCCTGGGTGTCAGGGAGACTTCCCCCACGTTACTTTCTCCACCTCGCTTCCATATTTGCCCGATCCTGTGATGACCCATGGGCCTTGTAGTCCTGCTCATGACATTGTGATGCCTGATGAAGAAGAAAACTTGGGTTTTTTACCTTCCCAGTCAGAACTGGATTCTTCCCAGACAGATTCTTCCCAGCCAGATCTGGGAACCTTGCACCTGCAAGAGGGTTATGTTCCAGAAGTATGTCAAACAAACACTGAGGCTACTTCTCCTGTGTTTTCTCGCCATGAGTTTTGTAAACAACAGAGAGGTTTGGAAGCGGCCTCGCGCAGGAGTGCTAGAATAATTGCTAAGAATTTAGCCAATTAAGCCTGCTTTCCATGAGAATCTTTAAGGAGTCAAACATCTGGTCTCAGAGATTAGCTTTCGTTTCTGGTTCCCAGAGAACTGCTCTCGGCGGGAAAGTTAGACTCTATATAGGTGTTTTACCCGCGGAGTAACTTTGCGGAGTCAATTCGTCAGCCTCCGGAGCGAGTTGTGTCTGAACAGCGCGCTCCGTTTCAAGCCTCGTTCCTGCTCAAGCCTTGTCCTTGTTTCCAGCCTTCGCTCCTGTTTCCCAGCCTTTGTTTACCTACGGACCTTGCCTTGTTTCCCAGGACTAAACCTTGCCTTGTTTCACGGATTTTACCAAGTTATTCCACGGACCTTGTTCTTGTTCCTCGTTACCTTGTTCCACGATTCAAGCCTTGTTTCAAGTATCAAGTTATTTCCTAGCCTTGCTCAAGTTCATGGACTAAAGGACCTTGTCATCTCCCCTCACTTTGCCTGGCAAAGTGAGTGTTTCGGTTATTGGATTACAACTTTGGACCTTAATATTTCATATTGGACATTGTTTCCTTGGACTAATTTTGACCTTTCCTGAAAGGTCTGCTTCTGGACTAACTTTTACATTTGCTTTTATTAACTTTATATATTTCCTTAATAAAGATATTAGATAGAATCTGGCCTCTGCGTATGGTTATTGGTGCTCTGTAGCCTGGGTCGTGACAGTTTGACTCCGCCTCCCATAAGCACCAATTAACCAAGGCCAGAATGTCTACCGGAACCGTGCCGGGTGGGCAGCCGCTTACCTACACCATCGACAAGGATGAGGTGGACCGAATCCGTGATAAGCTCAATGCACAGGATGGGGAAATAAAGGGTTTGAAGGAACGCGGAATCCGTCTTCCGGCCATGGCGTTGCCAACCAAGTTTACTGGAGAAGCTTCTAAGGTTCATGTTTTCCGTCGCCAATGCCAAGCTTATCTAGAGGCCCGTGATGCCGAGTTCCCCCAGGAAGACATCAAGGTGGCGTGGATTTACAGTCTCCTAGACGGGCCAGCGGCTAACTGGGCGACGGCTCTGTTCGACCAAGCCTCCCCACATCTAAGGTCAGCGCAACATTTCTTGGACCACCTTAAGGCGACCTGGGGAATCGAGGACAATTTGGAGGCAGCCGGGCACAAACTCCGCCGCCTCTTCCAAGGAGACAGACCCATGTCTCAGTACATAGCCGAGTTCCGAGTGCTGGCCCACAACACCGGCTGGAACGATGTTGCCCTCAGAGGACAATTTCGGGAGGGTCTCAACATTGAAATGCTGGAGGAAATCTCCAAGGTGGATCCTCCCCAAACGCTTGAAGCACTCATCGATCAATGTTTACGGGCTGAAGTCATGATTGCCAACAGGAAACAGTGGGTACGAGGCCAGAGCGGTAGAGCTGGGGCAAAACCCCCCGCTCCCGCCAGCGTTCAGCCGCGTCCAGTGTGGAGACCCCCACCACCATCCCCATACCCCAGAGGGAGCGAGGAGGTGCCGATGCAGTTGGGCAATGTGCGTCCCAGATTAGATGCCGCCGAGAAGGCCCGCCGCCAACGCCTAAATCTCTGTTGGTATTGCGGGAATGGGGGCCACTTCGCCAGAGAGTGCCCAGCCAAAGGGAAGCCCGCCGCCTGTCTTGCGGCGGCGTCCTCCACGGAGACGAAGGCGTCTGAGGCGGCTGGCACACCGCCGGCGGGGGAAGCCAACGACCGGGCGTAGAGAGGCTCGCCAACCCGGTCAAGAAACCCATTCAAGAGCCGCCAACCGGGGTCCTGTTCCTTCTAGTGGTCACCTTATGGTCAGCAAAAAAGGGACCCGTCATGATCCACGCCATGATAGACTCAGGAGCTACCAACAATTTCATTGATAGAGAGTATGCCGACTCTCTGGGATTACAATATCATGACTTCAAGAATGCCCGTGTGGTGCAAGCCATCGATGGCCGTCCTCTCAAGACGGGCCCCGTAAGCCAGTGGTCGGAACCCACCAGGATGTGGATAAGGGAACATATGGAAGAGATTTCCTTCTTTGTTACTGAAGTTCCCCATTTCCCTGTGATTTTGGGGATTCCATGGCTGACACTTCACGACCCAAGCATCTCCTGGTCCAACAGAGAACTGCAGTTTGCTTCAAAGTACTGCCAAAACCATTGCCTCGTAGCCAAGGTCTGCCATGCCACAGACACCGAGCCCATTATCACCTTGCCAAAGAAGTACTCCGAGTATTGGGATGTATTCAATGAAAAAGAAGCCGAAAAATTACCCCCACATAGGCCTTATGACTGTGCCATTGACTTGGTGGAGGGGGCCCCGATCCCGCGAGGGCATCTCTACTCCCTGACTGAACCAGAGCAAGAAGCTCTCAGGGAATTCATAGAGACAAACCTTCGCAAAGGATTCATCAGACCCTCTCAATCCCCAGCCGCCTCCCCAGTGATGTTTGTGAAGAAGAAGTCAGGGGAATTACGCTTGGTGGTGGACTACAGAGCATTGAACAATATCACTAAGCGGAACAGCTATCCCCTGCCCTTAATCTCGGATCTATTAGACCGACTTCGAGGAGCCAAGGTCTACACCAAGCTGGACCTACGGGGGGCTTATAATCTAGTTCGCATCAGAGAAGGGGACGAGTGGAAGACCGCCTTCCAGACTAAATTCGGATTATTCGAGTCCCGAGTTATGAATTATGGATTATGCGGAGCTCCCGCAACGTTCCAGCATTTTGTCAATGACATTTTTCAGGACTATCTAGATCGGTTCTTGATCATCTACCTGGACGATTTTTTGGTGTTTTCTAGATCACAATCAGAACATGAGAACCACGTTAAAATGGTGTTACAACGATTGCGGGATCATGGACTTTATGCCAAGCTGGAAAAATGCGCTTTTGATCTACAAGAGGTAGATTTCCTGGGGTACCGCATCTCGCCTCTAGGGCTCTCCATGGACCCGGCAAAAGTTTCAGCAGTATTGGAATGGCGGGCGCCAACCAACAAGAAAGAGGTGCAGCGATTCTTGGGGTTCGCGAACTATTACCGCAAGTTCATTCCAGATTTTGCCCGCTGGTCTGACCCAATCACCAGCTGCATCCGTGGGAAACAGCCCTTCCGCTGGACTGATCAAGCAGAGAAAGGGTTCCAGCAACTAAAGAAATTATTCACATCCCAGCCAATCCTTCAGCATCCAGATCCTGAAACCCTTTTTGTGGTGCAAGCGGACGCCTCTGATGTGGCAATTGGGGCTGTGCTCCTACAACCGGTGGGAGATCACCTTCATCCTTGTGCCTATTATTCTCGTCAACTTACCGCACCAGAGAGGAACTATACCATTTGGGAAAAAGAACTATTAGCCATAAAGGCAGCTTTTGAAACTTGGAGACATTGGCTAGAAGGGGCCAAATTTCCCATTGAAGTCCACACTGATCATCGGAATCTAGAGCATCTAAGAACTGCCCGCAAGCTAAATCAGAGGCAGCAACGTTGGGCTTTATTCTTTGAACGTTTCAACTTCCAGATTCATTATGTGACCCCAGCCCAAACCAAGCAAGCAGACGCCCTGTCACGTAAACCGGAATACGCTGCAGGACGCAAGGAGACCTTTGAATCCCAACTACTACAACCCGAGAACTTTGCCACGCTCACAGTGGGGAACACCAAATCCACTCCCATTGATTCAACTCCCTCTACTCCAGGACCCATCTGTGCTCAAGAAATCAGGGCTAGTCAGCAAGCAGATGCCTGGGCGCAGGACCAACTTCGTCAAGGTCTGCATTTTCCCTTTTCGCTTAAAGATGGACTGCTTTGCTATAGAAATCATGTTTATATCCCACCCGGACCGGGCAGGGAAAAAGCACTTCGTCTGTGTCATGACTGCAAACCAGCAGGGCATTTCGGACTATTTAAAACCATGCATTTGATCCTAAGAGATTTCTGGTGGCCTAAGATCCGCAAAGATGTGGAAAAATATGTCAACACCTGCCCAGTATGCCAGCGCTCCAAGATAAGAAGGGAGAAGCCCTCAGGGCTTCTACACCCCCTTCCTACCCCATCTCGCCCATGGGAAATAATTTCTGCGGATTTTATCACTGACTTACCACCTTCCTGTGGATTCACCACGATCCTAGTGGTGGTGGACCTTTTCACCAAGTTAGCCCATTTCATTCCCTGTGAAGGCCTTCCCACGGCCCAAGAGACTGCAGATTTATTCCTCCAACATGTTTTCAGACTACATGGATTGCCCAAGAGTTTGGTCACAGACCGTGGATCCCAATTCACCTCTCGTTTCTGGAAGGCACTACAAAAACTATTGGGCATAGACTCTCGTTTATCTTCAGCTCATCATCCCCAAACGGATGGGCAAACGGAGCGCACCAATGCCACTTTGGAACAGTACCTTCGCTGTTATATAAACTACCAACAGGACAATTGGGCTTCTCTGTTACCACTGTCGGAGTTTGCCTACAACAATGGAGTCCAGGCTTCTACAAAAGAAACGCCGTTCTTTGCAAACTACGGCTTCCATCCACGTTTCTTTCCCCCTGTCATTGAAACTTCAGAAGTTCCCGCAGCAGAAGAATGGCTGCAGGAACTCACAGCGGTACAACAACTTTTGCTCCAGCAACTGGAACAAGCCAAGGAAGACTATAAACGTCACGCGGACAAACATCGCCAGCCGGGCCCCGAAATCAAGGTAGGAGATCGGGTTTTTCTGTCCACTCGCTTTTTGCCCTCCCATCGCCCTTGCCGGAAGTTAGATGCCCGTTTCATTGGTCCCTATCCAGTGGTGGCGCAATTAAACCCCGTGACTTTCAAACTCCAACTTCCGCGTTCAATGCGCATTCACCCAGTGTTTCACCGCTCCCTGCTCCTTCCGGCGGATGGTGTGCGGCCAGATGTAGACCGGCCGGCCCCCGTCCCTATTTTGGTGGATGGGGAGGACGAGTTCGAGGTTCAGGACATTTTGGATTCTCGCTTTCACCGCCGCCGCCTGCAATATCTCATTGACTGGGTGGGTTTTGGCCCTGAGGAACGCTCTTGGGAAGACGCCTCCACAGTCCATGCTCCTGATCTAACCCGTCGCTTTCATCAGACCTATCCCGCCAAGCCACGACCTCGCGCCTCGGGGAGAGAGTCCCAGTTTGGGAGGGGGCTTGAGGAGGGGGATAGTGTGATGACCCATGGGCCTTGTAGTCCTGCTCATGACATTGTGATGCCTGATGAAGAAGAAAACTTGGGTTTTTTACCTTCCCAGTCAGAACTGGATTCTTCCCAGACAGATTCTTCCCAGCCAGATCTGGGAACCTTGCACCTGCAAGAGGGTTATGTTCCAGAAGTATGTCAAACAAACACTGAGGCTACTTCTCCTGTGTTTTCTCGCCATGAGTTTTGTAAACAACAGAGAGGTTTGGAAGCGGCCTCGCGCAGGAGTGCTAGAATAATTGCTAAGAATTTAGCCAATTAAGCCTGCTTTCCATGAGATGAGTCAAACATCTGGTCTCAGAGATTAGCTTTCGTTTCTGGTTCCCAGAGAACTGCTCTCGGCGGGAAAGTTAGACTCTATATAGGTGTTTTACCCGCGGAGTAACTTTGCGGAGTCAATTCGTCAGCCTCCGGAGCGAGTTGTGTCTGAACAGCGCGCTCCGTTTCAAGCCTCGTTCCTGCTCAAGCCTTGTCCTTGTTTCCAGCCTTCGCTCCTGTTTCCCAGCCTTTGTTTACCTACGGACCTTGCCTTGTTTCCCAGGACTAAACCTTGCCTTGTTTCACGGATTTTACCAAGTTATTCCACGGACCTTGTTCTTGTTCCTCGTTACCTTGTTCCACGATTCAAGCCTTGTTTCAAGTATCAAGTTATTTCCTAGCCTTGCTCAAGTTCATGGACTAAAGGACCTTGTCATCTCCCCTCACTTTGCCTGGCAAAGTGAGTGTTTCGGTTATTGGATTACAACTTTGGACCTTAATATTTCATATTGGACATTGTTTCCTTGGACTAATTTTGACCTTTCCTGAAAGGTCTGCTTCTGGACTAACTTTTACATTTGCTTTTATTAACTTTATATATTTCCTTAATAAAGATATTAGATAGAATCTGGCCTCTGCGTATGGTTATTGGTGCTCTGTAGCCTGGGTCGTGACAGATCCTCTGAAAAGGCCTCTGAGGGTTTCCGTCACAATGCTCTGGCCCTCTGAGTGGCTCCAACCTAGAGAATAACCCTGGTGATTGTCTAGTATTCTTTCATTTATTACCTTTCAGCCTGAGGTAGCCTTTCTATCTACTGCCCTATTGTGGTTACTGCTAAGCGCTGCATATATCTTTTGGTTTTTGGGCCCTGCCTTCAAATGGGGCTGATTTTGTAGTTGAGACCATGCAAGTATTTTAAGTTGGGACTTGAAGGGTATGTATGCCAAATTTGGTCTAGATTCATCAAGTCATGTAGGAGCCATTGTGGTACAAACCAATAAACCAGTCAGCCCACCATCATACATATGTACATACATACATACATATATACATAATACTTTGACTTTCATATATATATATATATATATATATATATATATATATATATACACACACACACACACACACACACCTTTTCGTGTCAGAAACGACTTGAGAGCATACTGCAAGTCGATTCTGGTGTGAGAGAATTGGCTGTCTACAGAGACATTACCCAGGACACACCCAAATGTGTTACCATCCTTCTGGGAGGCTTCTCTCATGTCCCCTCAACTAAAGCTGTCAGACAGGAGCTCACCCTGTTGTGTAGATTCGAACCGGCAACCTTCAGGTCAGCAACTCAACCTTCAGGTCAGCAGCCCAGCCAGCACTAGTTTAATAGCACTCATTCCCATGTCCTGTTATGAGATAAAATGTGAACCTACTCTTAGATTTCAGTCTGGTGTTTTCAGAGAACAGGTCATTCCCTACCTCTTAAAGACCTAACACTTTCTTGAAGCTTGAAGGTAGCTGCTTTTGGAGATGCTCTTCTATGCTATGTGCATAATGATATATCTATATATATGCATGTGTTCATGTATATGGTTGCATTTCTGAACTCTTGCCCAAACTCAGTATAGAGTTCATTCTCTTTTGAAAATGTAAAGAATAAGGTCAGTTTGTAGCCATTTATCCATGAAAAGAACTATTCTGCCCTGGCAGAGAGATGGAGTGTATGATTTAATAAAACTCTCCCATCGCCAACTTCTATGATTGCCTTTGTCCAGATTTGCAGATGCACAATCCTGTGCATAAATTGTGAGAGAAGGTTAGTCATTTGCACTTCAAAAGCAAAGCGCTTCAGTGAATAAGAAACTGCAGCACGTTCAATTTTGATGTATTCAGCAGCTTAAACACGCTGATTTCCTTAGTAGAAAAAAAGAGGGAGTGTTATTGAATGGGACAGTTTACTGCTCTCTCCAGAGCAAGCGTGAAATTGAGGGTGATTTTGTGTGAGTGTGTGCAAACAATTACAAAGAATTGACTTTAGTTTCATAAATTTCCATTTCTAATCTTTTAGATGCACTCGCAACACACCAAAAAGTCGATTTTCACTCTCAGCAGGGATAAACACCACTTACTGAGCCAAAACAACTCTCATTGTTAGTCTTCCATTATGCCTGTATATCGGCCTAAAACAGTTGACTTTTGTATTCAAGCCTTTCCTTCTTCTTAAACTAGAACAAATGATCTGATATAGATGAGAACTGCAGAAAATGTAATCTCTGGCAATCAAGTATTTATCTTGTCTGTCCCTAGCTCTGAATCATCCCTAATTTAAAATTGCTGCAAAAGAGTTTTATATAAAACTGCTTGTTTCCTCCCAGTTCCTTTCTTAGGCCCAATTCATACATTATTAAAGTGTCATGGAAGCAGGTGGGAAAACCTGGCTCTTTGTCATCTGTGATTACAGAGGCAAACACAGGAAACAGAGGCAGCCCATATTTGGTGGTTTCTTTCCAAAGTAGGAGTCCGGCGAATGTACAGCAGCAATGTTGGGAGAAGCAATTGCAGTGCCTGGTTCATTTACATCAGTGGTTCTCAACCTGTGGTCCATGGACCACCAGTGGTCCCCAAGAACTAAAATATGGTCCGCAGCCTCACCGTTACTATACCGTTGCAATGAGAGTGACTGCCGAGACAACGGGGATGTCGGCAGGGGAGAGGCTGACTCCCCACAAAAGGCACAACAACAAGCCTCCTGACTACTGCTTCTTCTTCTCCTCCTCCTCCCTCCACCTGAGCGGAGCCGTTGCATGTGGTGCCTGGAAGTGGGGGCGCCTTGGTGTCTTTGTTTTTAGGCGTGTTCCTGGGGTTATTTGGAATGCTGATTCAGAAAATTGCATTGGATAGACCACATCACCTATAGATTATTGAATATGCTTTTCTGTGGGTGAACAGATGGCAACTACTGGATGGCATGCATTCTGTATCAGAAACTAGAGCTGATGTGGTCTATCCATTGCAGTTTTCTGAATCAGCACCCCAAATAACCAAACCTAATCTAAAGTTGACCAAAAAGTGATTCGTAACCCTGTTGGTATTAATGTTGTAGAGTGGTCGCTGGATCAAAGTGGTCCCTGGTGAAAAAAAAAGTTGGGAACCACTGATTTACATGAACAATCCTTACTATTGACAGATCTTGTAAAAAGTTACTTTCAGGGCAAACCACACACACACACACACACACACACATATATCTTCTTTTTTACTCGTTCAGTTGTTTTCGACTCTTCGTTACCTCATGGACCAGTCCACGCCAGAGCTCCCTGTCAGCCGTTGCTGCCCCCAGCTCCTTCAAGGTCGAGCCAGTCACTTCAAGGATACCGTCCATCCATCTCGCCCTTGATCGGCCTCTCTTCCCTTTTCCTTCCATTTTCCCCAGCATCATGATGTTCTCCAAGCTTTCCTGTCTTCTCATGATGTGGCCAAAATACTTCAGCTTTGCCTCTAGTATCCTTCTCTCCAGTGAGCAGCCGGGCATTATTTCCTGGAGGATGGACTGGTTGGATCTTCTTGCAATCCAAGGCACTCTCAGGATTTTCCTCCAGCACCAAAGTTCAAAAGCGTCTATCTTCCTTCGCTCAGCCTTCCTCATGGTCCAGCTCTCACAGCCATAGGTTACTATGGGGAATATATATATATGTATGTATTTATATGTCAAAGTATGTTCATCTGTCCATCCATTTGTACTACAAAAGGCTTTTGCTGGGTGAAGTGGCCCTCAGTGATTTCACTGGATTGGCTGTTAGGTGAAGTGGCTTTCTGTGATGTCACTGGGAAAGAAAGGTTACATGTGTATGAGAGGAAAGGAGACATTATGAGGTAGGCTTTCCCAGAGCTAGAGAAGGGAGGAACGAAGGATAGAAAGAAAAACAGACAGAAAAAAGAAAGAAAGAAAAAGAAGGGAAAGAAAGGAATGGAGAAGGAAGAGGGAAGAGGGATGGGGAAGAAAGAAAAATGAAGGAATAGAAAGGAAAGGGGAAAAGAGAAAGAAGGGAAGAAGAGGGAAAGAGAAAGAAGTGATGAAAGCAGTGGTACAGCGGTCCCTGTGACACCTGGGCAATACCAGGTGTATATGCTACCGTAGTTATTTCTAGTCTTTATACCCTGCTTTTCAGCCAAAACATTTCCCAGACTGGATTACAAATTTTAATTTGACCTTTCCCTGACCTCAGGCTTGCAATTTAAATGAAGGAATGGTGATGACAGTGGGGAAGAATGCTGACTGCTCTTCTTTCCCTCAAAGGTCAGCTGTGATCTGGAGAGAGGGACTTGTATTAACCTCTGGTGGCAAGTTGTGATAGAAAAATATCTGGCTGTTTCTCAGAAGGGATATGGAGGACCAGGCTCTAGTTAACCACCATTATGCTTTAATCAGTTTCTCAGGCCAAGGCATGGTGAAGTCATACCTGGCTGTCCTTCTCTCCCTCAGAGGCCAGAGCAATGGGATTTTGGGCTTGTAGCCCAAAAACAACTTATTAAAGCTCTGGGTGTCAAGATGTGAGATCCTGACTGCACTGAGCTCCTGACTTCATTGATCATGCCACACAACGATGAGAGTTGTATTTCAAAAACATCTGGAAAACACTGGAGAAAGCAAGAGTAGAGAATGGGAACTGGGGTTTGTGCCATAGACCTCATAGAAGCCTTTGTCTTCAGACTGCTGCCACTGTTGTTGTTGTTGTTGTTGTTATTATTATTATTATTGATTACAATTGTTTCCAAATGTTTCAGGAGCGTTATACCTGCCCCAGTCTTGCACCTCATCCTAAGGAACCTATCTTTGTTGCTCAGACCAATGGGAATTACATGGCCTTGTTTTCTAGCCTTCGACCATACAGAATCAACAAAAAGAAGAGATATGAAGGGCACAAGGTATTCTTCCATCTCTCTGCAAACACTCAATGGATGCATGTCATGGAACCCAGTTACAGGGCTTTGGTAATTCAGCTCTGTAACTGGGAGTCATAACATAAACAATCCCAGAAGCACCTGGCAGAAGAAGATAGAATACGCCTGGGAACTTGGGGCCGAAAGTATAAACAAACATAATTGGTTTAGTGTGTGAAAATGGTAGCAATGTGATATTGGAGGTGGGGCTTGATGATGATATTTACGTGTGGTGTTACGTAGCATCAAAAGTTATAAAAATAGTTGTATGTAAACATTGAGTCATTCCTGACTTTTCCAAAGTCATGTGTTCTTCAATAAAGATTGGATTTGAGAGCAGTTATCTCTAATCTGCGTTCAGACTGATCCTTTGAAGTGAGCAGGACAATTAAGTCCCAGCTGGTTTCTACCCCAAGCCGGACGGTGTGACTCAGAGGATTCCCAGAGGGGGAAGAGGCGTTCCGGCGGCGGCAGAAACCAGCTGGGGATCTGGAGGAAGCATGCCGGAGACCGTGGCCCTGCGGTTATCCATCCTGGAAACAAATTTATCCAGGCTGTCGGAAACCGTGGGGAGGTTGGTGCCACTATTGGAAGAGAATCTCCAAAGGGAACCCATCCAATATGGCGCAGAGAGAGAGCCAAGTAAAGAAGGAGATTGGAGCCAGAGGGGCCAGCGAGCGTCAACGCAGAGTCCCGTGGCGACAAGGGACGAGGGGGACGAGGAATACTGGCAGGAACTGCAGTTCCGAGACAGAATGGCGCGCGAAGTGGAGCGCCAGCGAGCTCTGGGAACTCTGAGGCCGCCATCTCCAACAGAGCTCCCAACCCCCCGGATGGGCGTCGGGGTGGAAAGGCCATTGGGGCCAGGGATCGGGTCCAGTGGATTTGCAGACGGAGGCGGAGAGGAGCAGGGGATCCAGGAAGAGGAGGAGGATGTGCCGTACGACGAGGAAAGGCGTGATGAGGGAGCTACAGCGAGGCCGGTATGCGGATGGGCGGAAGGGCCGACAGCGGCGGCAGACTTTCGGGAGCCGCGCAGAATGACCACCGGAGTGGGGCGCGGCGTGTTCCAAGGAGCCACCCGAGGAAACCTGATGCAACCCTTCCCCATGCCTCCCAGACAGCATCAACGGGCCGCAGAATGGATGCCGAGAAGGGAAGATCTCAAACTGGAATACGGAGGGGAATCAGATGAACTGAACTTTTTTCTAATTAGCATCAGAGGATACATGGAAGACAATGCACACACATTCCCCTCCGAAGCAAGCAGGGTTCGAGCCATCGGCAACACACTAAAGCGAGGAGCAGCCAGCTGGTACGTACAACTCCATGCCAGACACGACCCATGTCTGAGGTCAGTACCCCGCTTCCTCGCCGCACTGGAAAACCGGTTCAGAGACCGGCTAGAACAATTGAGGGCTCGAGACCAGCTGAAAGGAATAAAGCAGAGGGACAGAACAGTGCCCGAGTACGCAGAGGAATTCCTCCACCTCGCGGAAAGGGTACCAGAGTGGTCTGAAGTGACCAAAGTGGAGTTATTCAAAGAGGGACTACGCCCCGAGATTTTCAGCTGGGCAGCGCACAGAGATGACCCCGAAACGCTCCAGGGATGGATTCAACTAGCGGGGCGCGTCGAATCAACCCTGACCCAAATAAAGCGCTTCAGAAGCAGCGGCGGCCAGCAAAGACCGGTGGCGAGAGGTCGAGGAGAAACGAGGAAGCAGGAAAGACCCGGAGGGAGGCCGGGGATTCCCTCCAGAGGAGACGACAACAAACCTAAACCGGGATGCTTTGTATGTGGGAAGACGGGCCATCGAGCAGCAGAATGCTGGGCACGGAAGGGGGAGCCGCCAAAACCCCCAAAGCCCAAGCCAGCAACCGGGAGGCGCGCGGAAGAGGAGGTGCAGGCCCCAGAATCTTCAGAAAAATTGGTGAGTCGGGACAAACGCATGATAGTAGTGCCAATCTGCCTCTCGGGACTAGAGAATCAGGCCACCTGCAAGGCATTTGTGGATTGTGGTTGTTCTAGAAATATTATAACTCCGGAATTAGCAGGAGCGCTGAAATGCCAGCAGATGGCGCTTGACTCCCCAATTGCATTTTCGCAGCTAGATGGATCAGTCGCTGCTGGGGAAGTATCTACAAAGGAAATACGGGAGGTCCCATGTAAAATAGGCAAATGGGAAGGAAGAATATCCTTTGTGATAGCCCCTATTGCCACATACCACGTAATATTAGGGATACCATGGCTCGAACAGGCAAATCCTGAAGTAGATTGGAGAGGAAAGAGCCTAGCATTTAAAGAACAGCAGACGCAATGGGAGATAAGCAAAATTGCAGAAGAGGAGGACGAGGAAGATGAAGCAGGTGAGATAAACCCACAGCTATTGCCACCTGAATACAGAGACTTTGTGGATGTTTTCAATCAGAAAGAGGCCAGTAAATTGCCTCCCAAAAGGAATATAGAAGTAGAAATTGAAATAACCCCAGGAGCAGACTTACCAAAACCAAAAGTGTATCCCATGTCCGTGCAGGAGAAGGAGGAATTGAGGAAATATATTGATAAAAACCTGGCGCGAGGCTTCATTAAGCCATCCAACTCTCCTCTCGGAGCCCCAGTGTTATTTAGGAGAAAGAAAGACAACTCCCTACGATTGTGCATTGATTATCGAAATTTAAACGCAATTACTAAGGACAATAAATACCCTATGCCCTTAGTAAAGGATTTAATTACCGTATTGAAGAAAGGGAGCATATTTACTAAACTTGATTTAATTGAAGCGTACCATAAATTGAGAATAAAACCGGAGGATACTTGGAAAACTGCATTTTCCTGTGCATTCGGCCATTTTGAATATGAAATTTTGCCTTTCGGTTTAAAAAATGGAGGGGGTTGCTTTATGCAGCTTATAAATGAAATACTACACCCATTGTTGTACAGAGGGGTATTCATATTTCTTGATGATATCTTGATTGTGACTGAAGATAAGGAAAAGCACGTGAAATTGGTCCGGGAAGTTTTGCAGAGACTAAGGGAAGCAAAGCTATACGCAAAACTGTCCAAATGTGAATTTAATAAAACTCAAATTGACTTTCTGGGGTATCGTATATCTCCAGAAGGGTTAGCTATGGATCCAGCTAAAGTATCAGATGTAAAAGAATGGGGAGTGCCTCAAACAAGGAGGCAATTGCAATCGTTTCTGGGGTTTGCAAATTTTTATAGATCCTTCATAAAAGGCTTCGCGCAAATAACCGCACCCCTTACTGAACTTTTAAAAACAAAAGGGAAAGGAGAGACAGCAAAAGTAAAAGCTCCTGGCGCCAAACTAAGTTGGACGCCAGAATGCCAAAAGGCATTTGAAACCCTAAAAGAATGCTTCACAGAAGGACCCATTCTAAAACACCCCGATATCAGGAGCCCTTTCATAATCCATTGCGATGCCTCAGACTGCGCGTATGGGGCAGTACTATTGCAAAAGGATCAAAATGGGAACTTAAAGCCCTGTGGATATTTGTCCCGGAAGTTCAGCGAAACTGAAAAGTGTTGGCCGATATGGGAAAAAGAGGCACTAGCCATATTAAAAGCCTTAGAATGCTGGCGACACTTTCTCGAAGGAAGCGGAATCCCATTTGAAATTTGGTCTGACCATAAGAACCTCCAGTATTTAAAGTCCCCTCGGAAATTGTCCCCCAAACAGATTAGATGGGCACAATACTTCAGCAGGTTCGATTTCCAATTAAAGTTTTTTCAAGGGAAGCAGAATGTCTTGGCAGATGCTCTTTCACGCATGCCTCAACACGAAGGAATACCCACAGCAAAAGAGGGAACAATATTCTCTGATAAACAATGGGGCTTAGCTGTCAGGACAAGAGCACAAACCCAAAAGGAGAACACTGCTATGGTTGAACTCGACGGAAAAGATAATTGGGGAAACGAGCTGAAACAGTCTTATGAAGGAGACCAATGGATCGCGTCCAATGCAGAACAGGGGGAGCAGAAGGGGGGATTTTGGTTTGTGAACAAGAAACTGTATATCCCAGCAACATTAAGGATCAAGATTTTGCATCGTTTTCACAATAACCAGAGCGCTGGTCATACAGGGATTACAAAAACAACCAAAGCAATAGCAAAACATTGCTGGTGGCCAGGGATGAGGAAGGACATAAAAAATCATGTTGTTCAATGTGATGATTGTGCCAGAAATAAATCGAGAGGAGGGAAGCCAATGGGATTATTACAAACAGTAGCAGAACCTACCAGACCTTGGGAATGTGTAGCTATGGACTTTGTGGGGGAACTACCGGTTAGCAAAGGACATCGTTATATTTGGACAGTATTGGACCTGTTTTCTAAACAGGCCCACTTTATAGCACTGACGAAACTACCATCAGCCGAGAAACTAGCTGAATTGTACATAAACCACATTTACAAACTGCATGGATGTCCCAGTAGAGTAATCAGTGACAGAGGAGTACAATTCACAGCAAAATTTTGGGAAAAATTCCTGGAAATACTAGGAGCAGAAAGGAGTTTAAGTTCTGCTTTTCACCCCATGACAAATGGGGCGGTAGAACGTACTCAGCAGACACTTGGGCAGTTCCTTCGAATGTACTCTAACATGAGACAAAATGACTGGTCTCGGTGGTTGGCTTTTGCAGAACTAGCTTTTAATTCGACTATACATTCAGCAACAAATAAAACCCCCTTTGAAGTAGTTTACGGGTATGAAATACAGCCTCTACCCCGGATGCCAAGATGGACAGAGGATGAGGGAACAGAGGCGGGGAAATGGAAAACACAAATGGTGGAATGCTGGAGTCAAGTGACTGCATCATTGAAGGAAGCACATAAAAAGTATAAAGCGTTCGCAGATAAAAAGAGAGTGGAAGGTGATAAATTGGAGAAAGGAGATTTAGTGTGGTTAAGTACCCAAAACATCAAACTGGGGCTACCTTCGAAAAAATTGGGCCCTAAATATATTGGACCATTTAGAATACAGGGTGTTATCAACGAAGTGACTTTCCAGTTGGCATTGCCAAGAAGTTTGGGGAAAATACACCCTGTATTCCATCGTAGCTTACTGAAAAAATATATGGGTACTTTGGACAAAATGGACACATAGAATTATTGTTTTGTTTCAGGTTTGTGATGAAGGAAGAACTGAAGAGGAGGACGAAGAAAAGGAGGGCACCATGTCATGGAACCCAGTTACAGGGCTTTGGTAATTCAGCTCTGTAACTGGGAGTCATAACATAAACAATCCCAGAAGCACCTGGCAGAAGAAGATAGAATACGCCTGGGAACTTGGGGCCGAAAGTATAAACAAACATAATTGGTTTAGTGTGTGAAAATGGTAGTAATGTGATATTGGAGGTGGGGCTTGATGATGATATTTACGTGTGGTGTTACGTAGCATCAAAAGTTATAAAAATAGTTGTATGTAAACATTGAGTCATTCCTGACTTTTCCAAAGTCATGTGTTCTTCAATAAAGATTGGATTTGAGAGCAGTTATCTCTAATCTGCGTTCAGACTGATCCTTTGAAGTGAGCAGGACAGATGCATACACTTTAACAAGCCTGCTTATGGTGCTAATTTATAACAGAGTTAAAAATTAATAGACTTCAACGCTGTTCTCTGTATTTGATTTAATTTAGAATTAAACCGAAGAGGGGATAGATCCGAAAATAACTAAAATCTTTATTAGTTGCTAATAACCTTGTCACGTACACACTGACTGCAGCTAACAATGTAAAGTCCTTAATAGGGCTGTCTTGATAAACACCTGGGGGAAATAATTAGGCCATTATGTTAAAAACTGACACCTTTATTACACTATAACATTTCAGGAGGTTATAGATCATATTGTGTTTTGGTAATTAAGATCCCAATTTATTTTAAACCTTCTTAATTCATGACTCTTTCAGGTTGAAGGATTTGCAGTAGGCTGTGAGTTTTCTCCAGATGGAATGCTTCTTGTGTCCGGAAGTTCAGATGGCAAAGTGTTTTTCTACAATTATCGCACCTCTCGAATCCTTGGCACCTTGTCTGGGCACAGTCAAGCCTGTGTGAGTGCAACATTTCATCCAGTCCTTCCATCACTCCTTGCTACATGTGGCTGGGATGGAGCAGTCAAGATCTGGCAGTAATAATCGTGCTTATTTTCAAGTGGGTTGTTTACATAAGAAATGGGTTTTCAGTTTCATAACTAATTTTGCTTTTTATTTTTTATATTTTCTTCTATTTTCCCCTTGGAAATCCTTGGGAGTGATATGTGTTTTGAAATTCCCCTTTACCATATGTATGGTTCAAGAGTAATTTATTCTGTGGCTATATCATACAGTTGCCTCATTTACCTTGCTTCTTTGCTCCCACATCATTGAATTGTGTCAATTTGTCACTAAGTCTCCTTGATGGTCAGCACAACTCTGCCTTGCTAACAGACTGCTCCTAAGTCAGGGTGGGCAGTGGTGTAGGGGAAAGGTGCCAGTCTTCATCTCTTCCCCCTCTGCGGACCATACTACAACCATTTCGATCACTGGTATTACTCAGTTTGTAGGAGGGAGCTTTATATGTACAAAGTTCTCATGCACTTTGGTGCTGTTTGCATGAAATAATGCACCCAAATAAGCAAATAATATTAATGATAAACAATTGGGGGCTGGACGTAAACTACCAAGGGAGTTCATAGAACACAATCATGGGGTTTAGAGGCCATTCTTCCATCAAGTATTTTTCTGTGTCTAACTGCCTCACAGTTCCTGTTTCAGATAATTAAGGAAAGATGTGTTAGTTTAAAAAAAGGATGCCTGGCTGACTTGTAGTTCCATGTCTCACTAGAGACACCTGCTATGACTTAGTTCCTATGGAATGCACAACACCTGCCATTAGAAGTGTTTGAAAGGGATTATTTAGGATTATTTGGAAGCCTACAAATTTGACCCACTTCAGATTTAAACCTTGACAAATCTTTGGTCAAAATAGAGACTAAAGACACAATTTGTTGTATCACTTTGCTACATTAGCTCTTTAGACCAGTGTTTCCCAAACTTTGGCTTTTTAGATGTTTGGGATTTCAACTCCTAGAAGTCTCCGCTGCCTTGGCCAATGATAAGGGATTCTAAGAGAGTCCCAAACACCTGGAAGACAAGAATTTGGGAATGACTGCATTAGAACATCTTGCTTTAAAACTGGTTTTCCAGTTTTACCACTCTGTGATGGAATCCTTTTAAGAGTTTCCATTTTGTTTGGGTATTTGGCTAAGTCACATTAAGATGGTTAGCACTATGACTGATGCAACCTTGAAGGATTTTTTGATACAGCATAACATGATCAGGAATGATTTTGAAACCATTGTGGCAGTGTGAAACCTGTAGAATATGGAGGTATATGGAATATTTTTTTTACATTTAATGAGTTATAATAAAAGCTTACATAACTTGAAAACAAGTCACTTACTTTTAATGGAAATATAGTTTGAGGTGAGCAGAAGGGAGTCATCACCATCTGCACTACACCCATCTCTTGAAGATAGTGCTGCCCTTTGAATATTCACATGGCAGTCCTGTCCTTGGGAGGTGGGGATATAGTGGCAGTGATCCTGCCCCTCTTCCCAAAGGTGTGACTGCCCTGTGGATATTCACTCAGGAGATGAGTGATGGGTGATATCACCATCTGTGCCACCTCCCTAAGATGGAGCTTCCCTGTGAATGACCACAAAGCAGTCATTTCCTCCTGAGGTGGGAGTAATGATCACTGTCTACCCCATCCAAAGGTGTGATTGCTCTGTGGACATTCACATAACAGCCCTGTCTTCCAGAGTTGAGCGGCCCATCCATGCCATCTCCCTAAGATGGAGCTGCCCTATGAACCATGGCACGGCAGTCACATATTCAGGGTGTAGTTATAGAGCATACAGCAATGACTCAACTTCCCCTCCTGCTGCTCACCTCCTGAGGGTGGGACTGCTACGTGAATGTTCACAGGACAGCCTCTATATACATGAGCGGGCAGTGATTCCGCAGCTCCCGCACCTCCTGGGGACCTGGCTGCCTCGTGAATATTCACAATACATTCCCAACTTCAAAAGGTAGGTTCTGAAGTACAAGCTCACAAATACAACTGCAAGTATAAAACCCACAAATGTGCAGGGCCAACTGTATTTTATCTTTCTGTGATCAAGCACATGTGTTCCAATTTTTTTTTGGCACACACACAGTACAGTATAGATTATACAGAAGAGAAATGCTGTACTGGTGCAATTATTGCAGGGCTAAACCTCTGCTGTTTGAAGGAATAGGTAGAAATGCTGCCTCCCTGGTGCTGATTGCTGTAGTGGTAGTGACACTCAGTGATTTAAGAGTCTCTTCAGTCCAATATCCTGATGCATACTGGGAACCATTAATCAAGCAACCTTGATTTTGTTTCATGTTACGTTGCATTATCTTATTTTTAGGAAGGCTCACCCTCTTTTTTTATACCTAAAATGGGAAACAGTTAGCTTTCAGACGTTGCTAGATGGCAGTTCTCACACATTCTTGCCAGCACAGCCAATGATGAGGAATTATGGGAGTTCTAGTCCAACTACATATTCCCATTCCCATTTTAAACATTCTTGATTTAGGAAGGCTTCTTGTCACGATGAGTGCAGACCTTTGTTGCATGGGAATATGATATTTATATAGCTGGGGATTCGATCAGGTGATCCTTGTGGTCTCTTCCATCTCTGTGATTCTATTGTGGAAGCTCAGGAACTTGACGAGATGTATCATTCACTTCTTACACTGGAAAAACATTGAACTTGTACATATTTATGTTAAAATGTATAAAAGATGTCAGTGTAAAGGTTGTATAAATCTGTTTTGTAGCGTTTAAATTATAAACTAAATAAAATTATTTTACCCCTGTTCATTCCCAGGTCTATGTGTTTATTTTCTTAATAGTAGTTGTTTTTTTCAATCAGTTGTTTTTTTAAATATAGTATCTCCAAAAACAGAACAGAATCTAAATACCAAAATAGATGGGAACATGTGTCTCCAAGGTGGTGTTTGTGGCCCTCCAAGCTCCCCTCCCCCCATTTTTTTTAAATGCAGGTGGAAAACCTGGCATCACTAGGAATCGTCATTTGTGGCAATGCTCCTTTTGATTGCACATGTATGAGATGAAAACAAATTGTTTTCTCTAGCTACTTTCAGGTTTTATGAAGTTGTATTTCTTTTCCTATTGGTATGTTGTCCAAGAGGTTCCTGGAGGAGAAAGTTGCATCTTAGATGTGTTGTCGAAGGCTTTCATGGCCGGGATCACAGGGTTGTTGTATGTCTTTCGGGCTGTGTGGCCATGTTCCAGAAGCATTCTCTCCTGATGTTTCGCCCACATCTATGGCAGGCATCCTCAGAGGTTGTGAGGTATGGATAAACTAAGTAAGGGAAGGAAAGAATATATATATCTGTGTAGAGTCCGGGGTGTGGCAAGAGTCCTTTGTCACTGGGAGCCAGCATTAATGTTTCAGTTAATCACCCTAATTAGCATTGGAGATGTTTTTGTCTCTTGCCTGGGGGCATCCTTTGTCAGTCAAGCCCTCAGAGTTTTGGTTCCCATCTACTGTTTTGATTTTGGAGTTTTGTAATACTGGTAGCCAGATTTTGTTCATTTTCATGGTTTCTTCCTTTCTGTTGAAATTGTCCACATGCTTGTGGATTTCAATGGCTTCTCTGTGTAGTCTGACATGATAGTTGTTGGAATGGTCCAGCATTTTTGTGTTCTCAAATAATATTCTGTGTCCAGGCTGGTTCATCAAATGCTCTGCTATGGCTGATTTCTCTGGTTGAATTAGTCTGCAGTGCCTTTCATGTTCTTTGACTCTTGTTTGGGCGCTGCGTTTGGTGGTCCCTATGTAGACTTGTCCACAGCTGCATGGTATCCGATAGACTCCTGCAGAGGAGAGAGGATCCCTCTTGTCCTTCACTGACCGTAGCATTTGTCATGTCAGACTACACCCCGGACTCTACACAGATATATATATTCTTTCCTTCCCTTACTTAGTTTATCCATACCTCACAACCTCTGAGGATGCCTGCCATAGATGTGGGCAAAACGTCAGGAGAGAATGCTTCTGGAACATGGCCACACAGCCCGAAAGACATACAACAACCTTGCATCTTAGAGTTTGATCACAATTGCCTTAAAATATTGCAAAAACAATATGTGAATAGGGGCCAATAAAGCAACTAAGGATTAATCAATATTGCTTCAAATGTAAAGTCTTGTCTTCTATTTTTTTTAGAAACTTTAATCAGGCTAAATTGGCAAGCCGCTCCAAAACTGTTTAAAAATAGTTTTTGAAAAAATGTTTTAAATCTAAGTAGTCATACATTTTGTTTGGGGCCCGAGTGCATTGAAACTTTTAATGCATATTACAGTACCACGTATTTAGATGAAATCTAATTGCTGAAAGTTTTTTTTTTCCTTTTGGAAAGGTGTAAAAATATGATTTAAGACATTTTACTCAATTTGTGTCCATGTCCTATTTCTATTGTAGCTCTGTCCAATATTTATTGAGAGGATACTGGATCCAATGTTTTAAAAAGAATGCATCTGTCTTTGTTTGAATGATGTTATTTATGTAACTGATTAGATCTAGGAAAGAACCCTAATTGTACACTATACTTTCATAAGTAATAATGGCTTTTTCTTGAGACATGTATCCTATATGCTCAGAGATGATTTAATTGTTCTTAGCTAAACAGTGACACTTCATTACTGTGGTTAATGGCACTCTGTTTATAATCATTCACTTACTTTTGAGGCAATGAAACGTTGTAATAATTGGAGATCAGTCTCATAATCTCAGCATCTTGAAACCAGTGTTTTAAGGTACAAATGTTTACTTCATTAACAATCTGAGGAAGCAAGCAAGCACACACATTATTCAAAGTTTGCAAATTGAGATTCCAATGGTATTAGCAAAAACTGTCTCATTACAGACTGAGCATCCCTTATCCTAAAATCCAAATTCTGAAATACTCCAAAATCCAAAATTGTCCACACTGATGCCTAAGCTTGTGACACGTTTGCTTTCTGATGGTTCAATGTACCCAAACTTTGTTCCATGCACAAAATGATTAAAAATGTTATTTATAAACTTACCCTCAGGCTATGTATATAAAGTGCATCTGAAACATAAAGTGACTCCATGTTTAGACTTGGGGCCCATCTCCAAGATATCTCATTTTGGATGTCTGTGTAAAGACAGATATTCCAAAATCTGAAGGAATCTGAAATTCAAAAAACTTCATGTCTCAAGCATTTTGGATAAGGAATTTTGGATAAGCAACCTGCACTTACTTTGCCTCCGACAAGTCTAAAAATTGGTTGCAAGATTACAATGAAGGCTTGACTCTTCCATGAACAGCAGCAAAGGATACGTGAACCATGGTGAGTTCTCCTTCTTTTAACTATATGTGGATGAGAGTCCCTGGATGTCAGTGGATGTGCTTTTGGGACTAGCAAGATGCCAAGAGTCTTGAATTAGAGACTCTGAGTAAGACCCAATTCCTTTCATCTCCGTCCCACCACAACGGTTTGCTAGAGGGGAAATCTGCTCTACTTTTTCTGTCTTCTACATTTTAATTACTCTAGACAGAGAGAAGTTGGTACTGCAGCTTGCAACTCAGCAGGAGGCCAATGACACAAGGATCCAATAGGCCTCCAATTGGTTCAGGAAAGCTGCTAACAATGTCCTGAGCGATCAATGCTAGAGGCTATTGCTCAGGAACAGAAGGAGCTACCCTTATACAGCGGTTGAGTAGCCCTTATCTGAAATACTTGGGACTTGAAGTGCTTTGCACTTTTTTTCAGATTTTGGAATGCCTATATTTGCATATACATGTATAATGAGATATCTTGGAGATGAGATCCAAGTCAAAATATGAAATTAATTAATGTTTCATAGACACGCAGCCTGAAGGTAATTTTATATAATATTTTGAAAATAATTTTGTTCATGAAACAAAGTTTGTGACGACTGAACTATCAGAAAGCAAAGATGTCACCATCTAAGCCATTCATGTGGACAATTTTGGATTTCAGAGAATTTTGGAATTCCAGCAAAGGCAAGTTGAAAACATCAGTAAGAAATATATTTTAATGCCCCCCCCTCTCTCTATATATATAGACACACATACGCAAACACACACAGTTTGCAGTATATAGTATAAGCAATTAACACCAAATTTTAAAAATATGATTAATATTACACTATTTACAAGACCTCACTAAATGGTGGCAGAGAAATATAGTAAGAACATGTGACTGATACTCATGGTTTCACCTGTGTGCATACTAGAAATCTACTTACTGTATTTCTTCAATTCTAAGGCACAATTAGTTTCCTCATACAAACATCTTTAAAAGTGGGATGTATCTTGAAATTGCAGGTACTTTTAAATAATATATGTGTGTGTGTGTGTGTGTGTGTTACAAGGAAAATGATCCTAGAAAAAAAGCCTAGTCAGTTAGTTAACTGAAAAGGGGAGAGGATTAGCATTGTAATCCAAAAGATGTATACCTTTGTTATTAGGAAGAGGCGCTAATTACAAGTTACTTGTTACTTGTAGTTACTTCTAAGTCATGTTCCTGATACATATGTGGTAGTCTTGTAATAACTTAGGGTGCAGCTACACTATAAAATCAATGAAGTTTGATATAACTTTAGCTCCCATGTTTCAATGCTAAGGAATTCTGTGCATTATAGAACATTATTAGTCTTCTCGGCCAAAGAGTAGGAGCCCCCAGTGGTGCAATGGGTTAAATCCTTGTGCCAGCAGGACTGCTGACTTGAAAGTTGGGTTGCCAGTTCGAATCCGGGAAGAGCGCGGATGAACTCCCTCTGTCAGCTCCAGCTCCCCATGCGGAGACATGAGAAAAGGCTCAAAAAGCATGGTAAAATTATCAAACATCTGGGCGTCCCCTGGGCAACTTCCTTGCAGACAGCCAATTCTCTCACACCAGAAGGGACTTGCAGTTTCTCAAATTGATCCTAACATGAAAAAAAAGGATTCCAGGATTCCATAGCCTTGAGCCATGGGAGTTAACATGATGCCAAACTCCATTAATTCTACAGTTCAGATGGATTCTTAGATGGATAGCTGCTAAATCCTTGATTGACAATGCAATCCTAGGAATTAGACTACAGTACTGTTGAGTCCAGTAGGACTCTCAGGTTATTAGGTATAAAATTGTTGTATAAACAATGTTTTTTTTAAAAAAAAAATACAATACTCTTGACTGCATACCAATCAACACTTTATAGTTCCAAAATTATAAGCATGAAAGGATGAGATTTCCATTCCTGGTTGTGGTGTTTATACCAGGAAAGAGCAAGCATTGAACCTGGTTTCTCATTTCTTCACATCATGTACTCTGCATCTTATTACTTCTTCTTGAAATCAAAGAAAATGTGACACTCGCCATTTGAGGAATATGTAACATCATGAGTATTTAATGATGCAATGCTGCCTTTTAAAAAGACTAACCAGCCTTCACTTTGAAAGAACACAAGACTGTGCTGTTCCACTGAGGCTTTTACAATCCTGTTAGTTGTGTTTTCATATGAACGTGCAGAAGGATGTCGTGAGATTTTAATCACTCGTGTTTGCAAAGCATTTTGACAGTTTCTCCTAGATGGCAACAAAGCTGAGTAAAGTGTCTTTATTTATTCATTCCTCTTATTTGCAAAGAAATAACTGAATACTTACTCAGAATTCGCATTTGTGACCTCTTTCCAAGAGCACACTGGTCTTTTCTTAATGTGGCATCAGCAATGTCCTCAACATTTAAAATAGGTATTAAATAATGTGAAATATTATAATGGCGAATAATGGACAGACTCAGTGGATAACCATTAAATATAAACAATTACCTTGAAGCCCCACAAACTTCTATAAAGCAGAGTATGTGAAATGCTTTGATGGATCAAATCAGAGATTGAAAATAATTAGTTACCAATAATGTGCTCCTTGTAATTACAGTAGAGTCTCACTTATCCAAGCCTCGCTTATCCAAGTTTCTGGATTATCCAAGGCATTTTTGTAGTCAATGTTTTCAATATATCATGATATTTTGGTGCTAAATTCATAAATACAGTAATTACAACATAACATTACTACGTATTGAACTACTTTTCTGTCAAATTTATTGTATAACATGATGTTTTGGTGCTTAATTTGTAAAATCATAACCTAATTTGATGTTTAATAGGCTTTTCCTTAATCCCTCCTTATAATCCAATATATTTGCTTATCCAAGCTTCTGCCGGCCCATTTAGCTTGGATAAGTGAGACTCTACTGTACATTAATTTTCACTTATGAAGGTCCAATTGCATAACATTGGAGTTGTAAAGCAAACACATTCTGCCTCATTGGCTTCATAGTTGCTTCAGCATACACAAAACAGCATGAGACCACAGCACATTTCTGATTTATGGCAACCCTAAGATGAACCTATCACAGGGCTTTCTGAGGCTGAGAGCGTGTGGTTCATCAAAGGTTACCCAGTAACCTTTGGGTATGATCTCCAGAGTCATACAGGCAGGGGGGAAGCGGTGGAAAGCATCTTTAATATTGGGGATGTGACCCACCCTGGGAAAAATCTGGCTTCGGGGATGACCAGCCATCCCATTACATTTCCCTGCATTCCTCCACTTCCTGCTGCTGCTGGATTTTAACACATAGTCACTGGAAGTGGGAAGACCTACGTTGGACTCCGTTATGCCAGCGTATGAAGATGTTGTGAAAATGTAGGAAATTTAGGGTGGGATAAGGTTCCTAGTTCAACATTCAAACCACTACACCACACTGGCTCCCATGCTCTGAAATTACCAACTGGAATTCAGCCATAGGATGATTCTTTTCCAAAGATATATATATGATGTTGGTGTCAGTACTTGTGTTAGTCATGTCAATACTTATAGCTATGACTCTGCAGCTTGCCAAAGAATGTCACAGTAGATACATTTATTTTTCTGTTCAACTTCGACTATTATCAACGAGCAGGAATTTGGCCCTGGCTGCATTTTGCATGTAGAAATCTGAAAAAATTGGGGAGGATAAGATGAAACACAGAATACTTATATTTCATTCCACAAAACTTAACAAACGTAAAAATGAATTCTGCCCAGCAGCCAGACCACGACCCATAAAGTTTGCATCATGCATGTCCTTTAAAGCCATCCTGTCAAATCCATTATCAATGCTGAAGAAGTTTTTATAAAGCAAGATTTTAGGATTACTAGCCCAAATTAGGATCATACTGTACATTGTATCTTAGAATTATCTCTTCCATTTCTGGAGTTCTTTTTGGTAACACCTGCTCTTCCTTTGCAATGCTTCCACTGTCCCAAATGTACGTAGTTTGTTTATGGAAACAACGGGTGTTAATGACACTGTCATAGCAATATTACAGCCTCCCTTCCTCCAGATTCAAGGCCTTTCAAGGAATGAAATGTTTTGAAGCTTCTGTTACGGAAGCCAAGAGAGCCTCATGAAGGACAAACAAGCAGAAAAACAAGCAGATTGACTAACCTGGCACCTAAACAAGAGCCCGAGTGTGAATTATTGGTGGTATTCACAGCCTCAAATGAAGTGTCAACTTCAGCTTTGAATGCAAATCCAGCTCAGTTGAAGCAATATGTCTAAATACTGTGAGGCTGGGAGATGGAGGAGGAAGTGTCATCACAGCAAAACGCCTGGTGGCATCTTGAAGAGTAAAGACTAACACATTTTATTTGCCATAGGCTTTTGTGTACCGCAAGAGACAACAGGCTACAGAAGCTTATGATAAATAAAACCACACGACAAATCCCTAGGCATTCTTCCAAAGTATGGCATCAAGCCATTGTATCCAACCTCTGGAGTCTCGATGAAAAGGAAATGTCAGTTTCCTAGAGTCCATTTGGAAATGCTGAGAGTGAATTCATTTTTACTGTTTGTTCAAGTCATTACCAAACTATGGTGACCCTATCACAGAATTTTATTGGAAAATCCTGGAAAGACATTTCACTTCCACTCCCCACATAGCAACCAAGATTAATCACCTTCTAACTTGTGCTGTTTTTCTGTCCACACAGTGCAGGGATGATCAACTAGAGTTCTCCATATGTTACATGCACTTCACAAAATTGCATTTGAGACCAAACAAGGTCAGAGTGTGGTCAGGATGAGAGAGATTATTTCAGAGGTAGAACATAGGAGGCAGTAAAGGCTGCATCCTGAAACTACTGGGAAAGGCTAGGACTCCGTCTTCTGCTTTCTTCTTTCTTTTGTCTTGACTGATTTCAAGCCACGTTTGCATTTGAACTCAATTTGCACTAATTAAAGTAAGCTGAGGACAAAAGGGGGAAAGTAGGAATAGAAAAGAGAAACTGGGACATTTTAAAAGCAGCTGAAGAGCAAGATGATAGAGGATTAATCAGGACTATCCCAGCCAAATTGGAACATTTGGAGGGTATGGTGCTGTTGGACTGCAATTTCCATCAACCGTAATCTGTGTGATCAATTTAGATCCTGAGTGTTGTGGTTGAATACTTTGTAGAGGGCCACAGTTGTGCACGGATGCCATTGAGCCAACATGGTGCCATGGTTAGAATATTAGACTGGGTTCTAACATCTCTCATGACCATCAAGGTTACTGTCAGCACTTGAGATGGTTGTAATCTCTAAGGCCAGCCTCTCACAGAGCTGCTGTTACAATAAAAATGGGAAAGAAGACCCCATACATTGCCTTGAATTTTTGGAGGGAAGGTTGGATGTAACATCACTAGTAATTCTAATAATAGCTGAGCAGCATTGCCAAGAGAACCGGCACAGATGAATAACACAATCATTGACTTTTCACAGTGGGTCTTGACAGATCTTTTCCATGTGATACTTTTGTCTGCTGAAAGCCTAGGCTCTAGTGCTTAACCTGGTGAATGAGGGGCCACCATTAAGAGATAATTTCAATGCATTACAATGAGAGTGTTGTGTGAACATGGGGGATTTTTGTACTCAAGAGACTATTCATGCCTTTCCTGCAAAAAGCAGTTGTTTAGAGACATCTTCATTCAGTTAGCCCCATTTCTCTTCCTGTTAACAACTTGTCATTACAACTCCTCAAACTTGAGGACAATTTATGTTTCCTAGTGCCAGTAGCAACACATCAAATCCTTTTAGATGGTTGTGTGAAAGCCATCACCCACAACGGCATTGTTCTGTGATGTTCCTTCCCCTGGGCCTTCCATCCAAAGGTTTGTATTTGTAGAAAAAGACAAAGGCAAGCAGAGTATTTGTGTTGCAAAAAGCTTTCTCTCCCAGAGACATTCCTTGAACATGATTTAAAGATCAGGGCAACATAATAAATGTTTTGACTCTGGTGCCTTATTATAGCAAGGCTGCGTGCTAGTTTCCATTATTAAGGAATAGAACATGGAGAGAAAGAGAGAAAAAATACCCAACAACACACAAGCAGGCAAGCTCAGAATAATATTGTACAGGATCCTAGCTGTGGGAGCAATTATATATTGCCCTCAATGCTTACTTCAAAGCAAACATACCAATCAGCCTGTCGAAATGTGTGGAGAAAGTGTACACCAAAGAGCCAAAAAATGCACTGTGTGTGTGCGTGTGTGTGTGAAAGAGAGCAGGGCTGCTAAAAAGATGGATTCGAACAATATCATGGCCAAACATTCAAGCTGAGATGGAACCATTTCCAATAAAACGGGGACAGCTGCATATTAAAAAATCCAATTCACCGCATCAAGCTAAATTATTGTGTTAAATGGTTTGATCTACAGAAATCTGCATAAACATAAATCCAGTGATCCGACTACTATTGGTCACTTCTAACCAGAGCTAACCTGTTCATTCAAGTACTGGTGAATCAACATGTAGGAAGATGCCATTGATTCAGTGGGTCTGTTTTACTTGGACTAAAGAAAACTCAGCACCAAAATTCTGACAAAAATATAAATGCCGACTTCTCCAATGGAAGTGGTTCAGTCTTTTGCTCCAAGGGCAATATACCCCAAATTACATGCTTACTTAGGCAAAGGATAAGATGTCATCCCTCTTCCTCCCTACATAAAGCAGAAGCTAGATTGATAGGTGAATTTTTCTTCTGCACAATCAAAGGAGGTACAGCTTCTACAATTGCTGAAACAACAGCCTAGTTTGGGCAGACAAGTAAAACTGGGGGACTTTGAGGGCAGCAACTGCAACTCTCAGTATTGCGTGATGCTAACCTATATCATCAATCTTTCAAAAGCTGTCCCTTTTTTGTACAACCACTTCAGTAACTTACATTGTTCATAGTTATTTATTTTATTTATTTACAGTTTTTATATTCCGCCCTTCTCACCCCGAAGGGGACTCAGGGCGGATCACATCGTACACATACAAGGCAAACATTCAATTCCATATGAACATAGAGACAGGGACAGCCACAGAGGCAATTTAACCTTCTCCAGCTTCCAGCTTCCTGAGAGTATGCTTGATTCTGGCCACGGGGAAGCAGCTGCTTCATTATCCACTGTGAAGCTGACTTCCTCATTCCTTTCCGCACGCTGGTGGCAGTTTTATGGTGATGTATAGTTACAATTCATTGTTAGAATCCTCTATGACTTTTAAATTTATTGTAGAAATATATCATGGTCCTGTGTAGTGGATTCCAGGCAGACCCCCAAGCTGGGATAGATTCCCCTATTGATCAAGAAATAGCTACCTGACATTTCCAACCACCTCTCACATCAGTGCTGTCGGGTGCAAGGGAGATTTACGACATGAGACCTTTCATGTCTGTCACACCAGACCACAATTCAGGAGCTCAAAAGAAACATATTTCGTAGAATTATAGAATCCTAGAGTTGGAAGAGACCTTGTGGGCTATCCAGTCCAACCCCCTGCCCAAGAAACAGGAAAATCACATTCAAAGCAGCTCTGATGGATGGCTATCCAGCCTTTGCTTAAAAGCCTCCAAAGAAGGAGCCTCTACCACACTCCAGGGCAGAGAGTTCCACTGCTGAACAGCTCTCACAGTTAAGAAAGTCTTCCTAATCATCAGGTGGAATCTCCTTTCCTGTAATTTGAAGCCATTGTTCCGCATCCTAGTCTCCAGAGCAGCAGAAAACAAGCTGGCTCCCTCCTCCCTATGACTTCCCCTCATATATTTATATATGGCCATTGTTTTTATATTGCTTTAAAAATGTCCCAGTTTCTCCTTTCTCCCCCCAATTTACCTTGTTGGTCTCAGCTTAGCTCAGTTGTTACAAATAGAGATCAAACCGCAAAAGTAGATTGCACCCAAATTTGGGAGTGGGGTGGGGGAGATTATCTGTAGGAGCAGGCAAAAGCAAACTGCTGCAGCCCCTCCCAGTTTATGAGTTCTTCTTAATAGCTTTCTCCTTAATAATATCTTCATCACACTATGATGTTGCTTGTCTGGATTTCCTGGATTTCTTCTGTGAAATGTTGGAGCATGTGGAGAACTGAATAGGTCCAATTGGGAGGACATCTGCTAGGGCCAATTGTCTTCTGGTGCTGTTAGTGAGGAAGGGAAGTACTTATACAATGCAGTGGTTCCTTGGAATCGGCTGGGATTTGGTTCCAGAACTCCCCTGTCAGGACCCAGGCTGCAGAGCACCAATAACCATGCGCAGAGACCAGAATCTATCTAATATCTTTATTATAGAAATATATAAAGTCAATAAAAACAAGTGAAGAATATAGTTCAGAAGCAGACCTTTCAGATGAGGTCAAATATAGTCCAGAAATGTATTGTCCAATATAAGATATTAGAGTTCAAAGTTATAATCCACTTGACAGAAACACACACTTGCCAAGCAAAGTGTGGGGAAATGACAGGGTCTTTAAAGTCCAAAGTAACTTGACAACAAGGCTGGCAAATAGACTTGATTCTTGGCTAAATCAAAACTTGAAACGAGGCAAACATGAAACATGAACTGAGTCCAGAGAAGTCCGTGAAACAGGGCAAGGCTGGAAACTTGATCCGGGAAACAAGGAACTGGGGTACGAAGTCCAGACACGATCTCTCTCTTCAAGCTGAACAATTGACTCCGCAAGGTTCCCCTTGCGGCAAAACTCCTATATAGGGTCTTGTTTTCCCGCCAATAGAACACTTTCCCTGGAGAACAAGAAGTGAAACCCAACTGTGTCCAGATGCATGACTCCTTAGAATTTCCCAAGGGAAGCAGACCTAATCAGCTAATTGTCTGGCAGCGATTCTGAGGCTCCGGCGATTAGCCTCCCTGACTCCTCTATCTCTATTATAATTGTCCTTTCGGGAAAACGGGGGAGAATTCTGCCCAAGGCTTGTTTGGTCAACTTCCTGAGGACAAACATCTTCCAGGTGGCGAGGCTCCGATTCAAGCTGAACCGGTGGAAATCCCACGTTTTCCTCCTCATCTGCCACAATAGCACTAGGAACGGGACTACAAGGCCCATGAGACATCACATCCCCATGGATACCAAACACATGTGTCCCTTATATAAAATGGCAAAATCAAGGTTTGTTTAAGGTTTGCCTGGTGGGCTGCACAATTCTTGTTTCTTCTCAACAGCATTCTACTGACCAAATCTCTGAAACACATTTCATTTGTGAAATGTGGAAAGGTATTTGATAGCCCCTGGTCCACTTTATTGCCATTTATTTGTGTTCATGTAATAGTATATTTCTTATCCACCATAGCTTCTTTTACCACAAACAGAAAGAAAATTCTTCTTTAATGTGAGCTCTATGCCCACTGATAATAAAAAGGTAAAGGTTTCCCCTGACGTTAAGTCCAGTCGTGATCGACTCTGGGGGTTGGTGCTCATCTCCATTTCTAAACCGAAGAGCCGGCGTTGTTCATAGATGCCTCCAGGTCATGTGGCTGACTGCATGGAGCGCCGTTACTTTCCCGCTGGAGCGGTACCTATTGATCTACTCGTATTTGCATGTTTTTGAACTGCTAGGTTGGCAGGAGCTAGGGCTAACAGCGGGCGCTCATTCCGCTCCCAGGATTTGAACCTGGGACCTTTTGGTCCGCAAGTTCAGCAGCTCGGCGCTTTAACACACTGTGCCACCCTGATAATACACATCAACAAATACAGTGAATTGCTTAGGTCCTTTGGATTATAGTGATTTTGATAGACCCATAGAGATTGGCTGGCCCATGTGGCAGCTACATGTGCCTGGTGGGCCATGGAACCAATCACAATTTGCTTTAGCATCACATGATAATAACAGCAACAACAACAACAACTGTTTTTATAATCCACCAACAAAATAACAATAACAACAACAACAACAATAATAATAATAATAATAATAATAATAATAATAATAATAATAATAATAATAATAATTTTATTCTTATACCCCGCCCCATCTCCCCGAAGGGACTCGGGGCGGCTTACATGGGGCCAAGCCTGAACAGAACAATAAAAACAAGACAATAAAACCAATGAAACCAATAATCAGACAATAAAAGCAAGTCAAAAAAAACCACATACAAGATAAAATGTTAATATCATGGATTAGGTTCAAAAAATCTAGGCCCAAGTGCTAAAAGTGCAAATAAATCATGACATCAAGGGAAGGAGGTTACTCAGCTGTAATGGCTATAAAGTGCCATTATAATACTGGGGAAGGCATTCACTGTAATGGACAAAAGGGACTTGAGGTGGCTTACAGAGCAGCACATGACTGCCACACAACACATATAAAATACATCAGCATTTATAAATATCAATAACACCAACTGACATAAAACAACACTAACAGAATTAACAAAAACAAAACCAACTCAATTTAAATAAAATACTCAATAAAATGCAGCAGTAGTTACTAGTTAAAAAGGGCCATTAAACTTAATTGAATAAAAGAGGAGGAAAGTGAAAATACTCCTTTGTGTTCAGTTTGGAGTACAGTTTGGTGCATTGGATCTGGAACTAACCTGGTCCAGATTGATCTGGCCCAGTCTGATCCAATGTGGATTTGTAGCCAAACCTCCATCACTGATTTGCAGTGGGAAACCAAGAATGGCTTATTTTTTCATCCTCTTGTAGATGCCATAGAGCCTGCAAATAAACCACTCTAGGTCATGACTCGGTTTCAACTAGGTTGCCATCTTATCAGTTCCAGACTCCCCACCATCTGCCCTTCTTCTTCTTTTTCAATCACTCAGTCGTTTCCAACTCTTCGTGACCTCATGGACCAGTCCACGCCAGAGCTCCCTGTCGGCCGTTGCTGCCCCCAGCTCCTTCAAGGTCAGGCCAGTCACTTCAAGGATACCATCCATCCATCTCATCCTTGGTCAGCCTCTCTTCCTTTTTCCTTCAAAACCCTGCAAAACTTTGTCACTAAGCTATGAACCACGTCTACATGGCATTCCTAATTTCCATGTGCTCATTTAAAGATCAGTACATTTCAAATATCCCAGTAGCAAAGCTTTCGGGGAATGTTAGCAGCAAAAACAAACAAAATGTCAAACAACTGGCCAGGACAGCTTCAAACTAGCCAAGCAGAAACCCTTGAGTCTAATTATAGAGGCCCCCGGCGTCTCTCCTGCCTGAGCTGAATGAGCACTTCATTGCTTTTGCTCCATTTTGGCCCTGTTTCTAATCCCATGGAAGTCCGTGGCTCCAATGGGTTTTTAAACGCAAGCCATATGTGAGATTCGAGTCTTCAAAGTCTGGATCTTGGATCTTTGTGGAGTCGTGTTCATTTTTCTATGAAGCTCCCTGTGTGGGACATTAAAAGATGCAGGCAGCTATTGATGCTGGAATCGGAGGAGAGTAATTAATCGAGGACCTGCTGCTGTTTCTATTTTTAAACCCGAGAGCTGCATGAGCATTAAATTAGGTGGTGAAAAACAGCACATCGTCTCTATTGGTCATGTGCATCTGTTATGTAAATGATGAGGACAAATGCAAATTGAACTGACCTGGGTTTATCAACACAATCCTCTTTATGTTCATTTCAGGAAAACAATGCACATCACACTGAAGGTTGACATATATGGTGGCGAAGGACATTGTCGAGGTTACATGAACTTGCCACTCAAGCTCACTTTAGCTTATAGTCCAGGCCAGGATAACTGATCCCTCATCATTATTGTTATTATAATTTATATTTGTGGGTTGACAAATTAGGGGCTGCATAAAGAGAGAGAAAAACAATAACATTACAGTCTTATTTACAAACAGTTATGAGAGTAAACCACATTAAACCTTTAATAGGATTTGCTTCCAAGTCAATGTGAATAAGTTTGTGTTGTTGGACAATGAATCACAGAGTTAGAAGAAACCACAAAGGCCATCCAGTCCAACCCCATTCTGCCATGCAAGAATACACAATCAAATCACCCCAGACAGATGGCTATTCAGCCTGTTTAAAAACCTCTAGAGAAGACTTCACAGAAAGTGATGGCTACAGCTTTATACTAATGAAAGCTGAGTTTGAATTCTTTCTCAACCAGAAAGTTTTCTTAGTGACCCTGGGTCAGTGACTCACTTTCAACCTAGTGTCTTTTTCAAGGTTATGGTGAAGGCAATGGGGAAGGAGTGGGTGGGATGCATGCTTCCTCAGACCTCTTGAAGGATGGCAGGGATATCAATGTGATAAATAAACAGAGCTATTAGAAATGGATTGTGCAACTGGTTTTGGTTCTGCAACCCTTCCAAAGCTATTGGTTGTTAACTGCTGTTAAGTTGACTTCTATGTATCTCAGCCTTATAAATGAGAGACCTTCAAGGATCCTATGCTAAGGTCTTGCAACCTCTAAACTGTGGCTTCCTTGACTGGATCTATCTATATACAAGGCAGTCTTCTTCTTTTCCTACTGCCTTCCAACTTTATCAAACATTATTGTATTTTCCAATGTCTGACTACCCTCGAGTCATCATGTTTCTCACATTCCATGTTCCAATAATATGTATGGTGCAGCTTTGGACTTTACTTCTAAGCACATCAACAGCTGAAGTCCTTTTAGCCTGAGGCCAGTTGTGTCATTATGCATAGTGCTACTTGTATTTAGTTATTGTTACCCTCTGCTGCACACATTCATAACTATGTCTGAGATGTAGGATCTTGGCCAATGGCACAAGTGATTAATTTTTTAAATAAAAAAACTGTACTACTTAACCACTCTCTGCCCATGCCAATAGCCTAGCCCTGGGTAGGTTACTGGCACACATCTGGAGGGCATTAATGCTTCCAAAGGACAGTTCCATTACTCTACATTGTAAAATTAATGTAGTTTGACATCACTTTAACTGCTATGTCTCAATGCTATGGAATCATGGGAGTTGTGGTTTAACCTTCTCTTCAAAAGAGTATTGGTGCTGCACCAAATTGCAAATTCCAAAAGACTGGGCCATGGCTGTTAAAGTGGTGTCAAATTGCATTTACTTTACAGTGTAGATGCATCTGAGTGAAATATAGGGTTTCCTTTCTGTAGCATACCTGCTGCATCTATAAACCATCAACTCATCCTCTTTTATACCAGTGGCATTGTCTGATCCTGACTCTCCTTGAACAGACTTTGATGAAGTGGCCCTAATGAGGTCTCAGCTCAAGACTCCTATGAATGCCTTCTCTTTGCAAAAAGGCTGTCACATGAATGGAGTGAATATATATATATATATATATACACACACACACACACACACATATACACACATACAGTAGAGTCTCACTTATCCAACACTCGCTTATCCAACGTTCTGGATTATCCAACGCATTTTTGTAGTCAATGTTTTCAATACATCGTGATACTTTGGTGCTAAATTCATAAATACAGTAATTACTACATAGCATTACTGTGTATTGAACTACTTTTTTTGCCAAATTTGTTGTATAACATGATGTTTTGGTGCTTAATTTGTAAAATCATAACCTAATTTGATGTTTAATAGGCTTTTCCTTAATCCCTCCTTATTATCCAACATATTCGCTTATCCAACATTCTGCCAGCCCGTTTATGTTGGATAAGTGAGACTCTACTGTATATATATGGAAGACCTCAGAAGAGGTTCCCTTTTAAGAAATGTCAGAACAAACTCTAGCAGTGTTTCGGGGGCTTAAAGATGAAAAGCTAGCAAGTGGGGCTTTTGGAACCAGTTCTCTCTTTCTTTCTCTCTTTCTTTCTCTCTCTCTCATGCAAAGACAGCCCCACATTTTATCGTGCTTCTTTAATTTTTCATGCTGGCTTTGCTTTTATAGAAGAGGGCCACTTCTCGTTGTCAGTCTGTGTTGCCAGCCTGCAAAAGGAAACCTGTCACTCGCATGGATGCTTTCTGAGTAGAAGCCAAGAAAATAAATGGAAAAACCCTCAAGGCATTCTGTCTGAACTAAATGAGGATCTGATGGAAAGGCTGTGAAGCTCCATCCAGTCCATGGTAGCAATGCACAAATGGCCATCATCTGAAAACTGCTTGTAAAATTTGCTTAGATTTTTTTTTTTTGAATGGTGCTATTAAAATGCTGGTGGCATCAGCTTTAAAGAGAAAAATCCCAACCATTTTTTTCCAGCATGCATAGTACATTTGATTACTGTTTGCTCAACCTAACTATCATCAGCTGAAAGTTAAAGTCCCGCTGATGGACTGAGTTCTCTTGCTGCCTGAGGTAGGAAGAAGAATACTGCCAGAACTATCTGCCTTCCACCACCGTTGCTGTCAGACATGCCTCCTCTGAATTAGGCATTCTTGGCAGAAGCGACGATTTCCTAGGGCATCCTGGCCATAATGCCTGGTACACGAAATTGGGAGGGAGAGGATCAGAATCCTAAATGAACCTAACAGATTAGAGAGCTGGGCCAAAACTAACACAATGCATTACAATGAGAAGAAATGTAGGTACTATATTTAGACACAAATGAAATGCACAGATATAAGATGGGTGCCACCTGGCTTAACAATAATACATGTGAAGGGGATTTAAGAGTCTTATCACAAGCTGAGCATGAGTCAAAAGTGGAATGTGGCAGCTAAAAAAGCCAATGTGATCTAGAGTATAGTACCATGGTTTTCAACCTGTGGGTCCCCAGATGTTTTGGCCTTCCAGAAATCCTAACAGCTGGTAAACTGGCTGAGATTTCTGGGAGTTTTAGGCCAAAACACCTGGGACCCACAGGTTGAGAACCACTGGTATAGTGTCTAGATCAGGGGTCCCCAAACTAAGGCCCGGGGGCCGGATGCGGCCCTCCAAGGTTATTTACCTGGCCCCCACCCTCAGTTTTATAATATATTTTTATATCACTTTTAATAATATAATATATTGTATATACATATACTATTGATAATAATATTATGTTATATAATATAATACTAATAATAATACCATATAATAAAATTAATTATTTAATTAATATTATATAATACTATAGTGGTATAGTTCAATATAGTAATATATAGTGCTAATATTGTGCTATTCTAATATAATATATTGTATGTACATACAGCTGCTCTGAGTCCCCTTCGGGGTGAGAAGGGTGGGATATAAATGTAGTAAATAAATGCAGTAAATAAATAATTTTAGACTTAGGCTCGCACACAACAACAACAATCCTAATTAACTTGATTATCTCATTGGCCAGGAGCAGGCCCACACTTCCCATTGAAATCCTGATAGGTTTATGTTGGTTAAAATTGTTTTCATTTTTAAATATTGTATTGTTCTTTTGTTGTTGTTGTTGTTGCTACATTACAAATAAGACATGTGCAGTATGCATAGGAATTTGTATTTTTTTTCAAATGATAATTCGGATAATTCAACAGTCTGAAGGATTGTGGAACGGCCCTCTGCTTCAAAAGTTTGAGGACCCCTGATCTAGATCAAGGGAAGTCATAGTCCCAAAATGATGAAGGATTTGGAAGCCAAGCCCTATGAGGATCACTTTCCAGATCTAGAGAAGGTTGAGATGGGATGTGATAGCCATGTTTAATTCTTTAAAAGAATATGAAGCAGGTTTATTTCTAATTCTCTATAAATTAAGACACAGAGCAATGGATTCTAATGGCAGGAAAACTGACTTCACCTGAACATTAGGAAGTACTTCCTGATGAGATGAGCTGTTTGACAGTGGAATATACTGCTTTGGAGTCTGGAGGAGACTCCTTCTTTAGAGTTTTAAGCAGAGACTGGATGGCCATTTGTTGGGAGTGCTTTGATTGTGTATTTCTGCATGGCAGTGAGTTGGACTTCCCACTCTATGATTCTTGTGGGAACAAGGGAGAGGGCCTTCTCTGCTGTGGCCCCCCGATTGTGGAACGCACTGCCCGGTGAGATTAGGCAAGCCCCCACACTAGCAGCCTTTAAGAAAGACCTGAAAACATGGCTCTTCCGCTGTGCTTTTGGAGAGTAATTGCTACATATATCCCTTTTGCTGTTCTCCTCCAATATCTGTCCTCCAGATTGCCCCACCACTCTATAACCCTGTTCTCTGTGGTTTTTACTCCTACTTCCTTTCTCACCCCGAGTTTTAACCTAGTGTTCATGTGGCCTGTCCTTGGTTTTATTGGTCTACTGTTCTTTTGATTTTGTTTACTATAGTGTATATTTTCTTTTATTGTATTGTTTAATGTGTTATGATTTGTTGTTTTATTTATATTTTGTTATATTATATTGTTCTGGGCATGGCCCCATGTAAGCCGCCCCAAGTCCCCGTTGGGGAGATGGTGGTGGGGTATAAATAAAGATGATGATGATGATTATAGTGAAGAGTAGTGTTGACTACTTAGTGGAATCTGCAGTGCTGTTCTTCATAGAAGCCACTTTGATGTCTTTAAGACTGAACCAGAGATTGGGTGAGGCCATATGTAGAGGGAGGTCAGGGAGAGAAAGAGAAAGCGAAAAAGAGACACACACTGGAATAGCAATCAGGTCTCACCAGTATCATTTACAGATATTGATGGCATCTCAGGGGTTTGTGACACTCGTTGTAGTAACATAAAAGAAAATGGGTTCCCTGGAACTACAAAGACAAGTATCCACTATTATAGTAATACATAAATTATTTGAATGTCATTAAACCTATATTTAGTTCAATGCATCAATATGAATACAAAAACAAAAAAGCATTACTATACAGTAAAACAAAGGACTCTTACATTCACAGTAAAAAGATTATATTTTCTGTCAAATGATGAATTGACTCCTCTTCTTGTAAACAATCATTGTTATTTACTGGGAAGTAGTAGACTCCAAATATATGAATGGACTCCTCTTCTTATATATAATAATTGTTCCTTTTTCTTTACTATGAATAGTAGACTCCAAAATCACAACAGATTTCAACTCAAGAGAGTCTTCATCAGGTGGAATGTAGCCTATTATCTGTGTTGTTTTTCTGAGTTTTTTTTAATATGGATCATATAGGGAACATATATAGTGGCTAAAGGTTATTTAAAATACACATAGTTGCATGAGACATACAAGATACATAACAAAGATAATGTAGAAATTATACTCACAGAAAGATCTATTTCTTAACATTCATACTCTGCAGGCAATTTGATTCCAATGCAAATATTAAACTGAGTAACTAATTTCACTGTTAATATGGGAAGCACATTGGTCAGGTGGTTGCAAAGTAATATAGTTGCTGTTACTCATGAATCATATTTAAAGGAGTACCTCAATTTTTTACAAGAAA
This sequence comes from Anolis carolinensis, assembly GCF_035594765.1. NCBI lineage: Eukaryota > Metazoa > Chordata > Lepidosauria > Squamata > Anolidae > Anolis > Anolis carolinensis. The sequence goes on from NC_085841.1 coordinate 347,702,038, forward strand.
CGATCATAAGAGTTAGTATTGTTCAACCCTTCCGGATGTTCTGTTTGGAGCGTGAAAATTCAAAAAGATTCACATTGTAGGAGCTTTGCCTGGAACTCAATGCCCTTGGAAGATGTGACGACTTCTAAAATCTGGACTTGGGAGTGATTTAAGACTGTGGTTTAAATCTTATCTTTAAATCTTTAAAGCTTATGGAAAATTGAATCAATAGAATGTTTCCTGATCTTGTTTTTATGATCTGTAATGCGGAGTTTGACTTCCTTGCCCATTTGGCCAATGTACATTAGTGAGCAGGGACATGTAATGGCATAAATTGCCCCCTCAGTGGAGCAAGTAGCAAAATAATATATTTTATATTGAAAATTAGTGTGATGATTCTTAAAAAAAATGCTTGTACGAATTGTGGGCATATGCCAATGGTGACAAGCAAAATTACCTATCAAGTTGGATTTAGTAATGTATTGTTTGGATTCTAAATCTGAATGAATCAAGATGTCTCTGATGTTTTGTGTTCTCGTGTGGGCGATAAGAGGGGGATATTCACAACCTGGTATGTCAATTACCAAATTCCAGTACTTTCTCACTGTTTTTATTAAATGTTTGGATAAGTTGGTCAATGTAAGAGGCCACACTCCCAAAATCTGATAAAACCAATGACTATTTAAAAAAGCAATGAAAACAACAGTATGCATTTGTTACTTGTGCAGATGAAGCAACGTGATTTGAAACATCATTGTAATTTATTAACAATGTCAGCTCTGACATGTGCATACACATTATCAGAAGTTTCAAAAAGTAAATTAGCAGAGTTTTGGCCCTGTAGGTAGAGCACATGTTAAGTTGGGCTGATGAAACTAAAATTGTGGTTCTCTCTTAATAACCTGGATTTCTTTTTATAAAATGAAATCCATTTCAGCTGAAATGGTACACAAACATTTTATAGACAAGTCATTTTCATGTCACCCACTCGAAGGGTGTCATCCAATGTGAGTCATACCCCACGCACCCACCTAGTGATGTCACTGGCAGCACCTCATTATGCCTATATCCACAATCGTTTCCTTTCTGATGCAATGGACAAGACAGTATCCCTCCCTAATACATATAGAAGAGACGTTAATTCTTATTTGAATACAGTAATATCACAACATTTTTCATTAAACCCGAGTCAGTATGCTGACAATCAAATCGGTCATAAGGAGCTGGAGCTGCCTGGATGTCTTCTCTACCAGCTAAAGTGAAAGAGTAGAGTAGGGATTCATCCTACAATTGGGTTGAAAAGGGAAATTATCTCTTCTATTACACAACTCTTAAATTTTAGCAGCCTGGGCTTCTTTCCCCACATGGCAGCCTTCCTCCCAGCATCTGATGCCTGAGGTGGTCACCTCACACAGCCTTATGGCAGTAAAGCAAACAGAGTATTCTCTTACGACCACTCCATCCGAACTTTAAGAGTACGACCACTCATTTATTATCTGTCTTGGCTGCATTTTGCCTCAGAGGGCCCATAATTTAATGTGCTCAGGCTGAAGAGCCCATGACACATAAATTGTGATTCAAGATACAAGGTCTTGCTCTGAAAACTTCCTCTTGCCAATCTGTAAATATAATAGGGTGAATCTACGTGGTAGAATTCAATGGGTTTGACATGATTTAAACTGCCATGGCTCACCATGGCACCAAAGAACAAATATTGGGATTCCATAGCATTGAGCCTTGGCAGCTAAAAGTGGTGTCAAACTACATTTATTCCACAGTGTAGATGCACCCTGAATCACACCACAGGTCTCTTTAGCCTAGTATTGTAACCTCTAAGTCAGTAGTTCCCAACCTTTGGGCCTCCAGGTGTTTTGGACTTCAACTCGCATAAATCCCAGCCAGCTTACCAGCTTTTAGGAACTGTTGGAGCTGAAGTCCAAAACATCTGGAGGCCCAAAGGTTGGAAACCACTGTTCTAAGTAGTCCTGAGGCATCAGGCAGGAGCTCTCCCACAGACATATGTGAAGATCCCTGGTTATTTCCCATCCAAGTATTAACAAGGCCAGGCTCTGTTTAACTTTTAAAATCAGGTAAGGTTAGACCTGTCCAAGATAACACGGTAGGGAGTTCCTTTTAAACAAATGCGAGTGTTCCTTTTTTTTCTTGCATCTTTATGATGACTTCATTGTCTTAATCCATTTAAGATAATTTATATGCATTTTCCTCATGCATTTTGCTAAACTGGAACTGGAACCATAAGCATACATCAAAGGTATGTTCAAATGTGCATCAGAAAAACACCTTCTGCCCAGCATTGTTATCAGTGATGCACAAATGTGGAAGCACATGTTGATTTATACAGGTGAAGCTAGAACATAGTTGAATAGGAGTCCAGTTATCTTGAATTTTTCATCTGTCAGAGAGTATTTTCCCCATATCGTAAGTATTTTCAGTCTACTTAAACCCTCTAAGCCACCTGTTTGTTAGTCTCAACTAGAATAGACCCATGGAATCAATTGTTGAATGATGAGCCAATGGACTGGTAAATCCAATTGCTTGAATGACTGCTCTAGTCAAGACTAAGAATAAGATTTAGGTCTGCTTGTTCTTTTTTGACAACCCATTAAGTTACCTAGTTTATTTCATGTCTCTCTCAGTCTCTCTTATATATATCACAGATATGAATAGAGATAGAGATCAGTACATAAATACAGCACCCACCCACTCACAGTGATCTATTTTTGGATACCACCATAAATATATTCATCTCACTGAAGCATATTTCCCCATCTTCCAGCCAAATATCTTAACACCTCTGAGGCTTACTTTTGGGCACGAAATAACTCAGTGAGCTTATCTGCCAGGTCTGCAGACATCTTGGGAATTGCAGCCAATTTCAAGATTTGTTGATCCAGGTATTAAATATTGACCTAGACAAGTTCAAAGTCAATTCTCATCGGTCAGGCTCTTTAAGTAGAAGACTTTCATAGGGGGAAAAGGGCAGATAGAAATTAAATCCTGGAGAATATTAGATGAAATGTATGGCTTGATGGATCAGCAAGATTAATTTAAGCTGTCCTCAGAGAAAGGCTGCTGCATTTATACCATACGAGCAGTTTCAGTGGGTGACTTCATTTGAAGACAATGCTTTATAACCCAGTGAAATAAATGTCAAGTTTACATTTAGAGGTATGTATTGTAAGCCGCCCTGAGTCCCCTGATGGGTGAGAAGGGCGGGGTAGAAATGATGTAATAAATAAATAAATAAATAAATATGTATACGCCAGCATGACATAGTGGTTTGAGTGTTAGGCTATGACTCTGGAAAGCAGAGTTTGATTCCCCAACTTTCTACCTGCTTTGTCCTTTGCTCAGACAGAAGACAGAACAGTGGGTGCCACAAAACCTGTTCTGGAGCCTCTCTGTTAAACTGCTGCCTTACGTATTGTGGAACAAACTCTTCCATTTGAAGTAGCCAGAGAAGATAGAAACGCCAGTCTAAGCCTGCTTCTGCACATGAGACCATGTTGCTTTTCATCTCAAGCAGAAAAAAAAAAATCTGTGGCACCTGATATAGCATGGTCTAGGCTTCCCAGACATCAGGACTGTCACCACTTATCCATATCTCAGGGTAAGGTGGCAGGATCATAGGGTGAGAGGGCTGGCTTGAAAAGTACAGTATAACCTCTATATCTGTGGCGGACATGTTCCCAGACTTTGTGTGGATACATGAAACCACAGATAAGAGTAAACTCTATTGAAATGAATGACTTCCAGTACAAAAATAACATAGAGTTGTACTGGATGACCTAGAGATGACATACTTGGTCAGATGTACATAAATGAAACTGTGGGTACAGTAGAGTCTCACTTATTCAACATCTGCTTATCCAACGTTCTGGATTATCCAATGCAGTTTGCCTCCCGCCCCGACCCACAGCTGTTTCTCTGTTGAACATTTTATGAATTTAATTTCCGACAATGTTGCTATTGTAAGTTCATTTTATGCAATTGTATCTTTATTTGTAGTCAATTTGTTAGTAGCCAATGTTTTTGTAGTCAATGATTTCAATATATTGCAATGTTTAGGTGCTAAATTCATAAACACAGTAATTACTACATAACGCTACCATGTTTTGGACTGCTTTTTCTGTTGATGTGTTGTAAAATATGATGTTTTGGTGCTTAATTTGTAAAATCATAATGTAATTTGGCATTTAATAGGCTTTTCCTTAATCCCTCCTTATTATCCAACATTTTCGTTTATCCAACATTCTGCCGTCCCGTTTATGTTGGATAAGTGAGACTCTACTGTACTTGGCCCACAGACACAAGGGTCATATTGTGTGTGTGTGTGTGTATGTGTGTGTGTGTGTGAGAGAGAGAGAGAGAGAGAGAGAGAGAATATTCTTCATTGCTTTGATAGTGTTTTGTATATGAATGGCATACTCTGTGGAACTGTGATTGATGCTTAGGAATATCCTGCAACTGCCATACTTTAGGTGGGGAAGTCATGCTTAATGTATCTACCTGTTTTTTCATCTGCTTTTCCAGTGTTCCACATATCCTGACCAACATAGTTATTGAAAGCCACCCTTACCCTTGTTTTCACTGCCACCACTTCTTCCACCAGGCAAGAGGCTGATTCCAGAACAGCAACAAGGTAGAAGAGTTAAAAACATTGAAGGAGTCTTGCAAAAATAATGAAAGAGCTTAGAATAACTAGCATGCAAGAGAAGGCTAGAAGAACAGGATATGATCTACAAAGAGAAAGACATATGGGAAGAAATGACAGACATGTTCAATATTTAAAGAACCGTGAACAACAAACCAAAAACCTATTCCTTTCCTTTTAGCCTAAGGCTGGAGACATTAGACACAAAAAGAGGTGGAAGACATCATTAGACCTTTGAGAAATCAATTGCACTATATCTTGGTGTCAACTTTGAGAGAAGAGCAAATCCTGAAAATGCCAGTGTTCTGAAAGAAGCAAAGACCACCAGCATTGAAATGATGCATTTCCACCATCAACTTCGCTTGTTTGGCCACATTGACTAAATGTCCGATTACTGTCTCCCAAAGCAGTTATTTTACTCTCAACTTAAGAATGGAAAATGGAATTCCAGTGGACAACTAAAGAGGCTTAAAGATGAGCTTAAAGCTAACCTTTAAAAAGTGGTATAAACACCAAGAACTGGGAAGCCCTGGCATTTGCGCATTTTAACTAGAGGTCAGCTGTTACTAATGGTGCTATGGATTTTGAAGAGGTATGAATAGAGGGCAAAAGGGAGAAACATGCCAAGAGGAAGGCACTTCAAGTATACCATCTTCCATCTAGACAGGCCCGTAGCCAGGATTTTGATTTGGGGGGGTGGGCCTGGGATTTTGGTTTGGGGGGAAGGGGGCTGAATCTGAGTGAGAGATCTACCCAAGCAAACCTTTTGTATCATTATCCCAATACCCCCATGCATATGGGATATATTGAGCATGGTGATCAGATCATGATATGAATAAACATAACAGTTTAAATAATAAATGTAAGGCCTTCTCACGGACCACCCTGATAATTTCGGGGGGGGGGGGGGTTGAAGCCACTCAACCCCCCCCCCCCCCCCCAGCTACATGCCTGCATCTAGAAATCTATGACCTCAATGTGGATCCAGAGTAGGTCTTCACAGTCATTTACGGACCCATCGCCAAGACTTTACTTCTGGAAGACAATCATACTTAGCCATGAGTCATCACCTATGACAATGAACTGTCTTGGTATCAACTTTGAGAGAAGAGGCACCAGCATAGCAGTCTAAAGGAGAGTGCTGATGCAGATGGAATCCAGTTAAAGTCACGTCCATCACAGTTTATTTGGCTAGAGAGGGATGCTTGTCTACATGGCAATGATACCAAATATGAGCTGGTGGCATAATACAGTTTGCCCTCCACTTTTACAGTGGTTAGTGGTTAGGACTCCCACAAAAGTGGGAAAACTGAATCAAAAACACATTTTTTTCTTGAGAGAACATCTCTCTAGGAATCTCTAGGCCAGTGATTCCCAAAGTGGGCGCTACCACCCCCGGTGGGCACTGCAGTGATCCAGGGGGGTGGTGATGGCACCTATTAGGACATGGGGGCAGGGCCAGGGGAGGTGCGGGGCCTCTTCCCAAGTGCCGGAGAGGGCTGAGAACCTGAGGCACCTGCTAGGACACAAGGGTGGAGCTAGAGTGGGCGTGGCTTCTTCCCAAGAGCCCGAGAGTGGGCTGAGCCTCTATACCTCTCCTGAGAGGCCTTTTAGGACTAAAGGGTGGGGCTAGGGGCAGGGCCTCTTCCCAAGAGCGCGAGACAGGGCTGACCCTCTGTATACCTCCCCTGAGGCGCTTGTTAGAACATGGAGGCAGGGTATAGAGATTCAGCCCCGTTAGGCAGGTGGCAAGAGGCCTAGCTCCCTCCTCTAGCCCTGTCCCCTGTGTCCTGACAGGCTCCGCAGGACAGGGTTAGAAGTTCAGCCCTGCCTCAGAGCTCATCACTCCGCCCATCTCAGTCCTGGCCGACCATATGTGGCACTGCCCACCTCCCCCTCCTGGCCCTGCATCTTGGACTAGGGGAGAGGCTCACCCCCGCCCTCTTGAGCAGGAGCCACGCCCACCCCTCTAAGCCACGCCCCCTTTCAGGGGGCACTGAGTAATATTTTTTCTGGAAAGGGGGCAGTAGGCCAAATAAGTTTGGGAACCACTGCTCTAGCTCCTCCAGTATGACTGTATGGTCAATGTCTAGAGATACCATCTTAATAACATTTGCAAAAGTTAAACCTGCAAATGTGGAGGGCCAATTGTAATTTCATTATAATATTCTAAGGCTAATTTCCTGATAGTTGCCAAATATGCTTTATATTAGAAGTAAAAGGAAAGGTCTAGTAAAAAAAAATCCTTCACCCATTTAAATGTCTAGCAATAAAATAATTTAAAACTTGCTAGATTTATCCCTTTTCTGTCTGAATATTGATTACTATTTTATGTATTTAAATTAATAAAAATAAAATGTATTCCTTAAGAGTTCTTAGAGGCAATGTGGATAGTGATTTACGTGTTGGACTAAGACACCAGGAGATTAGGGTTCAAATCCTCACTTAACTATAGAAACCTTTGAGCAAGCCATGCTCTCAGCCTCAGAGGAAGTCAATGGCACATCTTTGAATAAATCCTATCCAAAAAATCCTGTGATAGGCTTGATGTAAGTTGGAGTTGACTTGAAGACACATAACAATAACAACAACGCAACAAAAATTCTTGCTTCCAATACAAAAACAAGCCAAGAAGCACTTTGTTTTTCATTGATATTTCCATGATTTGCACAAGAAGTATATCTGTGCAAAATGACTGCCCTTTTATTTTGTGAAGGAAAGTGGCACAACATTCAGTAAGTACGAAGAGACTGATTGAATAATCAAGAAGAAGAAAGCAAACCATTCAAAACTAATTTTCCAAAGTCTTTGCAACAAGATTGCAGCTGTTGCAGTTTAACTATGCAGCTCATGCAGTTCAGCCATTTGCACAAAAATTAATTGCACTAATGGAAAAACTCTCTTGAGATACTGACCGAGTTAACACCACACACATCCTTATTAAATTGAAGTGAGAGCGACATTACCAGCCACACATTTCCCTTTCTTGAGCTCACTTTGGTGTTAGAGGACAGTCCTGCAATGGCCATGGATGTCCACATTTTATAAGTAAGCCTCAACAGGGCATTGGCCATCCTATTAAGTAAAACAAAGCAGCCGTTATGTAAATGTTCCTATATGGAGGTGTGTTAATATCAATATGCAATTATATGCACAAACTGATCTTCAAAAAAGTATGATAATTGTATCTACACAAGCCACTTTCAACAACTCAAAGTGATTGGATGCTGGAAAATGGAAATGACTAGTGTTTCATGGCAGGAAGAATCAAGAGATCTCCCATCTACTTGTGGCACTCACCCAAAACCTTACCCGCTTGGCTGAACACTGAAGCTTGTAGTAAGTTGGAGTTTATTTGGACCATGAGCACTCATAAAATAACTTGGGTTTTTCAGAGAAGTGTGGAGTAAAAGGTTGGTCTTTTAAATTTACATTTAAACCTTCGCCGATGGAAAAAACAGGATTAGATTCAAATTCTTAAGAACATTTTATGTTATGCCAGCACCAGACACAAGGTGAGCACACTTTTTTTTGCCCATACTGTATAGACAACCCCTAGGTTACAAACCTATAATTGCAATGCAGGATGCAATCCCATATACCGGAACCACAGCACCATGTTTGAGTATTTGGTAATGAATAAAGCAAAATAAACAAAACACTTCCACTGGTGTCTTTTATTAAGTAATGCAAAATACAGTACTAGTTATGACACTCCATGCATTTGAGACAATATAAATGCAAGCCTAGAGAAAAATAAGTGACAAAGAAACCCTCAATTAATTTTGAGGTAGTGTACAGGATGGGGAAGTTGAAACACAATGGGACAGACAAACCAAAATATCCATATCACTTTGTGCATTTGTGTCCCCCGCCCATGTAGTTTTTTCTTTGAAGTATATTTGTATTAAATACATTAGTGGGCCATTTTATTTCATTTCGACTTCATTCAAAAAATAGACTTTTTTTATAACTTCCCCATTCTTGGACATCTTGCACACAACCCACATTTTAAATGACTCTTTTAGGGATTCGAATGTCCTTGTGATAGGGATTCTTTTTCTCTCTCTTTTTCTTTGAACCTCTTTTCCTTCCAAGAGTTTAGGCACATGTGGCCTCATGCACAAAAAAATAAATAAGAAACCTACTTGAGGGGGACAAAATGTGTCACTCAAAGCGCTTGAGAGTACTAAGGACAGTCTAATAAATACTATTTTGTTTATAAAAATATCTCAGGTTATAAAAGTGGGCAAAGGGTTGGTATCCAAGATGGAAAAGTCATCATGTGAAAAGTGCCATGTAATGTTTTTTTGTTTTGTTTCATCAGATTTGGGTTTATAATATTTCTCCCCTTTAAAACAGTACCATTGTGAATATGAATATATATTTTATAACCATTCTCTCCCCCCTCCAAGAAGCCTACTGTATGCTAGAAGTAACCAAGGTCCTCACTGTTGTTTTGTCTCCTTATTGCAACTTTGGAAGATGTTTAATTGAGGAGGGTTCCGTACAATTGTGCTTTTGTGAGGCTGTCCTTCCGACTCAAGCCTGTGCTCCCAGTCCGCTGAAATTGTTGCTGTTTGCTACGAAGGCTTGAATGGCTTCCTTGTTCAATGGAAGACTGGTGGATCTCTGAAGCCTCCATAGAACTCTGGTTGAGGGACTCGGCTGAGCTGTTTGGACTTACATCCACATATTCTCTTTTCAACACCGGGCTGCCATCAATGCTTTTGCTACTGCACACCTGGACTGTGATTCTTTCATTCTTTTTGTCTCTCAGTTCTTTTGTTTTGTATGAAGACATTTTGTCTTGCTTACAGCTGGCGCTAATGTCAATATTCAGACCACTGTCTGTTGTCAGGAAGCAAGACTCTACAAGTCTGCTTTGACAGATATCGTCTCCCTCTGAGAAACTATCACCTTTGTAACTAGCATAAATAGGACTTGACCGGCTGTCCGCTTTCTTTATGGGGCTTCTATAGTACTGCTCCGAAAAGCTGCAGGGCGAAAGCCTGCCACTGTTCCTATAAGAATACGCACCAATATCCTCAACGCTCAGCTGCCTCCACCGTCCTGGGAGGTCCTCTTCTGAAAGATGGGTATTCCTGCACTCGCTGCGCATTTTCTGCGAAGCTAAAGCTTGTTGGGCGGTTATGGCCGAGAAATGATAAGGCTCGCTTGCATAAGGTGACATAGTCCTAGTGAAGGTGGGGGAATTCTCCTCGTCAGCCAGTTCCATGTGCTGAATGGATTTAGACTTGGCAAACCTTGGGCTTCCCTGGTGGTCATAACCTGGAGACGGCTTTCGTTCAAACATCTCATCCCGGCTGCTCAGATAGATTGCTTGCTGGGAGGCTGTCAACGTACTAGCTTGGGCATTCTCCTTCTCCTCAGATGTCACGCTGAAGCTGGAGTAGGAGCTTGAAGTAGGGAGAGAGGTAACATATTCTGGAAAAGCTTCATGGGAAAAGCTGGAGTGGAAGCCATCTTCTTCCACCGTGCTGTCAGTGGAATTCTGGGACCTCAAGAACCCAACGTCTTTCACTTGCATGTCGACACTCTGTCTCCTTTCTCTTCTTCGTTCATCTGGGCAGTAAAGAGCTGTGTCACTACAATAGATGTCAGACTTGTACTGGGGTCTTTGGCTAAGCTTCCCAGAAGAGTCCTGGAAGGCAAGATCTCTGGTTGATGAACCTGACAAGTGTGAAGAAAGACTATTTGGGTCAGGCTTTTCTAAGACTTTAGCAATGACGCAAGTTGGTATGTTGTCAGCAAATGATGTATGACACAGAGGTACTGAGAGGCTGCATCCGTGCTTTTCTAGGTGGATGCTGACACGTTCCTGAAATTCGGATGGCAACTGTAACAAATGGGAAGAGGAAGAAAAAAAGATGGGTGAGAGGATTGTCAAGCAGAACCTGAGACATACATTATGATCAGAGTTTGGAAAGTTACTTTTTGGAACTACAATTCCCAGCTCCCCCAGACAGCATGGTGAATAATGATGTCAAAAAGAATAACCTCTGCAAACTCCAGAAACCTCATCTGCTGAATTCCTTTTGCTGAAAATCAGGGGCTGAATTTGCATTGCACTAATATCCACCCATTAGCTCAACATGATACCACTAGAACTTGTAGTCATTACTCTAACCTCTTCGTAACAAACTTGCAAAACCATCCCAAAGGCTGGTCTGGTGAAGGTTTTGAGGTTGTGGAGGATGGTGAGGGCGGGACCTCCAGCTAGTCTCAACATAATATCAAGTCATCACATTCAATGCATGATTAGAGAATAATTTAGGTGGCTGAGGCTGGGTTCCAAAGTCATTCATGGCCCTTCTCCAAAGGGCCATTTCACACTTCACAATTAGAATACTATGGCTAACATCCTGTTAGTGACTTATATGTGTACATGTAAACCCATTTTGGGATTGGGCACACAGGGCCAGTCATTTGCCTGTGCTTTCCACCCAATAACCTCTTATTGACCGGCATCCTGCAAATGGCTTACACCCATGCAAGTGTGGCTTATATACAAAAAATTGCAGCTTATATACATGTCCCTTATTGGAATGGGAACAAGGGCAGGTCCAATGCCCATGTGCTCCATTCAAAAACACCCCACTGCCCAGCAAATGACAGACTTCAGGAGGGGCCCTGCTCTTGTCACTTACCAGTGAGGAGGACAGAGAAGGGGGAGGCAATTCAGATGATGAAGATCTGGCTGCTAGGGGTTCCTGGGGGAAGGAAAAGGTAGATGAATTCTATTTGAGACGGCACTCTCATTTCTTTCCTGCCACCCAGCTGAGCTAAGACCAGCTGCTTCTCCGTGATTTGAATTGCCTCCACCATTTCTCCCCTCCCCACAGTAAGCCAAAGAGACAAAGGATGCTCCTGAGGCTTTACAGATTGTGGGCAGCGAGAATGGGACAGTGTGTGTGTAGCTATGTGCAAAGGCAGGGCCTTGGTCTATGATTCTGGGTACAACCATGCTAGTAAGCTGTCTTGAGTCCCAATCTTGGAAAGTAGGAGGGGTATAAAATGGCTGATAAATAAAAATGTTGATGGGGATAGTGAGGATGATGGCAACATTCTATGGAATCCTGGGATATGCATTTAGTTTTTCAGATAGCACAGAGCCAAACTATCTCCAGAATTCAGGGTTCTGACTAGCACTTTGAATTTTGTCCAGAAATGGTATGGTAGTCAAACAAAATTAAAGTACATTAGATGTGTTTCACTGGAAATATGAATAGCATAAGCCACAAAAATGTGAAATATTGTGAAATATCCACAAAAATGGGGTGACAGTCATGCCTGCTTGTGTTTCCCCAGAGTTTTGAAAAATTACTTTTTGACCCAAAAGTTGCTTTTCTAAACTCTACTCCTCTGGTTTCTACTTCTCCTCCCATAATCCTACAAACAAGCAAGATTCACAAAACCATTTCTCCGCTACCACCATAGTGTTACAGCTTAACACATCATTCAAAAGAAATAGCTTAATGTCACGTCGCTGTGACTCCACTGTTGTGCATGCAAATATATTGTTTTTTTTAAAATTCAAGAATAAGGAATGTGTTCACTTCCAAAACTTGTTAGAAAGATGCTCACATCAGCCCTCAGCAATGGCTAGGCTAGCTAGGGCTGATGGGAATTGCTATTTGATATCAACTGGAGGGCCAGACTTTTTCCAACTGTCTAAAATATCAGGAGTGAGCAAAGTCCAAGAACTGCATATGACCCCAGGGCCATTTTTGTGGTTTCCAGAGCTCCCCAGGGGTTAAAAAATATTGCAATTCCCCACCAAATGCTTTCTGGGTGCATGGAGACATTTTTGGCATTGTTTTTGGACCCTTCACCCCAATGTCAATTTAGGCCCACATGCGGTCTTTTTGAAACCGGGAAATACACAGAAAGTCACTTCTGTTCAATTCTTGCTGTTGAAAAAGGTCTTATGGGTCTAAAATGGCCTGGAAGGGTGGGGGGTAAACCATGACAACATGGCATCACAATGCCTTGTTTGTAGGCAATTTTGAAGGGATTTTCTCCCCACCACAGCCCACACCTGGTTTAAATGTACTTACAAAAAGTTAAAGACAAAATCACAGAGAGATCAGGAGGCCTTCTCTTGATGGAAAACCCTTTTTTGTTTGGGAGACATGCACAATCTTCCAAGTCTTTTTTGTCAAACAAGTGCCCCTGCTCTTGGACAACTCGCTTTTTGCTGACCATTTTGAATTATACTTGGACCTTTGCATATTCAATGTGTGGTTGCTCTTTCATCATGTTTATGCAATGCTTTTGTGACCACATGTTAATTTTTTTCTCTCAGTTGTCTCAGTGCTACCTTGTGTACAATACTGTATAGAAGTCATTAATGGTGCATCTCTTGTCTAGCAACTTGTCTTACCCTGTGCTTATAACTTTCCACCTCACTTCAAGATATTTAAGAATAAATGTTGGCATTAAATTCATGTGCTTGATGTCGAAGTTCTTTTGCAAGCTAAAAAACTACTGGGTTACCTCTTTCAACCATTTCCATTTTTTGATCTAATCTGTTGAATTAATGGGAACTGCTTGTACCAAGAAACCTCATGAGGAGCAGTTCATTAGCCTATAAATTGATAGATGTAAGGTTCATACAAGGAACACTGAATATAGAACTGGAACTAATAGTCCTTACTATCATACTTACATCAAAGCAAGTTATGTTCTTGTTTTGGCTGAGGAAATTTGGAGAAAGCCTTGAAACCCCTCAGCAATACTGTGGTGTAGAGCTTTGCGAAGTCATATGTTGGTCTACAAAATATGGCTAAACTTAAACAAAAACCCTACATCATGGAGACACTTTTATTAGGCCAACCAAAAAAAGCACAAAATACATTGGATAGTAAAAGTCATTTTAGGAAATGGAAGGTCACAGAGCTGCATCTTTCTTGAGATGTTAAAGATGAGTTTGAGATGGTGAAGGGTGGAGGTTATGGCCTATACCTCGAAAGGACTGCCTTAGTTTTTAACAATGGAGAAAAAGGGTTGTTGACTTCCATTGTTTGTCTCCCAGACACCTTGTAGCCAGAAAGGTGTGGCTTTTACCTGCATTTTGCACCTTCTGGTTGGTCTAATAAAGTACGATCATGGTGTGTTTTTTAAAATATTTTTTTGTATTTTGTTTTATGTCCAAAACGGTTACGCCTAGAAGTCTATTTTTTGAGCTACATCTACCTGAATCCCTGACCAGCATAGCTATACTAGTTGGGGTATTTGAACAGCTATAGTCCAAAAGAACAGAGTTTCCAAGTTCTGCTCAGATGGTTTCATCATCATTGACTGAGAACAAGTGCATAATGTCTCTTTTCTTCTCAGGAATGTTCCTGGAAGTGTCCCTAATCATATCCAAGTCGATTCACAAAGAAAGAGACACTGAGACTGAGATTCAATTGTCTTAGAGTCCCACACTGGAGGTTGTATCTGTTCAGGGATGAAGAAAAGCACTCATTGAAATGGAAATGGAAGGTGGGAATGAAGGAATCAAGCAGACTGACTGACTGGCTGATTTATTTCAGCATGAGCTGTCCTTTTGAAAAGTTCACTGAATATTTTCAGAGGCAACTCTTGTTTTATATTTCTTTTCAAAGACTGAAAGTAACCTGAAAAATTCAATGGTTTAGTATACTTTCTAACTATCCTGATTTGGCTGGGACAGTTCCAATTATGGTACTGTAATTCTCTGTCATCCCACTTTTCAGCTGCTTTTAAAATATCCCATATGTTTTGTAGACTTCAGCCTATTTTAGGAGATGAATGATAAAACAGGCTCTGGTGCAAGAAAGCTTATGCCAAACAAAATTTTGGAATCTTCAAAGTGTCCTTTTGGTTGATATTGCAATAATTATCATAGAATCATAGAGTTGAAGAAACCGCCTAAGCCATCTAGTCCAATCTCCTGCCATACAGGAAAAGCACAAAGTACCCCTGCCAGATGGCCATCCAGTCGCTGTTTAAAAGCCTCAAAGGAAGGAGCTTTCACCACCCTCCGAGTTCCACTGCTGAACAGCTCTTATGGTCAGGAAGCTCTTCCTAATCTCCTTTCCTGTAATCAATTCATGATTTTCTTGGCTTTTCCCCAGATGGAACCAAAAGCGGCTCAACAACATGAACTGAAAATGGCTACTTCACAATCTGGTTACCTTCCTTACAGAATGCTTCAACCTGGCCTTATAGATAGTCCTACTTCTTTACAAGACTGCATCTCTAGAAAGCAAAAGTAACATTTCCAAGTGCCAACCTATTTTCTGGAGGAGAAGGAGACACCAATAGGCTTGAAAAATGCTTGCATCTCCTTTGAATTGTTTGCCTCAGTCTTAAGGACATATTTATACAAGAAAGCTCAAGTAATCTGAGCACTTGGACATGACTCTCACCACTGCTCTACTCCTTTGATAGCCACTCATTCCAATCGAGAATCCTAGCCAGAACTAATGTCTCAATTCCTCATGTTATCTCTGAGGATGTCCTGCTTATACCGCCCTTAAGGTCTCTTTGCTGTTTAAGCCACCCATCCTGTCCAGTCCCCTACATTCTTATGGGCAGAGAAGGGTGTTTGGGGAGACAACAGAAAAACCAGAGTTCATAGCAGCCACCTTGGTGAATTTCAGAAATGTGTTTCCCTTACCTCGGAAAGCTTATGTGCTCTGTCGTAATTCTTGCTACACTGGAGGAGATGTGCAGCTAAATTGCAATCCTTTCTATAGAGCTCCTGTGGAAACAAACAAACAAACAAAAAGCCCATAAAACAAAATAGTCAGAAAGACAGAGAAAAGAAAGAAGAGTGATTCAGAAGCTGGATTACTATAGCCAGCAAATTAAAGTATTATGTGTCGATCATCTAGGAAAGTACAGAAGATACTCCCTACTTTAGAGTGGGTAGAAAGAGACTGAGTCTGGGAACCTCATAGTTTGGAATTAGGACATCCTCTAGGAACTTACATAAGACTGTAACTACACTAGAGTCTCATTTATCCAAGACTCGCTTATCCAAGGTTCTGGATTATCCAATGCATTTTTGTAGTCAATGTTCTCAATATATCGTGATATTTTGGTGCTAAATTCGTAAATACAGTAATTACAACATAACATTACTGTGTATTGAACTACTTTTTCTATCAAATTTGTTGTATAACATGATGTTTTGATGCTTAATTTGTAAAATCATAACCTAATTTGATATTTAATAGGCTTTTCCTTAATCCCTCCCTATTATCCAAGATATTCGCTTATCCAAGGTTCTGCCGGCCTGTTTAGGTTGGATAAGTGAGACTCTACTGTACCATCTTGTTAGTGATATCCTCGAGCAAAATTCCACTTTAATGCATGAGTTTATACTTTTTGGTTGATGTGGAGTTTTGGTATACTCTTCCTCCAAGCCACCTGATGATTTATAGTGGCCCTATGAATTCCATAGGGTTTTCATAGGCAAGGCCAGTTCCTTCCTTTGAATTATAGTCCATAGCACTGGTATTCATTGGTGATCTCCCATTTAATGTGCTAAACAGGACTGACCCTATTGAGATTCCAAGATCTGGTGACTTTTAGTTTTCAAAATGTGAATGAAAAACAAAACAATATATGTTTCCAAGGAAAAAAAACTTGTTTTTTAACTGTTGCTCTAGAAGCTTTCATTTTTACCCATAAGGTTTATTTGGGAAAATTGAAAGCAACACTGATTGAAGGTCACTTAAGTATGTGATCTTTCCATCATAGAAACCATGGGCAAACATGGTTCACAGTTTGCTTTCTTTTCTACATAATATGCCTGGTGCTCTTGAAAATTATGAATGGCAACACCTTCATAAATTGGGAATCTACAACAGTGATTCATGCACTGATGGCAATTGAATATTTTTGAATTGGCTTGAATTATTTTTGTTTCTTGTTTATAAACATCTATTTATATAGAATACCTCCCACCATCTATTTCTGACGTCACCAATAGAATTAAGCAAATAGACCAAATACATCTGAGTCACTCATTCAAATGAGTATTAAATTCAAGAAAGCGAATTAAGACCTTCATACAGCGAATAATGGAAAGGATTCTTTCAGATGATTCAGTTAGCATACCTTCCAACCATCCTGATTTGGCAGAGACCATTTCAATTAAGCCTTTATTATCCCAGTTTTCAGCTGCTTTTAAAATGACCTAGTTTCTTATTTCTGTTGTTGCCAACTGAGGGCCCTTCCACACAGCCCAATATCCCAGAATATCAAGGCAGAAAATCCCACATTATCTGAGTGTAGCCTCAGATAACCCAGTTCAAAGCAGTTATTGTGGGTTTTTCTGCCTTGATAGTCTGGGATATCGGGCTGTGTGGAAGGGTCCTGAGTTCAAAATGAAAAAGTAGTTTGCATTCAATGAATTCAGCAGAGAGTAGAGGCAAACCTAAGGTGCTATTGAATCTAAGGCACAACCTGCTTTCGAAGCCCCTTAAACATGAAAAACGTGTTCATTAGATTTGATGAAATATGGTAGTTGTCCTTCTGGAGGCAGGCTAAGACATTTTTATTCAACTATCCCAATGTAACAAGACTGACTTTTGAAGCGATGTGAATTAGAATAAGATGGACAAGCTGACGATGTTGATCAAGGAGAAATTCTTGACCAATATCAAGAAAGACTAGGATGTATAGGTCACCTTTTTACACCAAAGATGAGGACAAAATTATAATATTGGTTATTAAAAGTAGTAGGGTAGTTATAGAGTGATACTTTAAGGGAATTGACAAAACAATACATTATAACCAACAGGTAAAGAGTGTGATTTACATTTTAGTTTTTATTGTTGTAGGTGTAAGGTAAAGGTAAAGGTTTTCCCTTGGCATTAAGTCCAGTCATGTCCAGCTCTGGAAGGTAGTGCACATTTCCATTTCTAAGCCGAAGAGCCAGCGTTGTCCACAGACACCTCCAAGATTATGTGGCTGGCATGACTGCATGGAGTACCATTACCTTCCCACCAGAGCGGTACTTATTGATCTACTAATATTCACATGTCTTCGAACTGCTAGGTTGGCAGAAGCTGGGGCTAACAGTGGGAACTCACCCCACTCCCTGGATTCAAACCACCAACCTTTCAGGCAGCAAGTTCAACAGCTCAGTGGTTTAAAACGCTGCACCACCGGGGGTTCCTTTTGTAGGTGTAGGATGTGTTTAAAAGGAGAATTGTGTGAGGTTATAGTGGTTAGGATGATTGTTTTAGATTGAGTTGTGTTACTTGCTGTAGGTTAATGTTTTATATTGAGAAAAATTGTTTGTTTTTCTGGGGGTGGGAATCTTTCCTTTTGTTTGTTTTAATTTGTTTCTCTGTATATATCTTTGTTTGTATGATTGTAAGTTTGTTTCTTTGAATAAAACACTTTTTCTTCAGACAGACTTTTGACAGGATGTGCTAAGGGATGCTGCATTGTTTTAGGCCAGGAATGTCAAACCCATTTTCACTGAGGGTCACACCAACCTTATGGTAGTCTTCAAAGGGCCAGTTGCAATTTTAAGGTTATATAAAGATAACTATATTGTCCTGGAATTGAAAGCCTTGTGGGACATACAAAATGATGTAGCAGGCCGGATTCAACCCAAGGGTCTTCTGTTTGACATGCGTGTTTTAGGCTTATTGGCTTTTAATAGCTTTTTATTTATTTGTTATTAATTGTATTTTAACTGAATTGTTTTAATGTTTGACCTGTTGAATTCTACTTTAATATTTACTTGTTTACATGTTTTAATTGTATTGCGTTTTAAGTTGTAAGCTGCTTTGGACCCCAGTCTTAGGTAAAAATGTGGAATAATAATAATGAAAGAATCCTCTGCATTATTGAACACAGACCCCCCTCCCCCCAATAAAACACCCTCAGATGGACTTTTGATTCCCTCCTTGGGCATTTTCCATAGACTCTATGGAGAGAGTCCTGGGACCAGTATGCTATCCTCTAGAACAGGGGTCCCCAAACTAAGGCCCGGGGGCCGGATGCGGCCCTCCAAGGTCATTTACCTGGCCCCCGCCCTCAGTTTTATAATGTAATATTTTATATCAGTTTTAATAATATAATATATTGTATATACATATAATATTGATAATAATCTTATGTTATACAATATAATACTAGTAGTAATACCATATAATAATATTAATTATATGTTATATATTACATATTATATAATAGTATAGTGGTATAGTTCAATATAGTAATGTATAATGCTAATATTGTGTTACACTTTCCATTGAAATCCTAAAAGGTTTATGTTGGTTAAAATCGTTTTCATTTTTAAATATTGTATTGTTCTTTCATTGTTGTTGTTGTTGTTGCACTACAAATAAGACATGTGCAGTATGCATAGGAATTTGTTTGTATTTTTTTTAAAATGATATTTCGGCCCCTCAACAGTCTGAAGGATTGTGGACCGGCCCTCTGCTTAAAAAGTTTGGGGACCCCTGCTCTAGAAGTTTAGAAAGCTTTTCAGTTTAGAAAGCTCTCCACTAGGGATGTAATTCTTCACTAGTTTCTTCCTGGAGAAAACAATGAGTAATTGTAGCAATATTCTTCCTGCCAGAAGAAAGTATTTATTTATTTATTTATTTATTTATTTATTTATTTATTTATCGTGTCAGAAGCAAATTGAGAATACAGTTATAATGTATGAAAAAAAACCCCACAAACAAAGTTAAAAACTTGGCATTATGCTAAATTTCCTTTGACCAGAAGAAAGTCTTTGAAAAATATGTAGTTTTTGAAGCCTATTCACAATTTGGGACTTATTTGACACAAAATTCACACATAGATGCTTTCCACAGAAAACAGTATTTTCTGCATAGAAATACTATTATATATACCCTCAAATGAATTGTACATCAAACAAGTCTCCAGTTACAACATTTCCTGTGCAGGAAACAGCAATTTCCATGCAGGAAATAATATTTTACTTTGTGTAGAAAATATTGTTTTCTGTGCAAAGAAACCATGTGTGAATTTTGCACACAATGTCTCAAATGGTGAAAATTCTAATCAGTTTGGGGTTTTTTTCAGGGTTTCTCAACTCTCAAAAATTGTGGTTTTTCAAATATTTTCCATCCCTGTTCTCTACCCCACAGTGCAGATTGAAATTTGACCCCCAAGCCATGGAAATTATCTAATTATCTAACTGCCTTACAGACTAACAAATGCATTAAGATATATGCCTTTAAGAATTATAATCCACTCCAAAATGTCTTCAAGGCATCATAAGACTCTTACTATTTTTGCTGCAGTGAAGAGACTTCTGAAAAGTGAAAGTTAAGTTATCCTAAGATCCAAGCAAATGTGCCAAGGAGATGACAAACAGAAACCAAGAAAAGCTTCTAGGCAAATGCTAAACATGCTCCATCTGCCCCTCAAAGGACAAGTTGACACTGTTTACCACAACAAGTAGTGCCACTGGGAGTCAATTTTGAGTAACAACAAAACTAATTATTTTGACACGATGTGCCTGTGGCAGATGTGATCTTCTTGCCCAAATGCTGTTATTTATCATTGCTACCAACAATACCTTTAGGCGTGAACCATGCATGTAATTAACACTTTGGTAACGCCTTCAAAATATAACTTGGGGACAATTTAGCCTTACAGCCTGTCTTTGGCTGTCACTAAATACGCTTACTGTATTTCCTGGATGGTCTTCAACATAGATATCAGCAGGCCTTGGAAAAATTCTTTTTTTGAACTACAACTACCAGAATCCATAATATCTCTGTGGGATTCTAGGAATTGTAACAACAATAACAACAACAACAACAACAACAACAACAACAACAACAACATTTGAAACCCACCCTATTTCCCTGATAGGAGCATATTTAACTCTAGGCAGGAGTTGTATTTACAATGATTAGCATGAATGTATTTACTATACCTGCCTAACTTTGGGTCATCTAAAAAGATTAGATTGGTGCATGTGGTTGGATCATAAATATGTCACAACAGTGTGAATAATGGCAAATTATATCAAATATGGACCAGGAAAAACACAATGAATAAAGTGCATTTTCTGATGATGTAGGGTGTTGCCCTATATGTTATATTAGATTCATGAAAAAAGAAGGTAGTTGAAGAAGAAATCTAATACTGTAAAGTTGAGAGATGGTCAAATTGACTAGGCTTATACAGTCACCAGATTCTTCCAGATTTGAAGAAGGATGACAGCCTTTTATTGACTATTTAAAAGAAGAAAATAAAATAAAAATATTGGGTTTTCTATAGCACCAAGGGAAAATTACTAGGGATGCAGAAATAACAAAAAAAGAGAGAAAAAATAGAGAAGTCAGTGACAAGAATAACAGGACCCCAATGGTATCTGAGGGATCCTGGAAAATTAATCTACCAGACATAAGAAGTTTTTCTGACAAAAAGAATAGGTAGGAAGCGTAGACAAAAAGAACAGGTAGGAGTCCCTGGTGGCGCAGTGGGTTAAAGTGGTGATCTGCTGAACTTGTTGACTGAAAGGTTGGTGGTTTGAGTCTGGGGGGCAGGGTGAGCTCCTGCTGTTAGCTTCAGCGTCTGTCAACCTAGCAGTTCAAAAACATGCAAATGTGAATAGATCGATAGGTACCGTTCTGGCGGGAAGGTGACGGTGCTCTATGCAGTCATGCCAGCTGCATGACTTTCGAGGTTTCTACGGACAATGTTGGCTCTTTGGCTTAGAGAGGGAGATGAGCACCACCTCCCACAGTCGGACACGACTAGACTTAATGTCAAGAGAAAACCTTTATCTTTACTTAGGAAGCGTTAGTTAGGGCTTTCTATTTTTCACTTCTCAACATTTCTATCTCCTTTGCATCAAAACACTCTATACCAACTTTTCTATCCTGTTTTAGATTAGAAATGTTCTTTTGCCTTATTTCTCGACAAAAATGTAAGATGTAAAAAACACCCCCATTCTATATCTACTCTTGTACCCCTCCCCATTCCTCATATATTTGCAATACAAATTATATATATATATATATAAAAAAGAGAAGGCAGTTTATTGCACATTATGCTGAGCTCTATTTTTAAACATTTCCTTTGAAGGAGGTCCTCTTAGTTTTCATGGCATCAGCATATTTTTAGATCTGTAACCTTATTTCCGTTTTTCAGATAATGATTCAATTATAATGAAAACAATTTGCTGTCAAAAGAATTTGTTATAAACATAGGACACTTACAGTAAAAACAGCATGAATGTTCCCTATATTCCTACAGAACAACAAGATTAAGCATCTCAGAGTAGCCACTGGTGCACAGAAGTGGAACAGTTCAAAACTGAGCAATTAATAAAATGGAAGGGCATGGCAGCTACTGGCATTGCATTGTTTCAGATACAGCAATTCATAATTTCATAGCTATATTTTCATACATGATCATGACAAATAGCCACTGTTCAAAGTACTTACATTATCTTCTGACAATTTATCAATTGTCACCTTGGCTTCTATCAAATGGTTATTGAGGGCTATTATTTCGTGGCTTAAAGCTCTTTTTTCTTCTTCGTAATGTTGACCCTGTGAACAAAAACAATTCTGTCAACATTTTTTACCCTTACAAAGTATACTGCTCAGTGTTGTTTTCAAAGCCAAAGATAAATTGTGTGCAGTGCCTTTCTTTCCTTTCCTATATTTCTTTTCCTGCATGATGTCCCCGTTCTTACTAAAGAGCACCTGGTGAAAACAGAAAGCCTGAAGTTCAAAAAATGACACATGGCTTGGAGAATTGTCCTGTATAGCTGCACGCTGAGTCCAATGCTGGACATGGGAGATCATAAAACATGTTTACAACCTTCACTGACTATAAATTAATCATACAGTCCTCAAGTTACAAACAAGGTTCTGTAGGTTTGTTCTTATAGAGAAAGGTCAACACTCCTGTGGTGTTTGTTTTGCTGTCTGTGCCCATTCAGAAGATTTTATCTCACTTTCTGCCCCTGTGACAATTGGATTTTAAAAATGTGGCTTGTTGTGGAAACAAGGATTGGTGATAAAGCTTCAGTGGAGACATCCTTTCCTCATGATAACTCTTTCAGGACTGAATTTCTCTTCTGAGGGGTAGATTTCTCTCACTTCCTGTTATCTCACCTCTGTTTTTAACTATGAGTCATATGTAAGTTGGATGTTTGTAACTTGGGGACCGCCTGTATTTAGTTTTCCTTCCTTACTCCAGAGATTAGGTGGTCTGTGAAATTTTAGTTGTGGATTTTCTATATCAACAGGCAGTAGGATCTGATGAACTCTACAATTCTATGTTTATATGTGCTGTGGAATCAAAACATGTACTTTGTGTTCTTTCCCATCCTCCCAAATGTTCCAGAATTGCTTTTTTTCAGATTTCTTTAAGCTGGGTTGAAGTAAAAGGAAATGGCCAAGAGGTTCATGCAAAATGCAGCAAAGGCCAAGTTTCTACTCTTTGATATAGTCAAAGCTGAACAGCAAAAAGAAACGTAGCTGCTGTGATATTCTTTTGCAAGCTGCACAACAAGTATAGCAATAAGTATTGACACTGACACCATTCACCTCTTTCCTTTGAAGAAAAACATCCTATAGCTGAATTCTTGAAGTGCAGATAACTCAGAGTTATATGTGTACAATCATAGAGGACACTGCACAGGAACAATTCACTCGCTTCTAGCCCAACATCCAAGTACATCCCTCCCAGGCAGCTTTCAAGTCCTAGGATTATTTATTTATTTTCTTCATTTCTGTCCCACCTTACTGCCCTGGTTGGCTGTTTCCCAGGGATGAAGGAGGCAACTAAGGAGCATTTGTCTTGAGGAAAGGAATGTGGTCACAATTCCAGATCTCCAGCAACTTGCTATGGTATCATCTTCAGAGCCTGAAAGCTGCCTTCCAAGTGAGAGAGTATCATAGAGTTGCATGGATTCTGATGCACAATTAACGCAAAGAAACCATGAGAACTTTGTTAATACAGTAGACTATTAATTGGCACTCATAGGGATTGGTAGATGTTGGATAAATGTAGTTTCTTGTGTTGTCGAAGGCTTTCATGGCTGGGATCACAGGGTTGTTGTATGTCTTTTGGGCTGTGTGGCCATGTTCCAGAAGTATTCTCTCCTGACGTTTCGCCCACATCTATGGCAGGCATCCTCAGAGGTTGTGAGGTATGGATAAACTAAGTAAGGAAAGGAAAGAATATATATCTGTGGATTAATGCTGGCTTCCCAGTGACAAAGTACTCTTGCCACACCTTGGACTCTCCACAGATATATATTCTTTCCTTTCCTTACTTTCCTTTCCTTACTCTGAGGATGCCTGCCATAGATGTGGGCGAAACGTCAGGAGAGAATACTTCTGGAACATGGCCATACAGCCCGAAAGACATACAACAACCCAATGTAGTTTCTGCTTGTTATTATTAAAAATAAGCCTAATACCTCATGCTATACCACACCAAAACTATGTATTGAATTGATAATAATCTTGAAATACAGTAATTACAAGCAAATTTAGATAAATAAGGAAAAGATAATGCAGTGTAACATATTATAAAAACAACTTTGTGAATGCAGTATTATGATTTTTGCCAGTTGCTTGAGTTTTGGTTAACTGAGAGTCTACTATAATATATAAACATTGCAAAAAAGTACATATATGCTGCCAATGCGGATGAAGAATTTTGAGACCTAGATGATTTTACATTCATTTCATTTATTTCTTTACAGCATTTATATTCTGCCCTTCTCACCTTGAGGGGGACTCAGGGTGGATCACATTGAACACATAAAGGCAAACATTCAATGCCATAACATAGAACAGGACAGAGATGAGATGCAGGCACGGGCGGGCCTCAAACTCATGACCTCTTGGTCAGAGTGATTTGTTGCAGCTGGCTGCTAACCAGCCTGCACCCAACCATTCTTTCTCTACTCAAAATGCTATACTCACTATTTTTTGGGATTGGCGATGTGGTTCTTTGTCCCTTTCGCAGGGATATTTCCTGCCTGCCCTTCCTCAGATTAGTTCATCTTGGTGTCACTATTTATTTATTTTAAAATATATACTTTCCTAACCCAGCTTGCATTCAAACATCAAACATAAATTAAAACTACTGTCTAGTATGTGAACATTATTACATAAAAAGCAGCATTTAAGATGTTACAGAACATTACATGTGAAACTTGACATTAAACAAGTCCAGGGGTGATTTTAAAATCAAGAATACAGCATTAATGCTGACTTTCCTAGGAAGAGAATTCCACAAACATAGACCCATCCCTAATAGGGATAGACTTTTCTGCCCATCAGGTGTTGGGTGCCACTTCAGCTTCATTTATTGACTTATTTAATTTATATTCCACCTTTTTTCCTGATTGGAACCTCCTTCCGCAAGTGTCCACTACATAAGTTCAACTGGTGCAAGTCAATGTTTAAAATTTTCCTTGAATTATTGCACAAAGTATTGCACTATTCATTACTGTACACCCATAATTACAACTTCATTAGTACAAATGTTGCTTGCCCTAATCTTTCTGCTATGGAATACATAAGCACTAATGGAACAACACTGAGTCTTGTCATTCTTCTTTAGCATAACACTGGATACAGTCTACTGTCCATTTTCCTACTATCCTGCTGCCCAGCATTTGCTAGCAGACCTCTTTGCATGAGAATAATTGGGCTACTCTGTCAGTAAGTTAAATAAGTGATAGAAATAGAAGGTTATATCTCAGTTCTGATGGAGAATCTGGATAGAAGAGTCTTATATACCCAGTTGACTCCTTATTTTCTAAAAATGGAATTTCACCAAGACACAAAAGTTGTGGGGCTGTTTCATCCATACTTTTCAACACACCTTTTAGGTATATCCTGAAACTTTGTCTACTCATATTGGACAATTTAGTTGCCCGGATAATGCTTTGTTGCAGAATTCACAGGGTATTCGAGCTACAAGGTACATATTCTATGACATGGTCACCTTAAGTGCTGTAACCACTCACCAAAATCCTACATCATGGACATAGCTATGAATGTGTGATAACAGTATAGTCAGTACCATTCCACAGAGTCTTAATGATTACATTGTTGAATGGAACAACAGAAATCCTCACATGAATAAAGGAACATGCTATGTATATTGGAGCATATCCAGCAAGATTTGCATGGCAGTTTTCCGACCCAAGGGTTCAAACTCAAGAGTTTGGAAAAGTTACTTTTTGGACTACAGCTCCCAAAATCCCTCAGCAAATCTGACTAAACTAGTTACACTGGAAGTTACGAATAATAACATAAAACCTTTCTAAAGTTTGTCCAAAATGTCATGATATGAGAGATCCATGTTTGCATTTCAACCAACATTTTTTTCTGGATATAAGCAGATCTATTGAGAATCACTTTGATGTATGCAAATGGACACAAAATGGCAGAAGACTCATTGAATGATTTTATAAATACACTGACTTACCTTACTTACATCCCATGTGGACCACTATGATGTGCTCTACTCGAAGAGCGTTTAGAAACTTCAGAATGTAAAAAGAGTTGAAGCCACTGTCTTAACCGGAACAGACTTCAGAGACCATACTACTTCCCTGTTAAAATGGCCCCAAGGCTGCCATTTTGTTTCTGAGCACAATTCAAAGTGTGGGCTATGACCTAGAAAGTCCTATATGGCTCAGGTCTAGGCTATCTGGCAGACTGTATGACTCTGCCTGGATCCTGAGATCATCAGGAGAGGTCCTTCTCTCAGTCCCACCATCATCACAAGCATATGTGTTGTTGAAGGCTTTCATGGCCGGGATCACAGGGTTGTTGTATGTTTTCCAGACTGTATGGCCATGTTCTAGAAGTATTCTCTCCTGACGTTTCACCCACATCTATGGCAGGCATCCTCAGAGGTTGTGAGGTATGGAGAAACCAAGAATGCCCCCAGGCAGGAAGAAGCCAGGAGATGAAGCTTTTCAATGCTAATTAAGGTGATTATCTACAACTTTCACACTGGCCTCCAACTGACAAAGAGTTCTTCTCTCACCCTGGACTTTCCACAGATATATATAAACCTTCCTTGCTTAGTTTCTCCATACCTCACAACCTCTGAAGATGCCTGCCATAGATGTAGGTGAAACGTCAGGAGAGAATACTTCTAGAACATGGCCACACAGCCCAGAAAACATACAACAACCCATCACAAGCATAGTTGGTGTGGATGTGAGAGTGTGGTGTTTTACAGTGAATTGTTTTAAAGGGTTTTAAAAAATATTTTTAATAGCATTTCATCTTGTTAGGTGCAGTTTCTTTGCTTGAAGGACTTCTTCCTTTGAGAAATTGAGGGTTGCTCATTCATCATTCTAATGTTGATTAAAATGACAAATGAAACACTCCCAAACTTCTCACATACGTCAATATAATGCAGCATCACTGAATATTGACAGCAATGGGAGCTATTTGTCTTGTGGACCCTGAACAAATATCAGGGTTAATTATCTGGGTGTGCAGAGCACAGGGTGATGATAAAAAGGAGATTATTAAAATTGAAAAGTGGTGAACTGTTCATGCTAAGCAGCTCTTGGGTGATTTTAAAACACACCAAATCATCCTTTTTCCTTTCTTCTCAGGAAAAAAGAAAAGCCCTTTCTCTGTTTCACATACACAAACCAATTGAATCTGCCTTGTCTACATTGACTGAAGAAGGGGAATTATTGTGATGACGATGTTGTTCCCCCTTCCCCAGCAAATTGAAAAGACGTGTGTCAAAAATGGTTGTCTTGGTTTGACATGTTTCACACAAAAGAAGCCCCCATCTGGTTTCAACTAGCAGTGCAATTCCAGGGAGAGAAGACAAATAGAAAGGAAGTGTAATTGGCAAGTTATTAGCAGAAGCAAACTGGCTCAGGGCACTTTTATTTCCTTTTGGTCTATAAATGGTGCTCAAAACAAGTCAGAGTATGTGCACATTTGCTCCCAATTTTCCCCTGGATGTTAATTTGAAAGATTATGGAGATTGGACACCATTAATGAGTGTGCAAAACAGAAACGTGTATGCTAAGAGCTGAAAGACTGACTGAGATAGCAATGTGTAATTGGTTTTAATGGCTTGCCACTGGGGTTGAGTGGGTGGACCTCAGGCATGCATTTTGTATTTCCCTCCTAGTAACAGGAAATTACTAGGGAGAGAGCAATACAGTGATCTGCCCGGTCTATATCGAGGGACACAATAGTGTGGACTTCAACATGAACACGTATTCCTATTTTCAGGGAGTATTCCAGGCTCTCTTTGTAGGAAGAAGGTAAAATGAGATGCTAGTGGACCCATTGCTCAGTTATGGATAAAGATGCTGTTGTGATGGAGTCTTCAAGTAGAGATCCTACTAGTTGTATTAGAAGAGGCAGGAAAACTGCTCGTGAGCAAGACTCTGATGAGGAGCAACAAAGGAAGAGAATCCAGGAAATACTTATGAAGTCCTCTGATGATGATACCTTTGAGGGTTTTGAAGGGGATTGTGGGACTGGGAGTCAGGAGGATGGGATGTCAGACTCTGGGAGTGAGGTGATGGATTGGACTAAGTTTCAGGAGATCCGGGAGATTCTTGAGGAGCCCACAAGCAGTGGTACATTTGAGGGATGGCACGGAGAAGATACAGATGGATCCTGGGGAGTTATGGGTTTGGATAGAAGGTGGTCTGGCTGGAGAGATCGTAGAAGGGCTGCAGCTGGAGGTGGGGCGTTGGGTGACTCCAGCTCTGATGAGGATTTGCAGCAACCAGCTGTGGATGGGGCGTTGGCTGGCTCAAGTTCAGAGGAGGACTTGTAGATAAAAGTAAGTTTGTTGCTAATGTAACTTTGCAATTGGCAAGGTGTTTTGTTGGGTGCTTTTCGGGATCTCTGTTTCAGAAGACGTGTTTGGAAGACTGCTTTGGGACCTGCCGGCTTGCCTCCGTCGCTTTGGCTCTTTGTGTTTACCTTGGACTGGAATTCGGTGACTGTGACTTCTCCCTAACGACGCGGACCGGACGTGGCAGCTGTGACTTCTCCTTTACAACGTGGTTTTGCTTTAGCAACGTTTTGGGGCATTGTGTGGCCATTGGTCACTGTGGGTTACTGCTGGTAGCTTTCATGTGTTTGTTTAGCTCCAACCAGCAGGTGGAGCGAGTTTCCAGCCTTTTCAACTAAGTTTGTTTTAATCTGGATTATTTCCCAGGATAATCCAGATTATATCCCAAGTTTGGATCTTTTGAGTTCTTTTTGGACATTGTTACCTCAAACTGAAGAGAAAGTGTTTTGAGCCTCCTTTTGGTTGTTCTGTAGGCTCTTTTGTGTTGTTTTTGCAATAAACTGAGTTGTTTATATTGGCTGGCGTCTGACTCGTAACAGATGCTGACCAACAAAAGTCTCAGTACAAGGCTACTTGTTTCTGTATATGGGGAGGTTTTTCTGTGTTTGATCAGAACCATCCCTGCAATGGTAGAGTACGGCTATTGTTGTTGCTATTTGCCATCAAGTCAACTTCAACTTATGGCAGTTATCGGAATGGAAGACCTCCCTAACCCCTGTTATGAGATGCTCTGGTCAGGGCCATGGCTTCCTTGATCAAATTAATCACCGCGAAGTACAGACTTCTTTTCCAACCACTTTCCACTTGACCAGGCACTAGCAAATTTCTCAATGAGTAATGTCATTTCATGATATGTCCAAAATCTGACAACTTCAGTTTAGTTATTTTTACTTCTAGTGAAAGTTTCGGCTGGATGGCTCTGCAATCTCATCCATTTGTAGCCTCATCACACTAGAGAAAAAATCCGCTTGAAATCCAGTTTCTGCCTCCTGCAGAACTCTGGGGTTTGTAGTTTAGGGTAGCCTTTTAGTTTAGTTGTAGCCTTTAACAACCTCAATAAACTACAAACCTCAGAATTCTGCTGGAGGCAGAAACCGGATTTTAAGTGGATTTTTTCCTCTAGTGTGAGGAAGTAATACTTTCCACAGAACTCTTCTCCAGCATCACATTTCAAATGAATTCTTCCTATCATCTGTCTTTACCATCCACTTTTTACATAGACATCATAAATAGAAAACACTTTGAGATGCCTAATGCCACTAATATCCAAATCCTTGCTTGACATCATTAAAATGCTGTGATACTTAGGAATTGTCAAATTAAATTGTGGATTTAAACCTGGAAAAATAATGAGTTTGTTCCATTAGCTCATGCTATCGAGAAGCATCTTCATAAGTATTTCTATCTCTTTGGTAAAATAATTGAAGACAGTGTGAACAAGACCTAAACATGTTAATTTATGTAAGCAACAAAATTAGCAGGCAACAAAAGCAATGCTTTTGCTTTGTAACTGTGATCAAGAAATGCAAAGCTTTAATGCAGATTAAAGCAATTAACAGTCCTTTAGTTGTTCCTGGATTTCAGGCCCCATAATCTCTGATCACTATTATGCAGGCCAGGGTTGATGGGAAATGTAGTCCCACAACTCATACCACCTTGCTCACTGCAACTTGTGTTTCTTTTACTAGGCCATCTTATACATATCTACTGAGTTCAGTTTGGTTTACTTCCAGGTATGGGAGCAAAAAAAAAATCAAGACAAAGCACTTTGTTTCACTGTTGGTTTATGACATAGAACTAAGCTCATACAATATTTCACTTTTCATCCCCAGTGAACTCAGTATAATTTGCTTCAATGTAGGTATGTGTAAGGATACATTGAATATTTCTCTCATTTTGCTTCCACCTCCATCACAAACACTTCTTGTTTTCTCCTATTTTGTTGGTAATTTCAAATATGAAATCACCAACAAATTTTGCATCCATACATATTCCAATGTATTTCCCCCATTCAATAAATAATAAATAACTGCCATCCATTCATGAATAAGTTTATGAGCATTAGTTTTCCCAGTGTGGATGTGTAAAAGTACAGCAATTTACCTATAAGTAAAACTTGTCATGGCTTTGACAGCTATTTCTTGACAACTGGTTTAAATTCATACTTTCAGTTTTATTTTTTGAGAACATTGTTTTTAAGAAACACTGCAATAAAAATTTGCCAATGTTTTACATCACTTGTGTCTTAACAGCAGTCCAACATGCACAATTTTAATCAAGGGTGATGGTTTTTCTACCTTTTCTTTTTACTATAAATTTTTATTGTGATATATGAAAAAGCAACAACCACATACAATCTTCAAGATCCAACAATCAAAATGCAAGTATTATTTCCCCTGCCCCACCACCTCCCCATTCCCACCCATGAATCATCTCCCATGACTTCTGACACCACACCATATGAAACTAGTATCTAACAAAAATCTGTCCTTATCATTACACTAATAAATCCCCCATTCAGCTATTTCAAAATTTTTGTCTTCTTTTTCAAATACCCACTGCTGAAAAAGCCTTCCCTAAATCTCCTGGACCTTAATAATTACAGACCAGTCTCTAACCTTCCTTTTTTGGGTAAAACGATTAGAAAGGCAGTTTCCCTCCAATTTCAAGCACACTTCCTTGACCTATTTCAAACCGGCTTCAGAGCAGGATACGGAGTTGAGACTGCCATGGTCACCTTAGTAGATTATCTTTGTCTTAACATTAACAAGGGATGTGGGACTCTGTTGGTGCTTTTAGACATCTCAGTGGCTTTCAATACCATTGACCATGGTATAATTCTGGAATGCCTGGGGAGTTTGGAAATTACAGGCACCGTGCTGCAGTGATTCCAGTCATACTTCTCAGGCAGGTTCCAGATGGTGGTGTTTGGAGATAGCTGCTCCTCATAAAAGGAGCCATTCTATCCCCAAGGCTTTTTAATATTTATATGAAACAGCTGGGAGAGATAATCCGTAGGCATGGGGCAGGGTGTTATCAGTATGCTGATGACACCCAAATATTTTTCTCCATGCCTTCAAAAACAGTCTCAGCTAAGGATAGCATATCTCCTTTGAATAAATGTCTGGAGGAGGTAATGGGCTGGATGAGGAAAAACAAATTGAAACTGAATCCAGACAAAATAGGGGTGCTTGCCATCAGGG
This sequence comes from Anolis carolinensis, assembly GCF_035594765.1. Classification (NCBI taxonomy): domain Eukaryota; kingdom Metazoa; phylum Chordata; class Lepidosauria; order Squamata; family Anolidae; genus Anolis; species Anolis carolinensis. The sequence goes on from NC_085841.1 coordinate 347,733,733, forward strand.
GTCATAATCTGGGTGTAAATATGTGTCAACTAATTCTGGATGGGATTACATTCCCCCTAAAAGACTGTGTTTGCAGTTTGGGAATGCTCCTGGATCCGTCTCTCCAAACGTCAGCACAGTTTGATGGGTTGATACGCCAACTACACCCCTTCCTATTTATTTATTTACATCACTTTTACCCCGCCTTTCTCTCCGAGGAGACTCAAAGCAGCTTACAGTAAATGGCAAAAATTCAATGCCTAAAAACAATGTAAAAACAACAATTCATATAAAACAATCTACAAAACAACAGTTCATATAAAACAGATACCATTACAAAATAAAATCACATTATATAAAATTTTAAGAATGTCCAAGATTAAAATCCATTCATCCAGAATCCTCAAGTCTTTGTACAGGTCATGTAAAGTCCATGTTCTCATTCATTAAAAGCTTGCGTGCACAACCATGTCTTTAGATTTGAAGGACCTAAAGATTTTGGTGCATGCACTGGTAATCTTAAGGTTGGACTTCTGCAATGCACTTTACATTGGACTGTCTTTGTACCAAGTTTGCAAACTCCAGTTGGTTCAAAATACAGCAACCAGATTGGTCTCTGGAACATCCAGGAGTGAGCATATTACATCTATCCTAAAGTCACTCCACTGGCTGCTAATGAAACTACAAATCCCAGGATTCCATCGAAGGAAACTACAGCAGTTTATGTGAAAGCACGATTCTATAATTGTATAGTGTGAAAGAGTCCTTGGTTCCCATTCATTTCTCAGAGGACAAAAGGAAGTAGATATTCAAGACTGCTGATCACAGAAAGGTTACTTGACTTGCTGGTCTATTCCAGCCTCTCTCGTTTGACCCTTTAGGAAAAGGGTGTGTGATATTATTGGAACAGCCTTAGTAAATAGCTTTACCTCTCCCGCAAAGCATTTTATTTGGCAAGAACAGTAGATCTGGGAAAATCTAATTTTGAGAAAGTAAGTACCTTCAATCTGACCCAAATGCTTTTAGACATCTTGAACTATTTATGGATATTGCCTTTAAGACTACGTGAAGAAGAACATTGCAACTGGAAATCGTATCAAAGAATTTCATTTATTTGGTATAATCTTTATGGATTTCATTACGAAAGCTGAAGATCACAAAAACTTATGCCAAATAAAACTTCTTGGTCTTTAAGGTGCCCAGATTTCCAGTAGGAAGCCAGGTTAGATGGCTGAAATTGAAACCAAAGCAGACCCCTTCCCCCTGGAAATGTTTGGACATCTTAACCATCTTAGGTAGACTATGCTTGAAGATATGTACTGTATATTAAAAAAAGGCAATAATGAAAGATACCATTAGACTGTTCTCTAATTATGTTTTTTTTTTTTTTTACTATTTGTACTATTCTTTTACGTAAATGTATGATTACCCAAGTGATTTGAACATCCGCTGAGCTATTTGGATGAATAGGGTCATGCAGAATTAGCCTTTTCTGTGTATACTTATGGTAAGGTCTCATGAAGCAGATTCCAAAGCTTGAATAAATGTACTTTGTTATGCTGACGTAATATCACTAGGATCCTAACCTAAGCTGTACTAATATAAATGAAATTAACAGTGCAAGACACATTCAAATGTAAATCCTATTGTGTTCAATGGATTAATAAGATGCAACTGTTATTTGGGCCAGAGTGTTCTGAAGTTTCCTTACACAATTATCTAGAAAATAGAATGCAAGATCAAACATCACAAAAATAGGTTGTAAGCTAACAGTGTTATATACACCATAAACTGGAGTTCCTTCATCCTCATATGAGCTCCCTCTCTGCTCTATTGTAGTACAGTTGATTATAGCAGTGAAAATCGCCTCTTCAATGAAGAGTGGCTATTTTTGTATTTTTAATACTATAGAAGGAGCTCTATTTTCAGTTTGACAAAATGATGGAGAGCATTAGATCTGTTTCATGGCTGCTTTGCTTATTGCAACAAAATTGCCAGCTTTCAGCTATCTCGAGCCTCAACGGCAATGGGTTAATAGTAAGCTGAAAGCTCAGGGAGAGATTATAACAGTGGTGTAAAAATAGACCTCCATAATAGAGAGCGGAGTGAAGTTTTTTTGTTTATTTTGCAAAGCAAACACATTGATCCCCTGCTTTAAGGATCATCCCTGCTTTTAAAATGAATGCTATTCCAGAGCCTATTGCATATGTCCTTTATTTATATACATGTTTTGCTACATAGTCTCACACGTCATTTCTCCTTGCTTTCAGTTTGCTAACAGAGCTCAACTTCCCCTCATTTTGTAGATTCTAGATGTGTTGGAGAAAACCCTGCCTCACTTCCATGGCTATTGGATGCTGTAAGGTTGGGAAAGGTGAACATCCATCATGTCATTCCTGGATGGCCAACCATAACCCATAGCAGCTGTAATTAGATATTTTTAAAGTAAGAGATGAACACCCAGGGAAGGTCTCTGGACAGCATTCATATTTTAACACCCCCAGACCACATACCCATGTCCTCCAACTGTCCCAATTTGGCCAGTACAATCTTGATTAATTCTGTTTTTACATTTTTTTTTTCAGGTGCTTCCTCTCACTTTCCCCATTTGTCCTCAGCAGACTTCAATGGTTGCCACCCAAGATCAAGATGTAAAAGTATTTTGCAATGACATTCACTGGAGTTAGGGGCACTGGACCACCATGAAAATGAAAAAACTGCAAATAAAGAAATTGCTAATTTTTAAAACCTGAAATAATACTTCTCTTGAAATTTTTAGCTTTTCTAGCATGACTTCTACTAGAAGTCGACTACAGAATTGCACCAGAGGAACTAGAGATTCCTATGGAGGTGCTCGCTTTAAAAATCCCAATGTTGTCCATTATGACTGGAGAATGTTGACTTTAGAGTCACACTGGAGGACATAAGAGATTCATAAAGGGAATATTTTAATCTGTACATAATCAAATCTACAAAAGTCAAAACCGCAAATGTGGAAGGATGATTGTAATTTGACAGGAAGGTGGAATCTTGCCCTTTCCTGTAAGTTCAGGCAAAAGCAAACTGCTGCAGCCTCTCCTCATTTACACTTTTTACCATCTTAATCATACTGTGATGGTCAATGATCCACACTTGTCCTGTAAAACATTGGAAGGCATGCATACCCCACTGGAGAAAAAAAAGGTACCGTGGACCAATAGCAGGTCTGGATTTCTAGTAGCTTTAAAATGCAGAATCCTACTCCCCATGGGAATTCTGACCATGCAGTTCTCCATTCTAGGGTCTATTTTTATTCAGCCATGGAGTCTTAGAAAGAGACCTTATGGGTCATACGATCTTTACTCCGGTTGTACAGGATCTAGTATTGTTGGTAACTTTTTGAGAGAATGGCAGACTTCTTGTCTTGCTAAGGTTCAGTGAGCACAACAACCTTCAGAAGTCAGTAAGGTGATTGGTTTAATGTTGGCTGAAGTGGGTTGGCCACCAAAAAGTCCAGCCCATCTCTGTTCATTACAACTCAATACTCTGGCCGACTTCACAAGAGTGTTGCAAGGACATAGTATGAAAAAGGGCAGAGAAGACACAACTCTTTTGACCTCATCACACGGCCAGTGGTGCAATGGGTCAGCAGGACTGCTGACTGACAGGTCAGCAGTTTGGATCCGGGGAGACCAGATGAGCTCTCTCTGTTGGCTCCAGTTCCCCATCTGGGGATATGAGAGAGGCATCCCACAGGATGGTAAAACATCAAACATCCAGGCTTCCCCTGGGCAATGTCCTTGCAGACGTCCAATTCTCTCACACCAGAAGCGACCAGAAGTTGCTTCTGACACACACAAAAATCACATGGCTGCTAGAATTGCCACGTGTAGCTTCCCCCCATTGCTTCCTAGGCACTATGGGAAGTCTCCCGTGTTGTCGTGGTGGCAGCATGTGCTGGCTCTGCCCTAGATCATCAACGGAGTCCCTGTTCCTGTGCTATATTTGATGGAATTGGCGAGCTCTGTGGATGATCTAGGGCTCAATTGGCATATGTTGCCAGAAAAAGCACTGTCTGATGAGGTAATGACACTAATTTGAAGAAAGGCAGGTTACAAATGTCTGTCAAATAAAGGAATAATAAATAAAGTAATAGAGTTGAGAAGACTAAGGAGAAATTTGGGCACAATTACACTGAAGAATTAATGCAATTTTGTATCACTTAATTGCCAGGGCTTAATGCTATGGAATCGTGAGACACCAGATAAGGCTAAACCTTGTAAAACTATAGCTTCCATGATTTCATATCATTAAAGTGGTGTCAAACTGCATTAATTCTACAGTGATGATGCATTTATAATAGTATTCTTTGAATATTCTTGAACCATACAGATGCTTGTTATGCAAAAGATGAGAATGTATATATACAAATGGGAAACAAGCAGATTTTGGTTAATTATTATGACAAGCATCCTGAGTCCCCTTGGGGAGATAGGGAGGAATACAAATAAAGTATTATTATTATTATTATTATTATTATTATTATTATTATTATCATCATCATCATCATTATCATCATCATCCTAAAGCAAAAGGCTTTTTTATAGTGGAGGAAGCAAATTCTTTTTTTATGAAATTCACTGAAGCAGAGGTTGTACAACTATCTCTGAGGGGTCTGATGTTGCATCCAGCCAGTACAGTAGAAGTAGAAGGCTTCATTAAACTAAATAACCTCCAGTGCAGATACTGGGAGCTTATGACTTCTCTGTGGGTAAGGAAGTAAATCTACTCAAGGTTTTGTCCAGCCTTTAAAGCACATATGTCAAACGCAAGGCCTGCTACATCATTTTATGTGGCCCATGAGGCTTTCAATGTCATGTTACAGGTATATCGTCTGACAACTATAAACAGCCCTTTGAAGGCAACCATAAGGCTGATATGGCCTTTGGTGAAAATGAGTTTGACAGCCCTGCAAGTTTAAAGAATCTCCCAAGGGTCCTGATCCTAATCTGAATGTAGAATTCAGTACCATTTTAAATCAGGAATGAAACACAGACTCACTATACAGCTACCACTAAACTAAACATAGTGTTGTACCAGATGACTTAGTATGAGACAAGAAAAGTTGCTTTGTGAGACTACAACTCACGTCCTGGTGGGCCATGTTCATATGTTTGGGGGTTCTGAGAGTTGTAGACCAAAAAAAGTTTATTTTCTCAGTTCTAAGGCAACTTTCTGTGTTTTCAATCAGAATTGGAACATCTATGAGAGATTCAAAATGACAATCCTTTCAAGACAAGCTCCTTATTATTTCCCGAGATTCAAAAATGTCCACTTTTGGAAAAGGCAAAGGTTTAAGATCAGCTGCAGATTTGTGTTGATCTTTTCTTGCCTTTGCCTAGCTCTGATCTCAGCTGATTGGCAGATACCAGCCCTCTGTCCCTTTCATTCCTATTAGCATAATACCACATACACTTTGAGTACTGCAACAAGATCCCTCATTAAAGATTAAAGGTTTAGAATGATGTGCAGGTCTTTTGATATATATATATTTTTTTAAAAAACCTGCTTTATGATCTCATTTAATATTATTTTCAACTTCAATATCTTCAGAACCCCAAAGCTACTTTTATAAGCTGGACTCAAAGATCAAATAGAATTATTAGGCCAGAAAGTTTCGACTTGTCCTGGATGGGGTTACAATCCATGAAGACACAGATTTACAGTTTGGGTCTATTTCTGGATTCAGCTCCAAACCTAGAGGCTCAGGTTTTTGCAGTGGCCAGGAGTGCATTTGCAGAATTAAAACTAAAGTTCCAACTGTGCCTGTTTCTAGAGATCTATTTATTTTATTTATTTACAGTATTTATATCCCGCCTTTCTCACCCCGAAAGGGACTCAGGACGGATCACAATGCATATATACATGGCAAACATTCAATTGCATTGAGATGTCTGATATGGCAAAGGTGACATGTGCCTTAGGACTTTATTGCACAAAGCTGCAATTCCATGGCAAGTGTGTGATCACCGATAGTGGCATGAACATCCTTGCTATCACATGTCTCTGCACTTACAAAATTGCATCAATTTGATGGGGTGTTGTCCCATGCCCCTACTTCTGCAGAGCCTTGTACACAACTCTCCCACTGTGTCATAATATTTATTTAAATCATTTTTAAGCAATTTCAGAATTTCTGTGAAGAAAAATTGAAATAAACCTTTAAATAAAACCAATACTGCCTCAGAAATAGTGAGGGAGAGAAGAAAGAATAGGAAAGGAGAAGAATCCTGGCACCTGACTTCATTTCAGTGCTAAGGCCCTTTCCACACAGCTGTATAAAATCCACATTGAATTGGATTATATGGCAGTGTGGACTCAGATAACCCAGTTCAAAGCAGATATTGTGGATGATCTGCCTTCATATTCTGGGTTATATGGCTGTGTAGAAGGGCCCTGACATGACAGTACAATCGTGCTATGGTCCCATCACACCAGGAAGATGACAGGAACTTTACATGGTTGGCAGCTATTGATGGGTTCTCCAGTCAATAGCAGGGGATAGATTCATCATGGAGAGGAGACGGCACTCCAACAATGGGATGTCCAAAGCATCATGCACCAAACTTGCTTCAATGCTGGTTGGCCTCCTTTGCAAAAATAGAGTTCTGAGTCATATCCTGTTTGGATTAATATAACATACTGTAGGTAGGGCTCCCTTTGAAGAATGTTTGGAAACTTCAGCTGGATCAAAGGACTTCAGCCAGATTGCTAACTGGGCCTGGCAACAAAACCCCCTCATTTTGCTGGCTACCTGTCTTTTTCTGAGTGCAATACAAAGTGTCAGTTATGACCTATAAGGCCCTATATGGTCCAATTCCAGGACATCTGAAGAACTGTATCTTCTGATATGAGCCTCCATGCAATATGGCCACTACATTTGGACAGTGTCTGTAAGCATTTGTTTATTTACACATTTATTAGGTTTGAATTCCCCTATGACAACATTCATTTTGCACCATCTCAGAATAGAAAGGGGTTTTTTTTAGAAGTCTGAGATGTGACACATTTCAGTACAGGAAAAAAACCCATGAACAGTGCTTACCCTATCTTAGTGAAAACAGAATAAATAATGTAGTGACGTGGTTGCAGTCCCAAGTCAGGGTACAAGGAACATCAAGTTACTTCAAAGGAATTCAAGGGCCAGATAAACTATACTCCAGAGCTATTTCCTCCCTATCTGTATTTTCAGACATCCCCCCGTTTTCACTTGTGTCTTATGAAACAAGTACAGTTCTCATATAGAATATAAAAATAGCGACCTGTGAAATAGTTAGGTATAAGTTTTTGTTCCTCAGTCTTTAGTCTGAATTGCTATGCAGCTGTGAATTCAGTGAGCCTTAACTGGAGGGCTGTTGGAAGGCTAGGGGCAAATGTAACATTTTGCATGTTATAAATGTGAGTGAGGACAAAGGACAGTCCGTGAGTTGTATGCAGCCACCAAGATCATTTTTGTGTCCCATTTTTGTGTCTCAGAGGTAAATATTGTTTTTAATTTATCTGCCCTCCCCCCCAAAAATATGTAGAGGGTAATTTGATCAGATATTTAGGTTCCTTCAGACTGCTTTTGAAAACGAGAAAGAGGAGGTGAAGTGGCAGTAATTTCTGGGTAATTTAATATTGTTTAAAAGGCTTCTCCAGTCAAGATACAAAAGTGGCCAAAAACATGAGAAAAATTACCCCAATCCTCCATTATCTCTGAATGTTGGGGGCATCCAGGTGTCAAGTGTCAAAGGGGTACTGAATTTAAACTTTCTACTAAACAAACAAAATTTTAGATTAAGAATTGGTGAACATCATAAAGAACATTAATAGTATATATTGGCATAGAAGAAAAAACCCCCGAATGGTATAAAAATTGACAAGGTAACCATTTCTTTTCCACAGTTTATAGTCACCTTATGGACCCCAAGTGACTAACCCAAAGTGTTGTTTAAACGGTTTAGAAGGGAAAGTAGCTAATAGGAGCCCAGCGTTGGTGTCTGTATGATCAACCAAGTAGGACTCATGTGTCACAATGGTATTGTTTTTCTCTCTCTAGATAATTTATTTTCCTTGTATTCATTGATTTCCCTCCCCTGTGTATCATGCCTTCATCTCATATATTTAGTTCCCTGTTTATCTGCTGTTTTAAATTAATCATCACCTGTGAAAAACCTGCAATCTTTAGTTGCATCCTTTGCCCCTCCGAACCTAGCTGATAAGATTTCAGATGACATTGACAGACTGGTGGCTTAACCAAATTATTTTACACAGTGATAAATTTAGATAGAAAAAGAATCAGATGTACAAATATAGGATGCATGACCCTTGGCTTCAGAATATGGTAGTATGCATGAAAAGGAAGAAGGGTCTTAGCAGACCACAAGATAAGTGTGAGTCAGCAGTATGATGCATCTGAAAAAAGTTAGTGCAATTCTAGGGTGAGTCATCTGTGCTACGGAGTCCAGATCAAAGGAAGTGATACTACCAGTGTATTCATTTTGGTCAAATGTCACCGGGAGTACACTGACCAATTCTTGGGACCACAGTAAGAAAGGATGTCAGCAAATTGGAATATGTTCAAGTTGTAGACGAAAACACCTGGGGACCCCCAGGTTGAGAACTGCTGTGATAAGCTATGATGTGGAAGATGGAGCAAACATTTTTTTCTCCTGCTAGAAAGAACAATATTCAAAGCAATGAATTCAAATTTCAAGAAAGAAGTTTTAGCTAAACATGCTGGTGACCTCCTGATGATAACAACTGTTTGGTAGTCAAACAAAACCACTACAGAATTTGCTTGACTCTTTTTCAATAAAGACTTTAAAGCAGAGGACAGAGAACAAATTTTCAGCTCTGGATTTCTGAACTATCAGAGAGTTGGACTACACGGAACTTGAGGTACCTTCAAGCCCATGGTTGTATAAAACTATATCTGCTGTGTGCCGTCAAGTCATTTCTAACATATGGCAACTCTATGGCGAAGCTATTGTGGGGTAACTTTTGGCAAGATTTGTTCAAAGGAAGTTTGCCTTTGCTTCTCTCTGACAGCAAGAGAGTTTGATTTGTCCAAGTGGGTTTTCACAGCTGAACAAGGCTTCAAACTGTTCTCCAGAGCTGCAGCCCCATGCTCAAACCACACTGGCTCTCATCTATTTGAGAAATGTTTGCAAACACAGTTTAATCGATGGGACAAATTCACAGGAAGGTATACAGAAACTCTGTACAAAAAGGCACATTTTTATATTTTGAAAAGGTGTACAAAATATGCATGCATTTCCATACTGAAAGAGGAAAAACCTCTCAGTTTAATGTGGAACTAGTAGAGATCGCAAATGGTACTGGGATTCCAAGTACTACAAGGCAGACTATATATCTCTAATTGCTTGAGTACAGAAGCAAGCAAACAGGCAGATGTTTCTAACAATTCTCAAAGAATCACCACAAATCTGAGGCTCTAACCACCCACACCTGTTTTTGAGCCTTGCAGATGTAATGCTTTGCCAGATTCAGTCTTTCATCTGTTTCATCTGTTTCAACAACCCACAAATATAGGTTTGATTCAAAGTCTTCACTAGGATTCTGATTATCAAAGTCAGCTGCACTGATTGACCATTCATTGATGGTCATTGTCTCATAACCCACACCTAGACTGAGAAGAAAGCTATTTCTATACTTTGTATAACTGAACAGCGTGAGTCACAAAACACACACTGGTAGACATTCTCCCACCATCATCTTTTCAGAATGTAGTAACAGTATGCATAATGTTCTTTTAAATATTTCAAGTGAGTCACTTTCCTAGCAGAAAATCTAGCAAACAATAAATACAATAATGAAGGGCTACCTTCAGCTTTTCCTCTACCAGCTGCAATCAGATGCTACAGGCAAATGTACAAGTGGACTCTTTTTGTAGAAATTCCTGTTTCCTGTGATCCCAAACCTGAACAGTTTTGTGTTGATCAGTTAAGAAGATAGACATGGTGAACTGTTTCCATATACTGAGATAGCAATATTGGTATGCAGGAGTATACAGAATGACCCCTATATGACAAACACTTAGGATGGATGATATTAAATCCATGGCTAAGGATTTATAGAGCAGAATTTTGTTGGTGGTGCTTGTTAGTGTAATCTTCCATTATTACAGCATATGTACCTTTATGCTGATGGATGAAAGAGGTATCCAGTATCTTATTGCACAATGAGCTGCTACATACACAATCTCAGCTGACTTGTACAGTGATTCTAAGCACCAGCCTGGTGCATTCTTTTTCAGCAAGCAGAAAAAAGATGATATATTGTCCTCCTAGACCTCCAACAAATGGCTGGGGTGGGATTTGGGACGTGATAGCAAAGGATTTGGAAACTACGCTGTATGTAGATTGGCTTGGGGAAGCTGAGCATAATTAGCTTGGAGAAGAGAAAATGGAAAGGCAACATAAAATATTTGAGGGTATATCGTGCAGGAGATGGAGTGAACTTGATCTCTATTGCTCCAGACACTACTTTAATAGCCATGTATGTCTCAATACTATGGAATCCTTGGATTTGAAGTTTGGTGAGTCATCAGCATTTTTTGGCTGAAATATGGCATTTAAATTGTGTGAAACTGCATTCATTTCACAGTGTAAATGCACTCTAAGTCATTGATTGAAATGTTGAAGGATAATGACCCTAGGACAGAAACCTGCAGCATCTACTTGAGACCTTTGAGTTTGAAATATAGTGACTGAAGACTTTTTGAGAATGGTTTTCAAATCAATTATGGATCCATCTGACAATGCCCCTATCTATTCCACATGCCATTAGTTTGTTAATCAAAATATTATGGGGACCTTATAATATGCTTTGTTGAAATCCAGATAAATAACATCTACAGCATTTCAACATTCACGGAAATGGTGACCTGACCTGATACAAAATTATTTTGGTAGGTTTTGATCTTGACAAACCCTTATTGTCTTCTACCGATTGCTGCATTGTCATCAAGATACTTACATACAGTCACCCAAAGTAGTTCCAATTTATTAAATTTCTGCAATACATCTTTAAAAAGTACAGGAAATCTTTTTCTCTGTAGACCTTTTGGAAGCATGTTGATCTGTGATGGTCAGTACTCATTACTGATTGGTAAGTTTTATGAGGACAACAGTGATGATTTAGTAACAATTTGTTAGCTCTCAGTTTGATTGCTTACCAGTATTTGGTTGGCTGCCTTGGTGATTTACATACAAAGCCCAAACACAACAAATAGTATCTTGACTTTTGATGCATGGCATGATAAATATCCCTGAAGAATCTATTGGGTAAGCATAAATATCTCTGAAGAATGCTACTAGATATATTCTAAAACAGAATATAGGAGCCTGTTCTAAAACACATTTATCACTGCCATCATTATACCTTTAAATGTTGTCTGTGGTGTCTTTCAATGGGAAAAAATGCTCCATGGAAGAGAGCACTTCCACCCCAGCCAGTTCCTCCAGTTCCTCCCGGCAATAGCATCTGCAGTCTGAAGAAGATGCATTTTGCCCATTTATCAGGAGCCAGACATGATGTGGGTAGTATAAGTTTAAAAATCCTGGCAAAAAAATCACCATGGGAAAATGGTCTGGAGCTGGATAAACAAGGACAGGGACATGTCATCAAATGGAGCATTTTTGAGGTCATCATCAATTGTATAAGCTAGAACTCTTCATAGTACTGAGCTGTAACTTCCCAATGGGCATGCAGGCTGGAGAAGATGGGATCAGTAGTACAAAACCATAGAGGACATCCATTTGATGAAGGATGGCTAAATATTTGTCATAGTATCTAGAGCAGGGCATAACCCAAGGGAGAAAAAAACACAACTGCCATAGCTAGGGGTATTTTCAGAATTCAGTCTTTTAGATCTGCATTGTCCTGAATTGGCAGGGGCAGTCCCAATTAATATTTGTCATTTGTCATTTGATTTTTTTCAGATCTTCTGCAAGTGTCCCAGTTTCTCTAGCTTTGTCCCACTTTCCCCTTTTGTCCCCAGCTGACTTCAATTGCTGCAAACTGAGTTCAATGTGCCAAAGTAGTTCTACTCAACTAACATAGCAGTGAAAAGAGGATAAGAGGCTGAATCTTGCCCTTCTAGCTTGTGTATTCTTTTTTTTATTAATACATTTTGCCAGCTTGATAACACTGACGTTGCTTGGCCATATATGTACCAGTTAGATGAAATGCTAGAGGCCAGGTCAACAGGCATTTTGCTTGGGTGTGGTGGAAGAGACAGCTTAAAATAAGTTTGTGACTATTCAGTTAAACCTTCCCAATTTGAGAGACTTTGTTGGGTTAAGACTGTTGTGTTTGTTGAGGTAAGGTTGTTTGCTTGTGTGAGCTGGAAGGAGGCCTGTTTGTCTGTATGCTCACTAAGTGTTCTATTGTATTTTGGTGAGAATTGTAGGGTTAGAATTGTTTGTGTGCTCATTAGTATTCTATGGTTCTCTACCTGAGCACATGGTCACTGAAGGGTGGGAATCCACTGAAAGAAAGTGAGCTTGTCTGAAGGAGAATCCATAAGTTACTGGCTCTATATATGGCAGCAGTGCAATGTCTGGAGCTGGACAAACAGGAAACAAGGCCAACAAGCATTTTACATGGGTGTTCAGTGGGGAAGCCTTGAGGTGGAGATCCGAAGTTCTGTTTCAATGCCTACTTAAGATGGCCAGATATGGATGGTGATGGAGTTGCTGTAGTCACCTGAAACAGCTGTGCTATGTTTCTGTTCTTGCTGGAGGATGTGGGTAGCTGCACTCACAGTAAGTACAATTTGGTGAAAGAGAAGGCCTAGCCACTTGGGGCTTGGATATCTGTTCTTCAGCATCTCAGGGAACATGATGCTTTCTTGGAGATGAACCAAAGGACCAGTGATCGTTCTTAGTCTACAGATTCAAAGCTCCCTCCCTTATCAGTGATGAAAAGTCACAGTAAAGAGAACAACAGTGTTATTCCTCAGAGAATGAGCCTGTGACCTTGAAAGATTCAGTACACGGAATGGCCTCTGCCAATTCTCAGAGATTTTTTGTGTGTGTCAGGAGTGACTTGAGAAACAGCATGTTGCTTCTGGTGTGAGAGAATTGGCTGTCTCCAAGGACGTTGCCCAGGAGACGCCTGGATGTTTTGATGTTTTACCATCCTTGTGGGAGGCTTTTCTTATGTCCCTGTATGGGGAGCTGAAGCTGACAGAGGAAGGTCACCCACTCTCCCCAGATTCAAACCGCTTGAGAGGTGTTTTGAGAGATGTCTTGAGAGGTGTGCTTTGAGAAATTCTCCCTGGAACAAGAATCTGTGATGCAACAGAGAAGGTGACAGGACACATCATGCCAACTAACCACTGTCCCTTCCTTCTAGTCCAAACGGGAACCAATGACATTGCAGGGCATAGCCTTCAACATACTGCAAAGGATTATGAAGCTCTGGGTAAGAAGCTGAAGAATCTTGATCGTTGACATTTTGTCTCTCTTCTGAGATGAAGTACATGACATAGCAAAGGAGAAAAGAATAGAGGAGGTGAACAACTGGTTCCGCAGATAAGTGTTGCAGAGAATGCTTTGGTTTCTTCTACCATGGTCTGTGATTTCATAAAGATGTACTTCTGACAAGTGATAGGCTGTACTTCACAGCTGTCAGCAGGAACACTTTTGCTAAGAAGCTCACAAACCTCATCAGGAAGGCTTTCAATTGAGTTATGTGTGGGAGTGAGACAATATTCCAAGGGCAGAGGTTCATCAAGGGCTGAAGATAATAGCCTGAATAAAGGGAACTTAACAAATAGTACAGAACCTCAAAATGGAAGAAAAATCTTAACTAGGCAGCTGCATGGTCATAGATGTCTCTGCAGTAATACATAGGGCATGGGAAAAAAACACAATGAATTTGAACTTTTAACACAGCAAAGTAAATATGATGTAATAGGCATCACTAAAACTTGGTGGGGTGAGTTTCATGACTGAAATGTAGTAATAGGGTGGTATGATCTACTTTGGAGGAATAAACCAAACAAGAAAGGAGGAAGAGCACTAAAGCACCATTATATATCAAGGATGTTTATACCTGTGAAGAGAGCAATGACTTAAATTCTGGAAGCTAGGCTGAGAACATCTGGGTAAAAATTAAGGGGGAGAAAAGCAACAATGATATCCCTGTGTATGTGGTGTGGGGTCTAATATAGACCACCAAGCCAGTCCAAGGACTTGGATGCCTTCATGGAACAAATTCAGAAGGGAGAGAGGAAGTAGTAATGGGAGATTTCAACTATCCTGGTTTTTTTGGAAATGAAACTCTGCCAATAATATAAAGCCCAACAGTTTCCTTACTTGCTTTGCTGACAAGTAGAAGAGCTAACAAGGGGATCATCAGGGAAAGGGAAACCAAGAGTAGCAGTTAGACGAGTGTCTACTTTTACACTTTAAAAAAGCTGATTTCAATACACTTCAGGAAATACCAGGTACGATCCTGTGATTAGGAATACTAAAAGAGAAAGGAGCACATGATGAATGGGAGTTTCTTAAAAGTGACATATTGAAGGCACAATATCAAACAGTTCTAATGAGGGAGACAAATTGGAGATATCTAAAAAAGCAGGATATATGTCTAAAGAACATTCAGCTGAGCTATGATTGAAAAGGGACATGTACAAGAAGTGGAAAAAGGGGGAAATCAGCAAAGAGGAATTCAAACTAATAGACAACATGTGTAGGGAAAAAAACCAGAAAAGCCAAAGTGCAGACAGAATGAGCTCAGGCTGGTTAGAGAGGGTTTTTTTTTTAAGATACATTTTGGTTATGTCCATAGCAAAAGGAAGAACAAGGAAATATGTATGGAGAAGATGGAAAAATGCTAAGAGGAGACAAAGGAAAAGCCCACATTATTTATGATTCTAGGTTATGCAACGTGCCAATTGAAACCTAAGTATTTTTCAGATATTGAATTTCCCCGAATTTGAGGATATAGTCCCCTGATTTAGCAAAGCATATACCAAGATGTTATTGCAGTTTAGACATGTCATGAGATGATGTGATTCAGTGGAAAATATAACAATTGGTAAAGTGGAAGGCAGTCAGTCAGAGAAAGACTGCATTATCAGTGGATTGATCCAACCAAGGAATACACAGCCTTGAGTCTACAAGGCCTGAGCAGAGCCATTGAAGGAGTCTGGTCAAAATTGATTTGATGGCAAGTAATAACAAAAATAACAAAAATACCAAAACACATTTTAAAATGCAACTCAGGCCAAGTAGCATTTAGAAGGCTGTACATTTAGACAATATGTAGTTAGCCAGGGTTTTTCAAATGTTTTGCCCTACAGCTTTCATCAACTCTAGCTAATGGTGAAGAATTATGGGAGTCACTGCTCAAAACATTGGGAGGGACACTGTTGTTTATCCCTAAACTAGAAAAACAGATAGGTCCAGCATTAATCATTCACAGAGTAGAATAATTAAAACAAATGGGACTTGTTAGTCATAATTAACTTAAGCCTCATTGTTTTGATGGCCTTAACACTGTGTTTAGCTTATACAAATGTGTGCATAGCGATAAACTGTGTGAAAGGGACATATATGCATTTTTTTTAGCAGATTCTCCTCTCTTCCTTCAAATTCACAATACTATAGAAATTGAATGGTACCGACTGACAAACAAATACATACACATTGGACAGGATCAGAAATAGTTTGATTAATCTAACCTCTGGCCACTGCTATCCATTAAATATGTGTTTGCATTGTCTCCTTACATGACAAAAAAAATCCTCAGTATTAGCAAGCCATGATGACAGTTAATTTTAAGCAGACATTCTATTACTTGGTTTGTCATTTCACCTTACTAATTTGCCATCATAGTTTCTTACTACTGGAAGCTTTGGAATGCAAGAATATATTCTTCAACATCTCTTGGTCATGTGCATGCTGCTTGGCTCACAGGGATGCATTTACAGATCTGATCATAAAGATCTGATCAAAGGCAATTAGTAAAGCATCTCATTTATTTGGTAACACACCAGCTATTTTCTTTGAAGGGATTTTAGTGTTTTGCCTGAGGCAAAGCTGTAGACTACAGAGTCACTTCCCCCATATTGAGGATGCTGAAACATACATATTTATATGTATATATTTGGCAGGTCAGCAAGGAAAATAAACTGTTGATCTGTGAGATTCAATTTACCTTGGGACATTTATCTATTAGAGAAATCTATTCCAGACAGGAGCAAAAATGGATAAAAACAAAGGAGGGGGGAATTTTGGGCCAACACTGATAAAGAGATGTTGAAAACAGATTTTCAATAAGATTCATTTCTGCAAATCTGAGTTAAGTTCCTCCAGAAATGCAGTGGCCCAGAGTTTAAAACAATAACAGTTTTGGACTACAACTCCAAGAACTGCTTTGAAAATGGAACCAATTACCTAGAGAAGTGGTGGAGACTTTTTTTGGACTTCTTCAAAAGAAGTCTGAAGAGTTACCTGCTGAGGATGCTGTAGTTATATTTCCTGCATGGAGTGGGTGGATTTGGATTTGAATGTCTATAGGGGCCCTTCCAAGTTTATGATTCTACAAATTCTCCCAGCACTGTTTTATAAGCAATACTAATTACTTACTTTGTTGTTAGGAACCTTTCTTTTGTTTGCAAGGCTTGCATTTTTCCAGGTAAAATTTGTCCAGAGGCAGTTTGTCTTGGCTCTGCCTTTTCCCCTCCTTTGCTTCAGTTCCCTCTGTTTAGGTTTTCCCAATAGTGTAGATATCTCCATTTGTATTAGTTTTGGGGTGGAGCATAAAATCTGTTCCATTTGTCTGTTCAGAGCTTTTTTGCTAGGTCCCTTTTTCTTTCTGCATCAGAGCTACAGTGATTAGAGGCCTGGTCATTGTCTGGTAATCTTAGGCCAAGCAATCCAAGCAGGCATCCTTAGCACCTGCATTTAGCAGTATTCGTATACCATTAGTCCCAGAGACAACAGAAGCTTGTGGTCAGCCCAAGTTTCACAAAGTAGAAGACCAAAACAGCTTATAAGCACCAGCTTATAATCCATCGTTTTACATCAGTGGCAAAATACTTTCAAGGATTCTAGAGAGATGACTGCAACCAGCAAAATCTCTTTTCATAATGTATTGTTTTAAGCAATCTTAGAATCATAGAATCATAGAGTTGGAAGAGACCTTATGGGCCATCCAGTCCAACCCCCTGCAAGAAGCAGGAAAATCTCATCCAAAGCACCCCTGACAGATGGCCATCCAGCCTCTGCTTAAAAACCTCCAAAGAAGGATCCTCCACCACACTCCGGGACAGAGAGTTCCACTGCCGAACAGCAATCACAGTCAGGAAATTCTTCCTAATGTTTAGGTGGAATCTCCTTTCCTGTAGTTTGAAGCCATTGTTTCCGTCAGGGCTATCCCCCGCTCATTGATCAAGGGTGGCCCACTGAGTGGTATCTAAGTAACTGTGGTCCTCTACAAGATGTGTTTCCTGATCAGATGTTAGTGGTGTAAGAAAGATCTTGCAATAGTCGTGAGTGGAGTTAGCCATTTGTTCTTCTTGTTTCAGTAAACTAGTTTTGGTTAACTTTAATCTTGCCTAAAGTGCCTTTGTATGTTAAGGGTCTTGATCTTAACAGAAGGTATACAGATTGCCCCCGAGTAAAACCAGACACTATAGTTTCCCCAAAGGCTCAGGCGTGCCATCACAAAAGGCCCTACCTTCATCCCAATTGCCATTGCCCTGGCCTTGGAGAGGATGAAAAGAGGCAATATCTGCTGGATTTAATTTCCTCCCACACTGCCAACCCCCTTTCCTTTTGTGTTCTATCTTAATTAGATTGTAAGCCTAAAAGAAGACAACTGTTTTGTTGTTCTTTTACTTGTAAAGCATGATGCACAGTGATGACAGTATATAAATAAATGATGATAACGATAAGGACAAGAATGCCAGCTTGGCTGTGGCAGCAGTAGAAGCATAGACTAAGTTGAGAGCAAAATCTTGTATTTTGCTTCTCAAAAGACTTGTGCTTCATAGCCTCTCCAGCTTCCTCTTAGCTAATCAGCTGAAAGATCTAACTCCTCCCTAGTTATTTCACTCAACCAAATGGAGATTTAGGTGCAATATAACTCCTATGGTACAGTTGGAAGACTTTGCCTTCTTGCAACCTGCATGGATGGCTATTCTCAGTCAAATCTATTTCCTGCTTCTTGGCAGGGGGTTGGACTGGATGGCCCATGAGGTCTCTTCCAACTCTACTATTCTATGATTCTATGATTCTATGGACATCCTTTTATCTTGATTACAGTTGAGCCAGGCACATTGCCTGGCATTAAGCTATGCCAGTAATCCTATATTGCCAGGTTTGTTATAAGCCAATCATCTACTTTAATTTTCTCTCCAGCTCTATCTCTAGTTATAATTAGGTTGGCTACAGGCCTGGAGCCAGCATGCATCTATTTTCGCTATATATTGCTGTCTAATACACATCTATTATAGCTTCAAGAAATTAGGCAAACAGAATTTCCTAAATCAGCACAAGTCTGCTATAACTGTGCTCTGGGTGCCTGCGGTTGAAGCTAGCAGTTTACGAAGGAGAAATCAATGAAAATGGGGGTTATTTTCTTTCCCTTCCCACACTCCTCCTCTTTTTTGGCCAATCTCTCCACCCTCTCTTTCTCTCTCTGTCCCTCTGTCCCTTCCCATTCATCTCAACAAATGTTGCTGTGGGTAAGGTGGGACACAGGCCACATGGATTGCTGCTTTGCCGATTTGCCATGGAGGGTGGTGAACTGCCCTGCGGGTTGTCATCTATGTGATGCAGTCTTTAGGCATATCAG
The DNA here is from genome assembly GCF_035594765.1 of Anolis carolinensis. Lineage (NCBI taxonomy): Eukaryota > Metazoa > Chordata > Lepidosauria > Squamata > Anolidae > Anolis > Anolis carolinensis. The sequence goes on from NC_085841.1 coordinate 347,752,573, forward strand.
GTAGAGAGCACTGCAGAAAGAAGAAGGAACCAAATTTCATTGTGCCTTTTTTGCAATATATCATTGTTATCTTAATGTGAGCCAGGTGGAGAAGATGTATAAACAATCACTGTAAAAATTTACCAGATGTCAATCAAGAATGTTTATAAGAAAAAAAGCATAAACAAGTAATGCTGAGTATAATGTTTGGCCAGAGGCGGTTCAACCACCAGGCCAACTAGGCAGTTGCCTGTGGCACCATCTTGTTGGGGGCACCATCGAGGCAACTCCTGTCTCCTGTGGCCTGCCTCCGCAAGGTATTGAACTGCTTTTTCTGTTGATTTGTTGTAAAACATGATGTTTTAGTGCTTAATTTGTAAAATCATAATGTAATTCGATGTTTAATAGGCTTTTCCTTAATCCCTCCTTATTATCAAACATTTTCGCTTATCCAACGCTTTTATTTTTCAGTGATTGGTTTGGGAGGGGGGGGGGGGGACAAAATTCTGTTCGCCTACACTTTAAAAATACCTAGGGCCGGCTCTGTGTTTGGCCAATGTATGCAGTCTTGAAACTGGGGGTAGATATCCTCCATTTTCCCACATCCCAACAGATTTTAAGGAAAAGACATTAGTACTTCTTCTTATAGTGGGATTTGTTTTTCTCAGAGGAGGTGGAATAGTCCACCAATGTGGAGGAGGAGCCATGGTGGAGGCTCCTTCTTTGGAGGCTTTTAAGCAGAGGCTGGATGGCCATCTGTCGGAGGTGCTTTGAATGTGATTTCCTGCTTCTTAGCAGGGGGTTGACTGGATGGCCCATGTGGTCTCTTCCAACTCTACTATTCTATGATTCTATGATTCTATGTTTAAAAACAGAGCATAGTCAAAAACTCTCAGTTTTACTTGGAAATACGCCACTTTCTGAAGAAAGTGCACAGAAAGCCCAGATAAAAGAAATGGCTGTTTCATTTTGCAAAGGCTTTTGAGAAAGATGGGCAAGGCAAGGCAAGACTGGATGGATTAAATACAAGGAATTAAGACATAACAGTATTAATTAAGCCCCCCAGTGGTGCAGTGTGTTAAAGTGCTGAAATGCTGAACTTGTGGACCAAAAGGTCGCAGGTTCAAATCCGGGGAGCGGAGTGAGTGCCTGCTGTTAGCCCTAGCTTCTGCCAAAAACACGCAATTGTAAGATCAAACGGTACCGCTCAAGTGGGAAGGTAACGGTGCTCCATGCAGTCATGCTGCCCACATGATCTTGGAGGTGTCTACGGACAATTCTGGCTCTTCGGCTTAGAAATGGAGATGAGCACCAACCCCCAGAGTCGGCCACAACTGGACTTAATGTCGGGGGAAAACCTTTACCTTTTACTATATGTACTGGCGTTTTGGGGCTGTTTTACTAGCTTTACTTGAAATAATTCAAAATGATCATAAGAGATTGTAGAGCTCGGCTGAAACAAACAAAACAAATTTCAACAGGGAAGAATGTAAAGTACTAAGGCAGAAAAATATTACATCCACTGATAGAAGATGATTGACAGCTGGCTTGACAACAGAACATGTGAAAGGGATATTGGAAACTTAGTAGCACACAAGCTGAACATGAGTCAGTATCATGATGTGTCAGCTAAAAAACCTGGAGTGTGGTGTCTAGTTTGAAGGAAGGAATAGTACTCCTCTATTCTGCTTTGATCAGACCTCATCTGGAATGTGTCTCATTCTGGACACCATACTTCAAGAAGAGCTATGATACACTGGAACATACCCAGACAATAGTAACCAAAATGGTCAAAAGTCTGGAAGCCATGAATCCGCATGAGGAGTGGCGTAGAAAGCTGGATATCCTTCTCCTACTGAAAAGGTGATGACAAGTGGTAGAGCAGATTTGTTTTCTGCTTCAGAAAATAGAATATTGAGCAATGGGCTCAAACTACAGGGAAGACATTCCACTTAAACATCAAGACAAATATCCTGATGATAAGAGCTGTTTGGAAGTGAAATACACTGTCTTGGAATTTAAACAAAGGCTGGATGGCAATCTGTCAGGAGTGCTTTGATTACGTATGCTTGCATGGCAGGTTGTTGGACTGTATGGCCTTTATGTGCTCAGTTCTAACTCTAAGTTTCTTTAAGGGCCAAGGCAGGCAGCAAAAGCAATACCAATCCCCTTTCACCCTTTAGTATAAGAATATTCAAAACAATTGTCTCTACACTCCCCTTCTTTCTTGACTCGCTTGCCTACTATGATCCTCCAGTTCTTCGATTCCTTTACATCCCTGTTAATTCACTTTATCCCTGCCAAGGCTGTTCCCTTTCCTGCTACCATTTCTCTTCTCTTTTGTCTCTTTTTCCCCTTTTTCTTTTTGTCCAACTTGCTCTCCGAACTCTCTGATCTCAGAGACTTCATTCTCTTTCTTGACCTGCCTGCCTACTCCAAATTCCTAATTCCTTTTTATCCCTGCTAATTCGCTTCTCCCCTGCCAAAGCAGCTCCTCTCCTCTTGCTCTCCTCCTCTGCTCTTGGATTGATTCACTTTTCTTGAGCAGCTTGCTTCCTAAACTCTTTGGGATTTGAGTCTGCACTCCCCTTCTTTCTTGACCTGCCTGCCCACTCTGATTCTCCAATTCCTCCTCATTTCTGCTAGTTTGCTTCATCCAGCAGCTCCTTTTTTGCTGCCCTTCTCCGCTGCTCTTTCTCATCTGCTTGCCCTGAATTGGTATAGGCAGGCAGGTCAAGAAAAAAGGAGAGCACTGAGCACTGAGAGTTCAGGGAGCAAAAAAGTAGATGAGGTGGTTTTGGCAAGAGAGGAGCAACCTTGGGCATTATGCATATTTACCAGCCATGTGTGAAATCCTGACATTTTCCAATATCAATAAAAGGCTGTGCTGTCTTTTGAAAAAAATGTAACCCACACGTACACTGATGAGTTCTGAGCTGGAATGGATGAACCAAGAAAAAGATATTGCAGTCACGGTAGATAACTTAATGAATAGTTAAACCATAGTATGGAGTAAGGCAACGGTGAAGCAGACAAATTTCATGCTCAGTATTATTATAAAAGAGGTGGAATATAAAACTTCTGGTATTGTATTGTAAATCATTCATATAAATCTATGGGATGGTTGGAATACATTGCATAGATTTTCCCCCTCGTCATCGAAAACATATTGTGTGGCTGTGAGTGGTGCTGAAGCACTTTGCTTTTTTGAATGCTGTTAAATTTTTGTTGAGTGTTGTTCTTGATAGAGGAAATGTATTGCACCTGAGCTTTTGATGACTCAAGCACTTTGGATATACACTGACCACATGATTGATCTGGCCTGCTAAAAGATAATAATCAGCTTAGCACAACCGGACCTCAGCAGTGATGGAGGCTTCCCGGTATCATTATTAATAGTTTCTGCATTGCTTTCTAGCATCCTATTTTGGTATCTCATTAGTGCTCATAATTAGAGGAGTGATTTGAGTAGGAAGAGGAACAACATAACAGGAAAGTACAAAAAATAAGAGCTTGTAGATACCTTCAAGGTTAAATTGTGAAAAATGATACTGTTCTATTTTTGGAGCATCCGTTGTGTCTATTTAGTCCTCAGAGAAAACCAATTGAAAAGGCAGAAATTTGGTTTAGAATGGAGAGGCTTTTAACCGTATTACTATGGAAATGGCTGTCACGGGGTGATTCACAGTGATTGCATCCCGGTTCCAGATGCCCTATCTTTGGGAGATGAATTGAGTGCCCTTGCTGTTAGGCATTCAAGACTGGGGAGTAATAAGCTGTTGGAAGGCATCAGGGAAACAGGTAGCACTTGGGAAACTTATTTTTTTTGGACTGTAACTCTCAGAATTCCCAAGCTATGGGGATTTTGGCAGTTTGTATCCCAAAAGTAACTTCCGTAAGCTTGAAAAAGATGTAATTTTTCATCTGGTGTTTGTGTGTTTTTTCCTGTTTTTTTTTAAAATCTTCACTGCACTTTGATTTTCAAATCTTAGAAAACCACGAATTACATTCTGCAGCTCCAATAATGGTTTGTTACAGTATACCAGTAATTATATTTAAAAAGTAACAGTTGAGGTTCAATTCCAAAAGAGTAATTAATGATTTGCTAGATACCTGAAAACCCTTATCTGAAAATTGTAATAACCCCTTTCTTCTCCCATCCACACTGCTATCACCTTTAGCACTCATGTCAGATAACACAAAAGCAGGATTGACCAACCTTTGACCCATCTACTGTTTATATTATTTTTTGTTAAAGGCATTTCTGTTTTTCATCAGAAAAGCTCCATATAAGTATTTGAAACAAAGTACATATACAATGAATAGGTGATACACCTTAAAATGGTGTTTCTTATTTGACGCTCTTCTGGATGTGTTGGATTACAACTCCCTTGGTCTTAACCTGGCAATGTTGTTTGGAGAGGAAGGTATTTGTATTCTAACACAGCTGGGAATGGGGTAGCAATTTAAAAAACAACTCATACAACAGGGATGGAAATCAGAGATGTTTCCCTAGCACTTTCTTTTTATTTGAAGTGTGTCTAACCTACTTTCAAGATGATGTTGGACTACAACTTCCATTACTGGCAGTAGTGCCCAATGCTGAGTGGAACTTCAGCAACACCTGGAGAGCAATAGGTACTACATTATTTCCTTTCATTCAGTAATTTAGCATTCCTATGGAATCCAGTGGCAGAGATGTGAAGAAGACTCATAGCTGACACAGCAAGTGAGCAACTCAAGAATGCTCGAGTCATCTTGAGAGAACTTGCCTTCAAAATAAGAACAAGGTACCAAATGCATGGAGGGATTTCTTTTAAAGAACTCATGTTATAGTTTCTGAAGCTGGCACAAAATATAGTTTATGCACCCTCCCCCCATTTGCTTATAATTAGTGGTGCTTCTGTACAGTTTTTTATTGTCTCACTTATCCAACATAAACGGGCTAGCAGAATGTTCGATAAGCGAATATGTTGGATAATAAGGAGGGATTAAGGAAAAGCCTATTAAACATCAAATTAGGATATGATTTTACAAATTAAGCACCAAAACATCATGTTATACAACAAATTTGACAGAAAGAGTAGTTAAATACGTAGTAATGCTATGTAGTAATTACTGTATTTACAAATTTAGCACCAAAATATCATGATGTATTGAAAACATTGACTACAAAAATGAGTTGGATAATCCAGAACATTGGATAAGTAAGTGTTGGATAAGTGAGACTCTACTGTACTTGTTTCATTTTCAATGCCCAGCATCTATTTGCTTTCAGAGCCTCAGTCCTAGAAACTTGACAGGGTGCATCCTCTCACTTCTCAAGATATACTGTAAATAAGCATCACAAACCAGTATTTCAGATTTGCTCGTGGATTCTCAGTACAATTGCTTGAGGGCTCCAATTGTACAGTTCCACGTTTCCTGTCTATTCTCACCCCATGTTACTTTTGATATAAGCTGCATCACAAGTTCTTTTCTCTCTCTCTCTCTCTCTCTCTCTCTCTCTCTCTCTCTCTCTCTCTCTCTCTCTCTCTCTATGTAAATTATCCCCCGCAACCTTATGAAAAGAATAACAAAACTTTCATTTTTAAAGCACTTCAGTTCAGAATATACTAGTTAATATTTCCCCCAGTTATCTAGAGCTCCCGAGAAAAATATACCCCCCCAAACAAGAAAGAAGAAATATAATTTATATGCATTCTCCCAATCCAGCCTTTTCCTTCCTCCTCTTAATTTGAATACTTTTCAACGTGTCAATTCAAACCTTTCTAGCCAACTGTAATAACTACATTAACGAGCACTTATGGAAAACAGAAGTGCTTAAAATGGGATTGTGTCATTATGCAAATTGCCAGCTGGGAGGGGAAAGAAAGAGGATATGGCTTTGAAATCTATGTAATGTGTTATTCAGGTCTTATTTTTCTCATTGTTCAGCTTTTCCCCAGAGAAGCCTATGATGCCAGGTGTGTGTGTTTGTTTGTATATATGCCTGTTTCATTGTTTTGCATATTAATAGCCAGTTATGACATAGGAAAAGAAGTGGGTGGAACAGTCTAGTTAGGGCAGGGATACCTCTGTTTAGCTAAAGATTGCTGTCACCATTAAAACTGTGATCTTACAGAGTAGGTATGGGAAAGCTTCATATGGGTCAGATATGACCCACACAGATTGCTGTCTGGCTTATGTTCTTTTTTTCTCAGAATAGCAGCCAATATGAGGTAAGTACAATTTTTATCTGTGTACATAGGCCTTATGTTATGAGGAACCAGCAATGTCTTTCCTAGAACAGCTATACTGGCTAATGGATTATTTTCCCTCCTTGCAAAGGGGAAAATTATGATCCACAAAAGACTAAATGGCTTAAAGAAATTGCAATGCTGGTGGAGAGAAGTCATCTCATATTATGAGTCTTCTAGTACAACTATACAACTACAGGTCCCTCTTGCAGCCCTTCCACACAGCCATATAACCCAGAATATCAAGGCAGAAAATCCCACAATATCTGCTTCAAACTGGGTTATCTGAGTCCACACTGCCATATATTCCATTTCAAAGCAGATAATGTGGGATTTTATTCAGCTATGTGGAATGGGGCCTATGTCTTCTGGTGGAAGCTGACCATAGAATCAGATTAGCAGACAGAGAGATGCCTAGAGAAGTGACTGGATGGTCATTTGCTGCTGTGATTGTGTGTTCCTGCATGGCAGGGAGTTGGACTAGATGGCCCTTGGAGTTCTTCCAATTCTATGAGTCTATGATTCTACTTTCCATTCTTCAGAACTGTTTAAGACTAGGAATGGGAAGCTTTCCCCTTGTTGATGAAATAAAAAATGATTTTGTGTATTATTTGGGGATTTTGTTTTATTTATTTTTATGAAGACAATATTTCACATACAAAACAATATTCTCTTTATACAATTGGAGTTCTTTTTGGATGAAAAAAAATGTTTTTGTCCAAATCAATTTTTTACAGAAATGTTCCAAAAGCTGGTTACAAGTGATAATGAGATTCATGGAATGACCATGATCTCTGTCCCAGCATCTGCCCCCTGAGGCAGTTGTCTCTCATCTGCTTTTTCAGATTGGCATACCCACATGAGAAAATGTAATGTTGGTCCAGAAAGACACAAGGCTGAAAGTCCTGCTGGATATATGGCCCTGGTTCTATGCTCCTCCATTCATGGGGGGAGAGTACATAAGATGTTGTAATGAATCCAGAGAGACATACAGAAGGTGGCAACCTTATATTTCATACTGGAAATGATATAATTCCATCAGAATGGGAATTAACCATTAAGCAATATAATCTTGTGCATAGAAAATCATGAGAAGAGCAACATTTTCCACTGCCAAATTTACTATGAGCCATAAGGTGCAAAACTGCAAATGGTGCAGCTGGACCAAAATGGGTATCCTACAATAAAAGACTTTGCAATCAAAATAGTAGGAGGAAGCCACTTTGAGTCTCCTTTAGGGGAGATAAAGAGGAGTATAAATAAACATAATAATAACAATAATTTCAAAACATATTTTATGGTTTAAAATTCTTTATATTTTGAATAAGGTCTATAAAGGGGCCCCTGGTGTCGCAGTGGATTAAAGCACTGAGCTGCTGAACTTGCGGACCAAAAGGTTGCAGGTTTGAATCTGGGGAGCAAAGTGTGTGCCCCCTGTTAGCTCCAGCTTCTGCCAACCTAGCAGTTCGAAAACATGCAAATGTGAATAGATCAATAGGTATGGCTTCGGTGGGAAGGTAACGGTGCTCCATGCAGTCATACCGGCCACATAACCTTGGAGGTGTCTACGGACTACACCGGCTCTTCAGCTTGGAAATGGAGATGAGCACTAACCCCCAGAGTCAGACATGACTAGACTCAATGTCAGGAGAAAACCTTAACCATAAAATATAAAAGGACACCAAAATCCTTTAAGTGCTTAGGGTCTATAAAAGACTTAATCCAGCCCTGAAATCCATTGTGTGGAGGCAGTTTTCAATGTATCCCATTCTATCTTTGTCAATTCCCTGAAACCTTCCAATGCAGGAATATGCTTGGTGCCCTCCATACCTAGTGCACTTCAACTGTTTAGAAAAACAATTCACATCAACCCAGACCATAGGCTGTGCTGACTGGAAGTTGTGGGAGCTGTATTCCAAACATTACTGAGGGCAGGGTGATGAATGGCTTGCTTCGACATTATGACTTGAATGTGTCAAGTCAATTCTCATATATTTCCACTTCTCTTAGAGATTGTAGTTCTGGCATAGTCTGAAGTGAACCAGCACTGGCAGATTCTAGGATAAAGGAAGTAATTCTTCACACAACATGTCATCCATTTGTGTAATTTATTGTGACAAGATAAGGCAATGGCTGAACAACATGAACAGTGGATAATATCCTGGGGCCAAACCAGACAGAAGAGAGATGCTCAGATCTCATCTTCAATTTTTTTTAAGCAGCTGTTTTGCAGGTGGAGGGAGAAACTGAATTGTGACCATGGAAGTGGAGGAGAAAAGCTTTAATTCTTCTTTCAGGCTTTTTCTATACTACCTTATAATCCAGATTATCTAATCAGATAATCCACAAGATCTACTTTGAACTGGACTATATGAGTCCACACTGCTATATAATCCAGTTCAAAACAGATAATCTGGATTTTATAAAGCAGTGTAGATAGGGCTTCAGTTTACACAAATAATCCTGCTCCTAATTGCAGTTCATATTATTATAGAAAAATCTGTGCCAGTTTTTTCGAATAGGACTAATATCATTACCAAAGAATCTAATGGGTGTCATAGCCATTTTGAACTATTTGTGGATGCACAGTTTCCCAGGCAATGCTGATCTGAAGTTATTTGGATATATTTCAGTCTAGTTTCTGGACAGATTTTGGGACAGAGACAACTCTGGTGACTCAGATAGATGATTTATGGATGAGAATAGATTGTAGAACCATCACAACTGTGATAGTTCTCCTGGATCTATAATCATGTTTAATATTACTGAATCACCTGATCTTTCTAGGCAATATAGATCTTTGAAGTCATGGTGTTACACCTGCTGGAGTGTCTAGACCTTACCAATTGCCTTACAATGCTTAATACAGCCATCAGTCTTTCACAGAAGGTTGATGGTTCAGCCCAAGCTAATAGCCATTCTAATTAAATGGCACCCTAATGTGCAGAGATGGTATAGTTCTGAATGTCAGATAGTGGGGGAAATAAAGACCATGCTCAGTGGTGCTGTTAGAACAAGATTTTAAAGAAAAGAATATGGGCTCCAAAAAGCAGAATGAGCAGAAGATTCCTCATGTGCAATGAGGTGGCTTAACACAAGTTGATATCAGTGAAATAACACATATAACCATCTTAAAAATACAGTGTTGAAAAGTGACTTTTTTTGTACTATATTGCCTAGAATATCTTAGCCAGAAGACACTTTTTCATCCCTGCTCTTTTTCTGAACCATTTCTGGCATTGTTTGTGTACAAATCTTCATAAGTGGAACCCACAAATGTGGAGGTTCGGCTGTACTCAGCTGTGGTCATGAAGATAGAGAAGAAATGCTGGTGAAATTTATTCGTTTTTGGAAACACGGTATCTGGCATAACTACCACCAAGTGTTCTTAAATGACTGCTCTCTTGAGATCTTCTGATAAGTTTGAGGACCTCATCACATGGGGTTGGACTCCGTTCTAGGATGCTTCCAGGATGGAGTCAAGATGGAGCCCGTCAATGCCCATCACATGGCGCAGGGCTACTTCTGGTGGGGCTCTGTCCTGGTTCAATCCTGGCAGTGTCCTAGGATGGATCCCCGAGAACATGGGTGACTGTTCATGTTCTTTTTAGGTAATTCAGGGACAGTGCAGGGGGAAGCCAGGTAGCAACACTTTTCCCCTGTGGGAAAGCTGCCTGCTGCCCCACGGATGCTCCTGCTGTCCTCGCTTGAGGAGCTTAATGTGATGAGGTTCTTAGTCACTCTATGTGTCATATGAGGCTGTCATGTCCACGCTAAGTGCAAATAGTTTTGTTTGTGTTTAAGCCAGCAGGAAGGCGGTTGCCTCATCCAAGCTCAGAAAGAACAAAGAAGCCTTGTTTTGACAGCAAAAGCAAATGAGCATTCTGATTTCCATCTTTACCTGAATGTTGGTTCAATGCAAGGGTGATGTCTGTGTCTCATTACTGGATAAAGGCAACTCACTGGTGACCATGTTACTGTTGCTTTTGTGCCTGTTATGTGGCTATGATGGAGGATGATAATTCCAAGTAGACACAGAGTTTAAAAGATAGGTAGGCAATGAGTTTGGATAAAGGTGTATAAAGCAGATCAGGGGAAAAATGAGTTCAAAAGATAGCAAAATGGGAGCAAAGCAACTAGGGACCCCTTTACATGGGGCGTTTTTGCCCCCTTTTGCCACTTTTATTCACTGCAAAGATGGGGCCTGCTATGCAACATCACATGACGCATGGCATGCCCCATCCACATTCCTCCCAAATACACTTTTCTCCACCACTACGGGGAGGAAAGTGTATTTTGGGTAGCTCTGATGGAGCCACCTGTACTTTCCTCCCCCTTTCCCCTTTGGTATAGTAACCAAAGTAACTAAAACTAATAAAACGTAATTAGTCTTATCTGGCAAATGTTCTTCCTTTTGGTGCTTTGATGGCACAATAGTGTACACAATGTCATCAACATGCCAAAAGGAAGCCACATTTGCCAGGCAAGATTGAGGTCAATTCTATACAAGTGTACAAGCTTTCCAGCTTCTTCACAAGTCTTCTCTGGGCTGTGAGATTTTTAGAAAACGGCAAATGGGGAGGAAGAAGCAGAGTATCTAAACATTATGTATTATGACCATTAGGTTTGCTATTAAACTCATTTCCAAGATGGAGATTTCAGAGTGCATGACTCAAAGGAAGGTGTGCAGATTGTACATTCAGCCCTCCATATTTGCTGGGGTTAGGAGAGCAGGACCTCCACGTAAGTAGAAAAATCATGAATTGAAAAAATGCTGTTTTTTAATCTAGGGGTGTGACTGGATGGCTGTGCAATTCCTAGCAAGGTGTTTTATCTAGAAATGGCTAGATCCTCCAGCATGACTTCAGGTCAACTTCTAGCACATTGGAAGACCTAGAGATTCCTAGAAAGAACATTTTATCAAATCCACAAATAATCATATCTTCATAAGTGGAACCCACAAATGTGGAGGAATGCCTGTACAGTACTCAAATGTAGTCATGGGGTATAGAGAAGAAACACTGGTTCTCTTCCTTGGTCAGATATTTGAAAACACAAGAGCTGATGACAGTTCTGAAATTTGCCTCTTGTCTTGGATGAAATATATAGGTTACTAAAGTGGCATGGGAGAGAAGAAACAAAGTCATCTCCTGCTCAACTGCCAATCATCCCATAATTTATTTATGCTTATTGTAAAAAATAGTTGCTTATTTTCAGCTAGTTATTTCCAAGCTTCAGAAAAAGAAAGCTAGAGGAATAGGGGAGAAAGCAGATTCAGGGACTCATATTTGAAACCTTACCTGCAATTTTTAGATTACTGATCTCTCAGTCACAAATATAAGGCCAATCCTTCTGCTTTATGTCACTACTGAACCTAGTGGGTTATAGATCACAGAGTTTAAACACTATATATTAGCATTTGAACATAGTTAAAAATGAGTCCTAGTCTGTCGGGGATATAAATGAAGCTTGCATATATCATCTTTCTCTCACTCCGAATCCATGTTTCACTAAGAGAAGGTAGGGAAGGTGATGAACCCAAAGTTTAAAGCACTGGAGTTGATCTGACCAAGGAAGAGAAGTCTGAATAGAAACATAACTTCAATTTTTGATGGACTGGGAATTAATTTGAAAACATTTCAGAGTAATTGCTTGGTGTGTGCCAACATTCTAATGAAGTGTGCTCAACTCTGATTATGTTATTATATTAAGCAATAGGACACCATCAAAAAAAGGTGGCTAAATATAATTTTCCTCACTACTGATTTAATATTGAGCTCTTTAGACAAACAAGTAAACTAAAATACAATATGACCTCTATATCAGTGGGAGATACATTTCAAGACTTCATATGGATATATGAAAACACAGGTAATAGTGAACTCTATTGAATAAAGGATTTCTGGCAGAAGCATACTAAAGAATTGTGCTGGAGGACCTAGTGATGCCTACAGAGATGTCTCCTCCGGCATTTCCTAGATCTTCTAGTGCAACTCTATGATAAATAGAATTACCTGGAGGACCTAGACAATGCCTAGAGATGGCATATTTTGTCCTATTGCTATAGAAGCCATACTTGTACATTTAATTTAAATCATTCATACTTGCATTGAAGCCTAACCATGGATCCCCTTAGAATTCATGAACTCCAGATTAAGAATTTCTGCTCTAGATGTTTGCCTCTTATGAAATGAGAAGAATTCAGTTCACAATGCCAATAATCTAGAGAGCCTTCATTAATAGAAAATGATTCAGAAAATCACCCTTCACATAGAGAATAAGAATAAGAATAAGAAACATAAAAAGGGAGTGGGGCGAGGGTGCTCTTTCACCTCAGACATTTATTCCATAGATGCTGAAGGAAGGATAAAGCTATGGCTTTTATTTTAGGGCTTTCTCTCACCCAAAGACTGCAAACTTTCTCAGAGCTTTACATAGAAGTGTGGACGGGTCTATATTATGAGTTATGTTTGATTAAATATGACTTAACTATAGCTGGTCAGCTCCATCCCTTGCAAGTCAATGTAGGGCAGGAATTGTGCACAGAAATGTAAGGCCACAATCCAATTGATAGACTCAATAAGAACAGATCCATTGACTCAGTGACATACCCTTCAACACTCCACAGATAAAAGGAAAGACGTGTGGCCAAGCAACATCAGTGTGATTAAGAAAGCAAAGGCAACTGAGAAGAATAACACTCAAGCCAGAAAAGGCTGTAGCAATTTATTTTTGCCTGAGACTATTCAGAAGGGCAAGCTGAGGACTCTCCTTTTCCATCCTCTACTTGCAAGCGAGGATTAATTGGGACTGTCTCTGCCAAATCACAGCAGTTGGAGGCTAGGCACATGGAATTTACACAAATGTTGTCGTGCCAAGTGTTGATTAATTCAGCGAATCTCCTCTGTCTGGGAATAACAATGTGATTCACACCTGAATGTGGCAGACCTTCCTCTGGAACCTTTCAAAGCTGAGGGAATTGATGGCATATAACAATTCCTTCCATGCAATATGAGTATTTGCACAATATATTTACTCTGCCAGCCAATCCAGGCTGTTTCTTCTCTCTTCATATTGATGTCCTTTGCCTTCCTTTTAAAAACACATTGCTGTATTATTACTACTATTGCTAACACTTCAATGTGTACACAGTGTCATCAGAGCACCAAGCACTATATTATCAAAATTGTGAGCACTTTACCACTGTTATTTCCCTGACCTAAGACTGAATATTTGGCACTGGGATACCATTGTCGCACAAAATAACAATAATGGAACCAATTTAGTAAACCATTGCTCCTCCCGCCCTCAGCCACTCCCTCCTGCCATCTCAGCAGACAAGGCCACATGTCTAGGAGAAATTGTGGCCACAGGCAATGGAAACCGGAACATATTTCATTGTGACTTGCTTTCTTTTTGTAGCTTGGAAATGTCAAAATGTTCTAAGACAGTTTGAAAGAAACATAATCCATAGGAGGCATGAAATTCCTAAGGCTGTTTTTGAGGATCCCAGCATCCATTAAAAATCCTAAATTTTTCCCTCTCTAAAAAAAGCTGAAGGAAGTCACCACTTCATAGACTCAGAGAAGCATAGAGTTGGAAGAGATCACCAAGAGCCATCTAGTCTGACTCCTGCCCCTGCCATGCAGGAATAGGAAACTAAAGCACTACTGAAAGACAGCCATCCAAACCCTGATAAAATGGAAAAAGAAAGTCCATCTTTTTCTTAGGGAGCCTTTCCCCCTCTCAGGCATCTCTTACAATCTGGAGATTTCAACTAACATGTAGATATCCTTTCTTACAATATGAATACACTGATTTGTGGTCTAATCTCTGGAGCAGCAGAAACTAAATCCACTCCACATTTCACTTGATATCCCTTCAGATATCATATTCTCTTTCCCAAGCTCTTTAATCAAGGAAAACTTTAATATCGAAAGCCACAGTAACTGTGGACCTCATCCCATTTGGGAATTTTAAACCCCTTAGCCATGATCTGTCTTTCCCATGCCTTCCTGCCCAGCATTATACCTGTATGATTGTAAACCACTTTGCCACGATTCCTTCTTCCCATGCTTTTACCTCCATTATATCAGTATTATTCTAAACCCCTTTGCCACAATCCCTTCCTCTCATGTTTTCCTTCCCTCCATAGTACCAGCATTATGTTAAAAAGCTAGTAATAGCCCAATTTCGAAAGCTTGGATTTCTATGAAGGAGAAAATACAGTGAAGGCAAAGTGGTGATATCTTAAAATAGTCTTATTCCTTAGGACTGCATTAATTAATTAATTAATTAATTTTTAAAAGAAATGAAGCATAGGAGACTGCCCATAGGAATGCCAATGTGAGTAGATCAATAGGTACTGCTCCGGCGGGAAGGTAACGGCACTCCATGCAGTCATGCCAGCCACATGACCTTGGAGGTGTCTACGGACAACGCCGGCTCTTTGGCTTAGAAATGGAGATGAGCACCAACCCCCAGAGTCGGTCATGACTGGACTTAATGTCAGGGGAAAACCTTTACCTTACCTTTGTACTTTCAGGTTATTCCTGAATTATGGCAATCCTAAGTAAAAAAAAAAGAATAGCAAGATTTCTTTAGAAGGGGTTAGCCTTTAACATTCATCTGAGACTGAGAGTGTGTGACTTCCCTGAAGTCACTCAATAGGTTTCTGTAACTGAGCAGGGCTTTGAGCCATAGTTTGCAGTCAAAGACAAATGCTCAAACCACTACACCATGCTAGCTCTCAAAGCATGGAATAGCTTTCTTTTAATTTTGCTCACTAATGTTAAAGATTTATTCAGTTGCTCCTTACTTCATTTTTTTATCCTGTAAGAGAAGAGAAGCATAGCTGTATGTAAACAAGCAGTAACTGATCACTCAATCTGATATTACACGTAGTACGGAAAATGCAATTTAGGTTATCAGCCCTGCTTCAAATCCCTTTTGCCTTTTGTTTACAGTGGAAATAAGTACATTAAGATCTTGATCCACTGTAAAGCTTCTGTGGAAAAGTTGGAGAGGATGCAGAGGTTTTGGAGATAAGCCTAGGCTTGGGAGATACTGCTGTTAAACAATTAGATATTTAATCTCAGAACAAATGTGCATTTTAATGCTTCATAAGAAGATCTTTGATATCTAACACTTTGTGCGATAAATTTGTGTAATAGTAAATAATAGTAAGTGGTTGTTTGGAAACATGGAGGGAGGGGGTGATTTTTTTGTGTGTGTTTAAGGGGGTGGGTAAGATTTTGATGTTGGGGTCATCACACTTAACAGAAGTATGTATTCTCCCTGATCCATCTGACATCCTTTTAAAGGAAACTAATTTATAACAGCCTAGATTGTTTGCCCAGAACAACTCAGAGCAGATTCACCACTCCACTGGCATCAGAATCATCAGCACCATTGATTTACTTCAGGACATGAACCGATTACTGTAAATACTTGAGTATAAGCCTTGTTTTTCAGCCTTTTTTTTAAGACTGAAAAAGCCCCCCTTGGCTTATACTCAGGTGAGAGTCCTGGCTGGCTTATATTTGGGTCAGCTTATACTCAAGAATATATGGTACATTTATTATTTTTCTCTATTATTATTGGTATTATTACATTTATTATTTTTCTCTATTATTGTTGGTACTATTACATATATTTTACTCTATTTTATTAATAATAATAATAATACATTTATTATTTCACTCTGATCTTCTTCTTCTTCTTCTTCTTATTATTGCATTTATTATTTTACTTCATTTATCATTACTTGTATTATTTTCCTGTATTTATTATTATTATTATTATTATTATTATTATTATTATTACATGTATTATTTTACTCTATTATTATTAAAAGGATACATAAGCACATTTACACTGAAGAAGATGAGAATGATTTGATCAGAGTTGGACAGTCTTATCTTAAATTTGAGCTTTATGTAAATGTTCAAAAACAGTTAACCTACCAATGCCTCAATTAATGTAATTTTATTGGTATCTATTTTTATTTCTGAAATTTACCGCTTATACTGGAGTCAATGTTATCCCAGTTTTTTTGTGGTAAAATTAGGTGCCTCGACTTATATTCGGGTTGGCTTATACTTGAGTATATACGGTATATAGGGAAATATGGACTTTCAGATAATTTATTTATCTGAAGAACTTCATCTCACCTGAACCTGCCTGTGCTTTGAGATCTGCAGGTGAAGTCCTTTTCCTTATCCCATCATTGTTGCAAATTTAATCTGCTGCACCACCAAGGGCCCTTCTTAGGTAAGGTATAATATTTATCTCAGGAGGAGCTTTGTATTTGTTTTTCTTTTCCTGGAAAGTTCCAGCCCAGAAGTCTACTTGGAGGCATTTCAGTAATGCTTGGAGCAATGCTTGCATATGTAGCAGTAAAGGGTCTCCAGCAAATGTGTTTTAAATTAAAAACAAAAGCAAAAAAGCAGAGAGAGTGATAGTGAGAGAGAGCCCAAAATGATAACTCCTTGTTTCCCACATGCACACTAGAAATAAATGCAGTGTAAATCCCAAATGCAACACTGAAGGTCTATTTATTATACAAGCCAGAAATCATTTCATCACCGTTGCAACTGAGCTCAGACTATATTTGGCCAGGATTATTTTGGGTGGGGATATGGGAAGCGATAAATACAACCAGGAAAGTAATTAATGGCATCTGCATGATCCTGGCAACAGAGGGTTCTGTATTTTGTCTCTCTGTCTTGCATACTAATAAGGGCATTGGTTGCAATTTTCTAGCATATTTGCCCTCTTTGATGAAATAATTAGAGATACCTACTAGTGTCTTCCATGTCAGTGTAGCAGTGATTCTGCTCCAGGGTTTACCTTGAATGGCAAAGGTGCTGAACACTATCATCCATTAAAACTCAGAGTGGATTCACCAGGCCACTGGCATGAAACCATTATCTCTCACTGAATACCAGTCAAAGAAAGGAAACTCTCTCAGAGTCTGCTGGAACTGCACTCTCTTCATAACGGTGGTCAGTTAGATACCTTTAGAAATGCTCACAAACAATATAGGAGAGCAACAATCATCCCCTCTTACTGGTCTCTCCAATGTGATATTCTGCATCTGTCTTCAACCTAAAGTTCCTAGATAAAGCTAGGTTACAGAGTCTATCATCTCATACAGCAGGCTGAATATTTGGGGTACTATCAATAAGTTATACTCCAATGAGATCCGGGGTCTTACTGGAAAAGATGGTATACTGCCTCAGTCATGAAACCCTCTGGCCCAAGATAGACATTTTTGCTATTTATGATTAAAATTCTGCTTTGATGAACCAAAGATTGGGGATGCATAGTGTGAAATGAACCAATCTGCTAGGAATTGGCTTAGGCTGGAGATGAATAATACAAACTTATCTGCCATATAAAAAGTACTTTTTCTTCTTTAGAAGGATAATGAGCAAATATTCATTGATGGAACCAAGCTACATCAATTTACACCGGCTTGATATTTCTCTCCAACTTTTTAATGTTTTGAGCCTCCCCCTTTAATTAGTAGGTTCCTTCACAACTATCACCACACATTCCTATTAGCCAAGTTAGCTAAGAATCTGCATGCAGTCATTGATCATTGGAGAGACCATTCAGAGGATGGTTTGACCTAACATCATATAAGGATTCTGAACAAACAACATAAAAAGACTTTGCGTCATACTGCTGTATATATCATGTGCATTCGTTTGCTGATCCATCTGGAAGATCATAAGATGAGAGGACTAATAGATGGAACTGCTGCCACCTCAGAGACCCGAAATGCTTATTCTGGGCATCACACTGCAATGATTTCATTACATTTGTTGA
Organism: Anolis carolinensis; assembly: GCF_035594765.1. NCBI lineage: Eukaryota > Metazoa > Chordata > Lepidosauria > Squamata > Anolidae > Anolis > Anolis carolinensis. The sequence continues at coordinate 347,770,626 of NC_085841.1, forward strand.
GTAACTTGAGTTTCGCATGATGCGGTTCTTTAGCTTTGTAAATGTTAAATGTGTCTTGTCACAGCACCACAGCCTGGGAAACTTTACTTTTCTGCACTACAGCTCCTAGAATTATAATCCAAACAAGTACCATTTTTAACTGCTCTGCAGAAGATGTACCCCATTTTACTGCTTCCATTGTTTTGTGCTATTTTGTTAGTTCCCAGCAGAGATGATGACACATAAAGTTGTAGAGCTGGAAAGGACCTCTGAAGGCCCTGCTCAATTCAGCAATTGCAAGGTTATAGTATCCCTGTCAAATGCTTCTCTCAAAGGGAGGTCCATTCCTTTCTCTGTCAAGCAGCTTTCACCTTGAGGAAATTTCCCACTCAAGTTTAGCCCAAATCTGCTTCCTTTCAAATTCCTCCCATTTGTTCTAGCCCTGTCCCTGGAGCAATAGAGAACAAAGGTTTTCCTTCTGGTGGGTGTCAGTTCCAGAGGGTCAAATGCACTACTGAATCTCAGTCTAACAGCTAAATAGAGACATATCTGTTTGAAACTCGTCTGTGCATTTTGTGTTAGACCCGGTGACATTAAAATCTACTCAAAAATGTCCTGAGAGACGGAAACGTCTCCCCAGAGATGTCTGGCCTGCTACATAAAGCATTTGTTTCTCTTTTGCTTTTTGTCATATTCTTAATGCTCATGCTCTTTCATGATCCATTCCAGGTCATGGCCATATTTTCATCAGGATCTTCTGTACCATTCCAGTGCAGATAATACCTTAGAAAATTCCTAGTGGAGTTTAGGCTGGAGGCTGGGGAGCCAACCTACATGCTGTCTTTAATGTAAAATTGGACTACCACTTTCAGACTCCCCATTGAATAATGTGGCTGTGAGAAAAGTTGTAATTGAGGATGGAAGTTTTCCCAAAATTTGCACCGAATGCACAATATACATTTTACACCAGTGCTCTTTTCTTACTCAAAGGGTGCTGATCTGGATTAGGATCTTGGTAAGGGTGCGTTAGTTCTTGGCTTCCAACATTTATTCCTTTTGCTTGTAGTTTGCATAACTTAAACAACCTAATTTGTTCCAATGAGCATTTCTCTCACTTGAAAAATGCTGTCTCAACAGAAACCTAGCATTGTCTGAGGTGTAAAACAGGCAGCCTTTTAAGTTGGTGTGGGAACCTCTGCCTTCTACCCTTTGGGGGAAAACATGCTATAATCAAGTGGAACTTGTTAAATTTAGAAATGGTTTCTGTCAATATCCAGCCAGGATCTCTTTATGGTTTCTGGACTGAAATAATTGGCTTCTGTGCATTAAGACAGAGCAAACGGCTCAAGCACGATGAGTCTCAGGCTTTTGCACAAGCTAAGATGTCAAGGAAAGTGAGATTGTCCAGGACTGGTGCCAGCACAAATCCTTCCTGGCTTTATTTCCTCCTTGATCTCATGCATGAAGATGGGGAACTTTACCCTGAGGTCATGGTCTGCCTATTTATCACAAGTGGCAACTAGTTAAAGTTTGTCATACTCAAGCTGATTGGATCACATCTTTATCTGATTGGAGTTTGATTGGATTTTATATTCATCTGTACACTGCAGTAGTACATACGCACAGTCCTATGGCCTTTCGACCTCATTTGGAAATGCTCAATATCCAGCCAATTCTGTACTCTATACTCTTTCTTGTAACTGCTTGATTCACTTTGACATTTTTTCCTGCCTTTCCGCCAATCAATTTAAAAGATATATACAATATTACTTTTATACAATATTTGGTAACAACTAAATAGCCACAACAGAAAAGGTAGCAGCAAAAGTCAACACAAGTGCATGATTGAGAAAACAAATCCAAAATAATTTAAAAAAGTAATTAAGAGCTAATTATTTTTAAAGCTATATCTTTTCCTTATGACGAGAGAGGTCCACTTTAGTCAGAGTAGGCTCTACTGAGAAATGTATCTCCTAAACTAGGGGGAGAAACTTACATGTCAAATGACAATCTAAAGAAATACTGATTTTTTAAATCTGACAATCCCAGTTTTCCACAGCATCAAGTGTTGTTCAGTATGAAATCCTTGATTAATTTGTTTCCTCTGGTATCTATATTCTGATTCATTATCCCTTTAAAAAAAATTCTCACTGTATTGTACAACACAGTATTAAAAGCTGACTAGGAAACTATCAAGCTTTATAGGAACTAATTAGTGGAAAGCACTTTACAGGCAATGCCACTGGAAGTACATATTTATCCTGAATTCTGTTGAAGGAAAGTTTTCTTTCATCCTTTTAGCAGGGAAAAATATTGCGACTATGCTGATTTCACCTATCTCTTAATTAGGTTACTTAATCATAATGCTTTTGATCTGAAATCATTGTTCCTCGTTGGAATCCGTGGGGGATTCATTGATCTAGGATTAAATCTATGGAAAGCCAAATGCATTTGCTTTAAGGCTTTGAGGATGAGTTTAAAGAAAAATTCTTACCTGGAAGAATATTCCCATAGGGGCTGTCTCACAACTAGGTTGGGCTGCATAATTTAGATCTATTTGAACTCTTTTAACACTTTGTTCACTGTGTTTGGGGGAAAACGCTTCCTTTGGTTCTATCTGTTATGTGTTTTCTAGGACCGAAATCCATTATTAATCCCAACCAGAACAGTACCACTGAATCAGCAGGGACTTAGTAAATCAATATGAAGAGAGAAGAAACATCTTGGGTCAGGAGAGTAAATCTTTTGTGCAAATATTCATATTGGTTGGAAGATATTGTTAGTTTGCACCAGTTTCCTACACTGTGTAAGCTTCCAAGGACAGCTCTACCACACTTAGCCCTAAATTGAACTGTTATTCTAAACTAGAGAAGATTCACTGACTTCAATCAGCACTTGGGAAGTCAACACTGATTTAATGGGTTTAGTTGTTAGGACTAGAACTTAATTAGGCCAGAAGTGAGCACACTATGATCCCAGGGCTGCATATGGCCCACTGTGGGGTTGAATTGCTTCTTCTGGAAGTGCAAATTTCCTTTTGAACCCCCACTGCACTGTGTTGTCAAAGGCTTTCACGGCTGGAATCATTGGGTTGTTGTGCATTTTCCAGGTTGTATGGCCATGTTCCAGAAGCATTCTCTCCTGACGTTTCGCCCAGTTCTCCAATATACCTCAAAACCTCTGAGGATGCCTGCCATAGATATAGGCAAAACGTCAGGAGGGGATGTTTCTGGAACATGGCCATACAGCCTGGAAAATGCACAACAATTCTACTGCACTGTTTAATATATCAATTTTCATACTAAAATGGATTGTTGGCCATTGATTTTGTTTCATTTTTATGCCCCTGGGGGGATAAAACTACCCCCTTTTTTACTGGGTGACCCAACCTTAGGTTAAGTATGGATGTTTCTCATTACACTTGGTACTCTACTACAATAGCAGCCCCCTTATTTAGTTTCTCCTCTGAATATATGAAGCCCAGCAACACCGGGGCTTCTCCAGTGTGATTCATTCAAGACAAGAGGAGAAATGAAAATCTAGAATTGCCTTAATGAGTCATAATGTCCTTAGAAAAGGCAACAATACCCAAACAACAATGTCTCCAAAAGTTCACTCATCATCTTGGATGCTTTTGCTTCTCTCTGCTCTTTTGGTTCTGTGAAATTGTGATATTGTTTCTGTATCATACTAGATATACATTTTAATATAAACCACTTAGAAATTTTATTACATATAAACACAATCCACCCACTCACTCATCCATCACTGCCAAAATAGTTTTTATACAGTGGCCTTTTCTGTCTTAGAGCTTTTGAAAAAAGGTTGTGGAATAATGTTGGGTTGGGGCAAAATAATAAGATGTACCATTCTATTTATCATTCTAATAGCTTTTTGCTCGACCCATAAAGATAGGCACATCTTTTACTGCACAGCTGAGTATTCCTGTCACTACTAATGAAGAATATTTTAGCCATTTCAGTCCTAGAAAACAAAATAGCAGTTTCTTGCCTGTCCATTCTAACACTGCATTCTGCTGCACATGAAGACCAGACATTACAGATCTTATAATGTGTTTTTTGTGTTAGATGAAAGGGGGCATTGGTGGCAGTGGAACAGAGAACACCAGCAGTCTTGCTAATGTTCTCCTTTGTTATGCATGTCCTGGTTCTACTATTCCACTGGTCCACAACGTAAAATGCAGAGGAGAAGGTGTGGGACTGGTCTTTGAATGGGAGCCTCTTAACCATTTATAAGTCTACCTCATAGTTAAATTGATAGTAGGATTGATGTCCAAAATTATGGATTTTGATATGACTCATGGATAAGTTGAGGGTCGTTCAGTAGAGTGGGGAAACCACCAATGAAATTTGAAGAAGTCAGCCGACACTGGCCACCACCACCATTTCCCCACCCAAGAGACTAAAGAAGCTAGAACTGCTACCATAATGAAAAGAACAGTGTGTGTGTGTGTTTAGGAGGGGGTCACTGTCTTTTTTAGGGATAGATTAAGCTATAGCAAGAGAAGGAAATCATTTCTTTCGTGATAAGAGTTAAGGAACATTAGGAAGAACTTCCTGATGGTAAGAGCATTCGGCATTGGAATATACTGCCTCACAAGATGGAGGATGGCCATCTGCAAGGGCTTTGATTGTGTTTTCCTACATGGCAGGGGGTTGGACTGGATGGCCCTTGTGGTCTCTTCGAATTCTATGATTCTATGAACAGTACTCACACTGACCTGTGGATGTCAACTCATTTTTAGTTGACCTTTTTTTACTAACATTTCTAGACAGAAGTTGGAGTATATAGGGTAAATCCACATATTAGACCCAAATAGTGTAAACTCCCCAAATCAAGTAGAGCTTGACACATCAATAGGTCCAATCTAATTGGATTTAGAGCTTGGTTTGTAGTTATGGCTCAGGATTTTTAAAGGCTATGTTAAAAAATTCAGTGGCCTGTAAAAGTGACAAAATCCTCAAGTCAACGTGACCAATGATGGATGCTGGCTTGGGCAATTCTGGCAATTGGAGCCAAAAAGTAACATCCCAAGCAGTGCATTTCAGGTAGCTCTTTGTGGTTGCAAAAATAGGGTGGAGGATGGGGATGGTTTGACAGCGACTTCAATAGTAAGGCGAAATTAAATAAATGTCGGGAATTCATTATTCTGAGAGATGGCAGAGGGTTTCTTTTCAATTTTGACTTTCTTTCAACACACACAAAAGGCAAAGAGAGTTACAGCAAGAAGACCATCTGGAATGTCTGTTCTAAAATGAAGCAATGTTACATCATGAAAAAGCATTGTTTGCAACAATGGTCTGAGGGTGGGAAAGATGATATTAGCATTTTGGCCCACTGCTAATCTAGTTGTGTCCTCAAATTCCCCTTTCAATGGGCAAACCCATTAATACCGTGTGCCGGGCAAAAAAGGGCAGTGAATGAATGTAATTTTCTCTGTTATTAGCCCATTACACATCCCATCTGTGCCAAATTATAATTTCAATGCCTGTGATTAAGAGTTTCCTTCTATATTTTTCTTGTATTGTCCAATCTCTAGTTCATCAGGCTTTCCTTTTTTGTGTGTCATGTTGAAAATCTTATTCACCAGCTTTTTGGGCTTCTGAGATATCAGCAGACACAATGAACACTACCATGTAGGTGAAAAGTTTTGTCTTTACAATGGAAATTCGGATTCTAATAAAATGAAATGCTGTGTCCAATCCTATATCCAACACCCGTTCTCTACTTTAGCAACATCAGAAAGCTGCACTGTGCAACCCCTATTGCGTAGCCCAAAGTGTGGGGAGCAATACTTTCGCATCCAGCCACGTTCAATGGTGGCAACTGTGGACAGAATAGGCTACAAGGAATTTTTTTACACAGCTGGCAAGTCAACTAGAGAACTCTTACTGTCAGATGAGATTGTGGTAATTGGTTTATGAGACTAGAGAGACTAGGGAAATTCTTGGAGAACAGTGGCTCATACATATGATGGCTTGTAGATCAGGCATGGGCCAACTTTGGTCCTCCAGATGTTTTGGATTTCAACTCCCACAATTCCTAACAGCTGGTGATATGGCTGGAATTTCTAGGAATGGAAGTTCAAAACACCTTGAGGGTCAAAGTTGGCCCATGAATGCTGTAGATGCTTCCAGCACCAGAGGTGAAATGCTTTTGAAGAACTGTTGGTGGGAAATACAAGTGGGATAATGTCTTAGCAGACATAATAGTCATGTTTACATATTTGAAAAGATGTTACATTGAGGAGCGGGCAGACTTATTTTCTGCTGTTCTAGAGACTAGGACAAGGAGCAATAGATTCAGATTGCAGGGAGAGAGATTCCACCTAAACACCTAAACATTATGAAGAACTTCCAAATGAAAAGAGCTGTTTAGTGGAATCTCCTTCTCTGGAGGTTTTTAAGTAGAGGCTAGATTGCCATCTATTGAGAGGGCTTTTGATTGCGAGACAATTGTATTCCTGCATGGCAGGGGATTGGGATGGATGGCCTTAGAGCAGGCATGGGCAAACTTCGGCCCTCCAGGTGTTTTGGACTTCAACTCCCACAATTCCTAACAGCCGGTAGGCTGTTAGGAATTGTGGGAGTTTAAATCCAAAACACCTGGAGGGCTGAAGTTTGCCCATGCCTGCCTTAGAGTCTCTTCTAATTCTATAATTATTCAATTCTGTGTAGCCTCTAATCTATCAATTTACAGCATTTATTTATTACTTTTCCGAGAGGAACAAAATATGAAAATGTCTAAAATGTCTTTTGCAATGTATAAAAACAATTTGGAAAGCCACCATTCTTAAAAAAAAAAACCAGATTAAAAACACCCTTGAATGCTAAAAGTCATCTTTTAAAATAAGGTCTAAAGACCAAAGGACATAGAAAATCATATAGCTTTGGCTGTCTGTCTGATGCTCAACAGAGCAATATTTATTTGTTTTTGCTTCTTTTCCTGTGCACGACTCAAGGCATTAAAGAATGTGTGATGCTGGTATCATAAAAGAGAAACAGAGCTGAAAATCAATCCTAATATTAAAGAACAATAAACAACTAAACAAACTACTATATCCAAGCCACATTAAATTAAAACAGCTTTAAAGCACTTAAAAGGGAACAATATTTCATGTCTACTATGCTGGCGAACAAGTAGCAACTCAGCAGATCATAAAACAGTACTCTCCACAATATCTTTTTTATTTGTCTTATTTCCTGACTCTTTTTAGCATTAGATATTGATATCACTGTTTTGTCAAGCTCTGCTTATGAAGAGCAGGGCTGGTCCAAGCTGTTTTGCTGCCAAGGCAAAGGACAGAATGGCTGACCTCCGCATTTCACATAAGGAACCTGCTCATTAAATACAGACAAATGGAATAGTATCTGTCACCCCATGAGAGAACTGAAGACACTTTAGGGGAATTGGACAAGCCATGTGCCACTCTCCGCTCTGCCCTCCAGATGAAGAGGGGACTAAAATAGGTCCCCTCCTGGAAGTAATTGCCTGAATTGATTGCTCCATTGTACCTGATGGTAGGGCCTGCCCTTGAGTGCATCTACACTGTAGATTTAATGCAGTTTTACACTGCTTGAACTGCCATGGGCCAATGCTATGGAATTGTGACAGTTGTAGTTTTGTAAGGTCCTTAGCTTTCTCTGTCAAACAGTGCTGGTGGTCACAAAACTACAAATCCCATGATTACATAGCGCTGAGCAATGGCAGCTCAAGTGGTTTCCAACGGCATTATTTCTACACCTCTTGTCATCACAAACTGTTAAGTTTACAAATAAACTACCGGTAATTGGTAGGTTATTAGGTTATTAGGTAGGTTATAACCTTTGGAGATTTTTAGGCAGAGGTGAGATGGCCATCTGTCAGGAGTCCTTTGATTGTGTGTTTCTGCATGGCAAAGGGTTGCACTTGGTGGTCCTTGGGGGTCTCTTTTCAAAAAATAGACAGAAGTTTCATACCGCAACCCCTTCTTTCATCTTAAGAATCCATACATAATAATAATCCATCTGTCTGGTTTTAAGAATAAGTTTACCTCTCTTTGGCTAGAAAAAATATGTTCCATATTTTTCAGGAATTAGGTTCTGCCAAAGCTTTATGCAGCTGAAGTAAAGTCTGATCGCTTGTTTAATAATGCATATAAAAATATCTTAGCATTGCAATCCAGAGCTAAGCAAAGAACATATGGAATAAGAAACAGCTTGCAGACATGACTTGGAAATGCAGAACTAGGAGGAGGCAAAATGCAAGATTATAAAGCATGCTATGTCTAAAAACAACTTTTTGTGGTGTCGCTCTTTCACAACTCAGAGACCTGATATTCTCAGAACAGCAAGCTGCCTCTCAGTACTAAATTCTCAGGTTTTCTGTTGGTCAGTGAGAACTGTTTTTACCTAAGGGCATAATTATTATGGGAAGATGTGTTTCTTGAATGGGTGTTCCACAGAATAAATGTCATAGGAGCTCACTAGGAAAATTTCCCCAACAGAATTTGATCTTGTGTTGATAGCTGACTGGCCAAGTATCTGCATGTTCTTTCCACAGCTTTAAAAAGTAATTTTTCTGATTACAACTGAATGTTGACTGGGGAATTGTGGGATTTGTACTCTGAAAATGTCGCTTTCCCGTGTTCTGAGTCTGATGGGAAAATTTCAACACACTTGCTTGAAAGCGAGATCATATGTTTGTCTCATTCACTAGTCTAATGGAATAATTATAAATAACAAAGACAGAGAACAATGTCTTACTTCCCAGAAATGGGATGGGGATGCATATAGATCTATGTAGTTCCATCTTTTGCAGAGAAAAGAAATACAGGGAAATGCTTCATCATTCCCACACTACAAAAAACTCCAAAGAGAACATTATAGCTAAGAACAAAATTCCCGCATTCCCTTATTGCTATTAAGCCAGAACATCACCATCTGTAGTGGTTTGGTGGATACCGTATCATTGGGTGGATCTGCTTCAGATCCAGACATTGAAGGATTGAAATCATACCCACCAAATCGTTTCAGCACTCTGGACAGATCATTAAAATTAGAGTTACAGTCTAAAGCAGATTGGCAGCCTACTGACATGGGAACTATCAACCATTATTGAGATCAGCTTGGCTTCGGACAGGGATGTGAAAAGTCTCACAGGTATGATTTTGTGGCCCAAGGAAGAGTCACATCCTGTTGGGGAAAAAAACTCTTTCTTGTCTCTAAAATAGCCAAAATAGTGTCAAAAATGTGAAGAAACTGCTTCAACCCCATATAGGGAATTCAAATTTGGGGGAGAGGGAGAAGAGGTGGAAGAGGCCTGCCTCCCCCCAAGGTTCAATAAACTTCACTGAAGAGGTTGGCAGTGGCGCACAACATAGTGCCCTAAATTAAAATGTTTCCCTAAAACTAAGAACCTTCACACATTGAGAGGAAGGGCAACATACTCTCCCTCTCCTTATCACATTTTAAAATGCTGATTGAGCTGCCAGTTGAATACAGTTAATTGTGATAAGAGATGCTTCATACACAGCTGGTTGTATTCTCAAGGTGAGAGAAATGACCAATGGGTTGGGATGTAGAATTTACCATTGCAGACAACTCTCTCATCCTGCATAGTATAGGAGAAGCCTGATTTGCCCCCAAAAGCATTTAAATGCCTGCATACATTGCATGGTGGCGCAATAAGAGTCTCTTCAGGGAGATAGGCCAGTATACAAAGAAACAACAACTTCTTCTTCTTCTTCTTCTTCTTCTTCTTCTAACCACTGTGCCATCAGGACTGCTGACTGACAGGCTGGTGGTTCGAATCCAGGGACCGAGCTCCCTCTGTCAATCCAGCTCTCCATGCGGGGACATGAAAGAAGCCTCCCACAATAATAATAATAATAATAATAATAATAATAATAATAATAATAATAATAATTTTATTCTTGTATCCCGCCCCATCTCCCCGTAGGGACTCGGGGCGGCTCACATGGGGCCTTGCCCAACATCACAATATAAAAACAAATCAAAACAAATTTACAATAATAAATCAACAATATCAGTAAAACCATCATAAAAAAAATCTTGCAAGAAAAAACGTTAAAAACAGATAGATATAAAACACAAATCTAGGCCAAAGGACGAATGCGTCAAATCGGGGGGAGGTAGTTACGTAATTGACATAGTCATTAAAGTACTAGAAATGACAATAATGAGAATAAGAAGGCGAATCATTGGGTCTATTATTACGTAGGCAGACAACTTGAACCAACAGAAATCACCCATCAAAGGCTTTCCGGAAAAGCCAGGTTTTCAGGTTCTTCCGGAAGGAGAGGAGGGTGGGGGCCAGCCTAATCTCCCTAGGGAGCAAGTTCCAAAGCTGGGGGGCCACGACGGAGAAGGCCCTCTCTCTCGTCCCCACCAACCGCACCTGCGAGAGTGGTGGGAGCGAGAGAAGGGCCTCCCCCGACGAGCGAAGAGATCGTGTGGGTTCGTAGGGGGAAATGCGGTCTCTAAGGTAGGCGAGTCCCAAACCATTTAGGGCTTTGTAGGTAAGAACCTGCACCTTGAATTGGGCTCGGAAAGTAAACGGCAGCCAGTGGAGCTCCTTAAACAGAGGCGTTGAACATGCCCTGTAATTTGCTCCAGTTAGAAACCTGGCTGCCGAGCGTTGTACTAGTTGCAATTTCCGGGCCATCTTCAAAGGCAGCCCCATGTAGAGCGCATTGCAATAATCCAGTCTAGAGGTAACTAAGGCGTGGACCACCATGGTCAGATCAGACTTCTCGAGGTATGGTCGCAGCTGGCGCACAAGTTTTAATTGTGCAAAGGCCCTCCTGGCCACGGCCGACACCTGAGCCTCAAGAGTCAGCCCCGAATCCAGGACCCCCAAGCTACGGACCTGCGCCTTCAGGGGGAGTGCAACCCCATCAAGCACAGGTTGCCACCCAATACCCCGATCAGACTTGCGACTGACCTGGAGGACCTCTGTCTTATCAGGATTAAGTTTCAGCTTGTTCGCCCTCATCCAGGCCAACACAGCAGCCAGACACTGATCCAGTATCCGAGGGGCTTCCTTGGATTTTGGTGGAAAAGAGTAGTAGAGTTGGGTGTCATCCACAAGGATTGTAAAACACCAAACATCCAGGCGTCCCCTTGCAACGTCCTTGCAGATGGCCAATTCTCTTACCAGACGTGATTTGCAGTTTCTCGAGTTGCTCCTGATATGAAACAAAATCCTACAGCACATGTTGGAGGGCTAAACTTCTCTTAGCAAATGCTCAATTTACCACCAAATGTCTTCTAGGAAATGTGGGGCTACTTTTGCTATTTTTTGGGGCCATTACGTTCCAAAAATGCTCTTCTTTAGCTACAGGAAGTTACATCTAGTGTTAGAACAAATTTCTAAAATGGCCTCTGGGAAAAATATGGCCATGTTCACCCCGCAAATCCCCTAGAAGTGGAGACAATTTATTGACTTGAGAGTCCCTGAGGGCCACAAAAATGGCACCATAAGGGAAAATGATATTTGAAATCACAGATAGATCTCTTTCTTTGCTCAACTAGATCGATACTGGGGGTTGTTCAACACCTCTGGTGGAAACAGGACAAGAGGAAAATGTCCAACCCATCTAATGTATAATGGATTCTGGCCCAGTGACACCAACATTGCATTGGATTGTCAATCGTGTTCAGTTCTTTTTTAAAAATCGAAGCCAGAGCTATTAACTTTAGAGCTGTGAATAGGCAGATGTAAGAGTTTCATGCAACTCTTATGCAACCTTATTGACAGGGATGTTTAAGGAGCATGATTTCCCTTTTTCTTTTTGGAGTCGTTAAAGCCACAAGTAATTTAGTTTGAGACACTTCAATGAAGAGGTTGGCGGTGGATCAAATGCTCTTTGTTTCTGTTAAAATGGTACTAAATCAGCACTAAACAGAGTTAATTATAGAAAATGTATATGAGGATAAAATGTCACAAGCGGAAGCAGCTGGCACATCTACCTCCCTTTCCAGTTTCTCTCCTTGTTACAGGGCTTCACCGTTCTTTTCTTTCCTCCTTTTTGATGTCAGGCATTATCTCAGTTTTTGTTCCTCATTTCTGATTTTGAATGATACGCAGCAAGCTTTTTTTTAAGGACTGAAGAAATTTGGGAGCATAGAGAAGCGTGAACAGGTGTGGGAATCATTGAGTGTATAGACAAGGTGTAGCAAGGTTTTCATGAAAATCTAATCTGAAGTAATATTCCAGGCTTTTCTCACCTTGTGATAAAAATATCTGCGCTCCGTCAAGTAATTTTTCCCCTTTACCTGAGAACTTTTTGTGATGTGTTATTACAACATAGACTCAAAGGCTCTATAGAGAGCAGATAGATATGTAGAAATGAATTATTAGGGGCACAGCTTGAAAGGCTGCACTCAAGCTCCCAGTTCAAGTGTGGATGCATATGCAGGACTGGCAAGATCAGTGATCACCATCTCCAGCATTGCTAACTGTTGAATTAGTTGGATTGAGGCAGGGCTCCTCATATCTGCACCTGAACTACATACTCTGCCACGTTTGTGTGCTCTGAAAGACTGTGGGTGAAGAAGGATCTCATTAATCGCAAAAACTTTCTATGCATTTGACGCCAGAGTTGCTCTATAAACCTACCATTAATGCCATCTAGAGTAAAATCACTGAATTCCAGGGATTTAAAAACGTTGACTATCCACTGAACAAGTGTTCAATAGGTGGGCTACCAACAGAATTCTAGTGATTGGGGACATGATAGCGCAGCAAGTTAAATCACTAGCTGCAGGAAATCTGCTGACTGGAGGGTTGGCAGTTCAAAGCTTGGGTGAGCTCCCACTGTTAGTCCTAGCTTCTGCCAATCTAGCAGTTTGAAAACATGCAATACGCCTTGGTGGGAAGGTAAAAGGGGATTGCATGCTGACATGCTGGCAACAAGATTGGAGATGTCTATGGACAACAGGATCCTTGGCATGGAAAACTGGAATAAGAGCACCTCCCCATGGCCGGAGTTGAGCATTGCTTCCAGACGCTGAAGATGAAAGCAAAAGGCTTTTACCTTTTTCTGTGTATTGTATGTCGTTGTTGTTTACTGTGTAAAGAGCATTGAATATTTTCCTTATATATGTATACTGTAATCCGCACTGAGTTCCTCCGGGGAGATAAAGCGGAATATAAATAAAGTGTATTATTATTCACTATCTCTCAATGATATGGAATTTTTGGAGTTATAGTTTTACAAGGTCTTCTCTGCCAAAGAGTGCCAGGGTCTCACCTTACCACAACTCACAAAATTCATATATATCCATATATAATATTCATACATATCCATATATTAGAGCAATGTCGGAGTTGCGACCTTTTGTAAAAGCACTCAAGACTTGGCTGTTTGGTTGTGCATTTGAGTAGATCGCAAATGGGCCAGGCTGTGGCGCAGCTGGCTAGTAACCAGCTGCAATAAATCACTACTGACCGAGAAGTCATGAGTTCGAAGTCCGGGTTGGGTTAAGCCCCCGACCATTAAATAGCCCGGCTTGCTGTTGACCTATGCAGCCCCGAAAGACAGTTGCATCTGTCAAGTAGGGAAATTTAGGTACACTTTATGCGGGAGGCTAATTTAACTAATTTACAACATCATAAAACTTCCAGCAATACACGAGGAAAGGAATGAGAAAGTACAGCCACTAGTGGACAGTGAAGCAACAGCTTACCCTGTGGCCGGAATCGTGAAGCTGGAAAAAAATGTTAAATGCCTCTGTGTCTGTCTATATATGTTGTTTGTCTGTTGGCATTAAATGTTTGCCATATATGTGTTCATTGTAATCCGCCCTGAGTCTCCTTCGGGGTGAGAAGGGCAGAATATAAATACTGTAAATAAATAAAATAAATCTAGTTTGCCAAATAGTCACTGTTGAATGTTTTTATGTTGAATGTTTTTATATTGTGGAATGATATTTTAAATTGTAAGTCATTGTGGAATGATATTTTAAATTGTAAGTCGCTCGGAGCACTCTGGTGGAGAGTGACTAATTAAGAAATAAAGTGAAGTGAAATGAAGTGAACTCACAAAATTCCACAGCATTGAGCCATGGCAGTTAAATTAGTGTCAAACTGCATTCGTCACACAGTATAGATACATGCCTAAACTAGCATGGGGACTGATTGTGTTGACTAGAATATATTGAGAGATACAGCTCAAGGGATAAACTTTTCCAAGCTCTTGTGTATGCTAATGCTAATGCTGAAACGCCTATTGCCTCTTGTTACTTAATATGCTGTACAAAGCTTTATCTAGAGACTGAGAGTCACCAAAATAAATGTAACACATTTATTCATAAGGGCAAGGGAACACTTTCACTTGAGTAAGCTCTTAAATAATCAGGATTCTTAGAGAATGAAGCGCTGCAGCCAAAACATTTAAGAAAGGAGGAGGTAATTTTAATTATGAAAAGCTGTTGGTATTCAGAATCATGAGAAACAAGGGCACTTAAGGATTGCTAAAATAGCAAGTTGATTGGTTTCAAAATATATACAGCGATGCAGATAAGCTGAAACAGCATGGAAATACTCAGAGACTAGTGATGTGCACTGATTCTCAGATTCAGGATGGCCTTGATCTAGCAATTCAGAAAATGGCCCACTTCTCTTTTATTCAGTTCATATCTAGGTTCATCCTAAACCCAAGTGAATATTGGCAATCACATAATTTGTGCCTCCATTGTAAAAAAGAAAAGAAAAAAGAATAGCTCTCACCCAGGGATGTCACACTCATTTTCATCAAGGGCCACAACAGGCATATGGTTGCCTTCAAAGGGCCATTGAATCCATGGATACAGAGGACCAACAATTTTTTTTTTACATAGTGGTTGGTTTCTTTAGTTTTTTCTTCATTTGCGGCTCCAGATTTTGTGGATTGACAACTCCCATCACTTTTGATTATCTGCCATGCGAACTGGGGATAATGGGAATTGGAATCCAACAGCACTTGTGGCTCTGAGGTTGGGGAAGGGTTAAAGGACATTTCAAAGTCAGACATCATATTCACAAGCCTTGTATCTAAATTCAGATCCCACTATTCTGACTGTAAAGAACTAACTGCAGCCTTCTGTACCCCAATTATCAGTTCTAGGCATGATGTCTAATGTTGAGAAACACATGTGTTGTAGAATATATTTTTATGGACTGTATTTTATTATAATGATGTATTTCAACTATTGTGCCCCATTTCAAGCTGTAAGGAGAGGTAAGGTAAAAGTAAAGGTTTCCCTTGATGTTAAGTCCAATCGTATCCGACTCTGGGTGTTGGTGCTCATCTCCATTTCTAAGCCAAAGAGCCGGCGTTGTCTGTAGACACCTCCAAATTCATGTGGCTAGCATGACTGCATGGAGCACCATTACCTTCCCGCCGAAGCGGTACCTATTGATCTACTTACATTGGCATGTTTTCGAACTGCTAGGTTGGCAGAAGCTGGAGCTGACAGCGGGCGCTCACTCCGCTCCCCAGATTCGAACCTGCAACCGTTTGGTCTGCAAGTTCCGCAGCTCAGCGCTTTAACACACTGCACCACCGAGGGCTCCTTGTAAGGAGAGGTAGGAATAAAATTAATAAAAACTTATAATCATTATCATTATTTTCCTGCATCTTTAGGACAAACATAAAATGACATGCCGAGTTGAATTAGGCCCGTGAGTATGACACATGTGCTCTTAGGTTTTCTTCTGCCAGAATTCAATGAAAGCGACAAATTAAATAGACATTAGAGATGTGGATTGATGCAAAGAAATAGGTGATGGAGTTTGTGTGTTACATTCCTCTAAACGTTTTCCCATTTTAAAAATTTCTTGGAAAAATGGAAAGAAATGTCGAGACTAGTCCCTTAGAGAAAGATTAAACCAACAAAAATTCCAGATAGTTAGGAATAAAACGGTTTTAGCCTGCTGCCGGAAGGACAGCAGGAAGGAAGGCTCTCCGTCTCGTTTCCACCAACTGAGCTTGCGATGGAGGTGGGACCGGGAAAACGGCCTCTCCTGAAGATTTCAGGGCTGAGCAAGTTTGTACAAGAAGATATGGTCAGCAAAATAGCTTGTATCTGAGCTGTACAGGACTTTGAAGGTCATATCCAGCACTTTGAGTACAAGGGGAGAGAATAGTTTAATGTAGAGTAGTATTGGATGGGGCATCAAGACTGTTTCAGAATGCATTTGTTTAATGCATTTTATTCAAGGTACTATTCATCTTTTTAATATCCTGGTATCAGTGTTGTGCAATTTTGTTGCATTGTATTGATCTTAATTATTGTCAGCAACCGTGAGTTAGTATGAAAAGGTTGAATATGTGGTTAAATATATATAAAACAGAAAAATTGTAATATTCTCCTAATTATTTTGTTGCTATTTAAAAAAGAGAGAGAAGATGCAAATTGCAGTTTGAAGTGGGCGATTCTTTGAGAGGTGGGATTAGGAAGACTCCCAGTAAATGAGTGAGTTGATTTTATTACCAAAAAAAGTACCCACAGGAAAGCATTAATTGTGCCCTGCCCCATTTGCATCAAGTTTTGAGTTTCCAGACTGTATTTCCCTTTGGGATACAAACAGATGAACATGGTTCTGACCATCAGTGTTTGTTAAACCAGGCATCAAATGTCAGAGGGAAAGTCTCTCCACCCAGCAATCTGCTTCATTTTCTGTGGCTGCCTTGAATCTCTAGCTAGAAAATCCCATGCAGCATATCCTTGAGGCTAGAGCAAAGGTCAATCTTGTTAAATTATCTTCTCCTCCGGCCCCTGAGTTGCACACAGAGATCACGCTTTCCCCTCCACCCATCTCTATGTAGCCGCAAGCCCCAAGTTGAGCATGCAATGGAAACTCAAAATCAATTTGGAGACTGGGTGATGTAAGTGAATATACCTTTTTAAAGTCCACGGAGAGCAAGGTCTGATCTAAAAACAACACACAAGGTGTGCTTCACTGCACAGAGAGAAGCTTCTGACAAGAAAGTGGAAATAACAGGACAAGAGGGAACATTGGCCAAGCATTTGGGGGCGGGAGGGAAGGCTGTTTGGGCTTAGGAACAGCACTGCTTCAAAAACAGAGCAAGATTGGTATTCAGTACTGCAATTATGGATTCACAGCCTAGAATTATCTGTCTATTACTGGTTTGTATTCAACAAGACTATAGTTTCACTGGAAACCCATGTAAATACTATCCCAGCTAGGCTTGTGTACGGTTTTCAGTTTGGTCGGTTCTCTTTGGCCAATCCAGCTTGTCCGGCTAGTTCAGCTGGCCATAATGGTAAGGGTTCAGTCACCATGTTTTTTTGGCTGAAACAGGTCACGCAGCAGCTGGTCATTGCTCCTCCTCTTCTATTCGGCATCATGCAACATGCAAAGAGGCTGCTGAGTGCTTGCATGGGGTTTCCCTGTGAGCCCTGTCTGTTGGGCCAATCAAAATAGAAGAATGCAGTGACGTGTCTTATGCAACTTGTGTCTATTTAATGGGCTGAGTGCCTCCATTGTTCTCAGTTGTGTCCTGGTTCTAGAGAGGCGTTTCAGTCCAATTGCTTTGCTGGTCGCCCTCAGCTTTATTTTTCGGCTTGCCTTGCCTTTCTAGCATTGAATCTTTTAGATTGTCCTTTATATTCCTTTATTTTCTTGATTATTTTTATTCAGTGGGACTGGGAGTTGGGAAAGTGTGTGATAGATGAGTGGGGTGCATGTGCACGTTTGGGGACTTGAGAGAAAGAAAGAGCATCTCTTTGCTCTAGTTGTGTTTTTCTTTAAAAATATTTGGGTGGCGCTGAGAGCATTTAGCTTCTTTTTTTCCTCCCCTCCCTCCTTCAGGAAATACTTTTAAAAGATAATAATAATAATAATAATAATAATAATAATAATAATCATCATCATCATCATCATCATCATCATCATCATCATCCCAGCAAACAAATAGAAAAGCCTCATTCTCAGAAAACTACTACCTAGTTATCTAAAAGGTAAAGCTTTTCCCCTGATGTTAAGTCCAGTCGTGACTGACTCTGGGTGTTGGTGCTCATCTCCATTTCTAAGCCGAAGAGCCGGAGTTGTCCGAAGACACCTCCAAGGTCATGTGGCCGGCATGACTGCATGGAGCACCGTTACCTTCCCGCCAAAGTGGTACCTATTGATCTACTCACATTTGCATGTTTTCGAACTGCTAGGTTGGCAGGAGCTGGGGCTAACAGCGGGTACTCATTCCGCTCCTGGGATTTGAACCTGGGACCTTTTGGTCCGTAAGTTCAGCAGCTCGGCGCTTTAACGCACTGTGCCACCAGGAGCCCCAACCTAGTTATCTACCTATCTATAATTTAATTCCTTTGCAAAGAAATTATCTCTGTTTATATTTCTCTCTGTACTCTCGACCTTCTGAATTTCAAGTAATAATAAAAACAAGTATTAGTCATATTCCTTTGGTTGTTGCCAGTAGTGTGGCACTGAACTGTGTGATGTTGAAGTGCATCTTTGCCATTTGGCAGGAAGGAATGGTGCTCTTGGAGAAGTTGCAGGGTGAGGCCAGACAGGGGATACCTTTTTGGGAATTTTTTAAAAAGATATCTTATTTCTTAAAAGAAAAGAAATTCCTAAAAATCAGGGGATGACCCAAACATTATGAAACTTGGTGGGCTAACAGTGGTTGATGTGTCTTCCAAGTCATTTTCATCCTGATAGCCCCAAAAATGATGGGAAGGGGATCCCGGGAAGCCCCAGTTGCTGCCAATGGGCCAGATCTATACGCATTTTTTGGCTGCAGACCAAAAACGGCTATTCGGCTACCCACACATTTTCGGGAGGTGTGCAAAAATGGATCTGGGGATTTCCCAAAATTCGGCCAGCAGAAACGGATCAAGGTTCAGCCAAAATGCACAAGTCTAGTCCCAGCTCATATCAAGAGCCAACTGCTAGATTGGTTGAAGGATATCTATCCACCTTCTGATCACCTCAGTTATTTCCCAAGATTTCTTTAATATGATGGCAAGTGGTTCTGTGAATACATTTTTAAGTTTCTTCAATACTTTGGAATACAGATTTGAACTCATCTAGGTTAATCAGGTGATTCCTGATTAATTCCTTATCAATCTTAATTTGCAACCCAAATTCTTTACCAAAGTCTCTGCTGATGAACTGAAGCACATTATCCTGGGGGCGAGGGGGGGGGGGGAGTAACCAACCTGAAGGAAAGTGGGTATTGAGTAGTTCTGCCTTTTCATTGTAATGTGCTGGTATTTAACCATTCTTTCTGACAAGAGGTCCCATCAATTTCTTTGTCATTCTTTTGCTTTGAACATATTTGAAGGGAAAGGAACCATCTTTATTTGCTCTTTGCTTCCCTAGCTAGTCTCAGCTCATTTTGAGCTTTAACTTTCTTTACACCATTCCCACAGGTTTAGGACACGCAGCTGCATTGTTCCTTGGTGATATGTCATTTTTCATTCTTTACACAGGTTCTTTTCCCTTTTCACTTCCTCGACTTTACTGTGTAGCCACATTGGCTTTTTCAGATATTTTCCATTTTTCTTCTTTCATGAAATTATTTGTGATCGAGCTTTTAGCAGTTCCTCCATGAAATCCCACCCATGTAAGGAGTCATTTTTCTTTAATATGTCTAGCCATGGGATTCTGGCCAATATTTCCCCGGGTTTGACAAAGTTGGCTTTCCTGAAATCCAAGGTTACTGTTTAATCAATCTCTTCTTTGGCCTGTCCCATAATCATGAATTCAAACATTAGGTGATCACTCTTCCCCCACTTTTTGAAAGAGGATGTTATTTGCCAGACATATCAGGAATTTGTTGCAAAGTCAGTCCTTAGCAGAGCTAGTCTCCCAGCAAAATATCAGGTTCTTTAATGTTTCCCTTGACTACGAGTTCTAGCCACTTTTCATAGCAGTGGAAGAAGTCTTCATCTGATAATTTTGTTCAAAGCCCTTGTTGCAGCTGCCTGGGTTTTTTCAATGGTCCCAAAATGATGTCCTTTGAGGCAGATTTTGAGATTGGGGAAAGAAATTGCATGGAACCAAGTCAGGGCTGTACAATGGGTCAGGAATTGTTCAGAAGTGGCTTCAAGTGAGCCAGGCTGTTCTCACTCCTTGAAGTTAAAGGATGCTGCTACAAATGCCTCTACATTTTTGCCCAAGACAAGACACAAAAATGACTACATCCTTTCTTAATGTACCAACTGCTATAAAGGTGCAGTCCCAACTGAGGAAGGGATGCCTGGGTTCCCCCTCCAACTGCCCCAACCCCCACTTGCCTTTCCTGTCTTTCTGCACTGTGCAACCCCCCCCCCCCCCAATAATTCTCATTACTTTTGGAACATACCATATATGGTCTCTATAAGGAATGTAGAAATTCTCTAGTGGAATTCTTTGGTCGACTTCTGCTACAGAGTTGTTTTGGAAGACCTAGACAGATCTTTCTAGACAGAGTCCAGTGGAAGCTGGCCATAGAGTCACACTGGAGGACCTATAAATTCCTTGGCAGGTATTCATGGTTTTCCTCCTTTCCCAGTAGACTGTGCTTCTAGCTCCAGCAAATATGGAGGGGTGACTCAAGGTCCTTCCTAAATCTTGGAAGGAGCTACCTAAAATGCTAAATCTGTTTTAGGAACAGGGCTGAGACCTTTGACTGTTTCATCAATATGATAAAGTAATGATGACCAGGAGGCAAAGTGAGCACAATTTGACCCAGTGAGGTTGTGCTCTTTTGGCTGAATTTTCTCCAGGGATGCAAGTAGTTGCCCTATAAGTGAAGCTGTATATCTAAATATGGCTTTGCATATGAATAATATGTCACAGAAGAGCAGAGCAGGACATGGTTTCTAACAACACATTCTGCATGTGCATTTTCGCTGGAGGGGAAAGAGATGGAACTAATTCACGGTTAATTCCTTTGAGTCCCTAATGTGATCTGTAGAGATGATATTGCATTGACAGTAACTTGAACACAGGGAAGGTTTGTTTCCCCAAAATGCGGCAAATAATTAAATCAATAAGTAACCAGAGGTGAACTAATAAACAGTGCCGACAGGCGATGTCACAACATTCAAGATCTCATTTGCTCCAAAGGCTGCTGTGAGAGTGCCCAATTATACAAAATCTATATCCAAGCAAACCTCCTTACCACACAAACTGTAATGCTCATATCTTGATTAATGCCATGCCTTCCTCTAGGCCGCCCAGACTCTAGACTACTGTGAATATGAAAGAGATTTAGGGAAAGATTGGCAATCACTTAGAAGCAAGTGACATGCTAGGCACAAATTGATATTCTAACACCCTGATTCCTTTTAAAAATAAAAATGGGAAAAAACTGCTGGCAGTGTCAATTCTGAATGCAGGGTTATATGTGCAGTGCTTCACTTTGACTTTGCTAGGTCCTTATCTATTCAGTATCCCTTAGCTGCATCAATCTGCAGATGCTTTCCCCTTTCTTAGGTTCAGAAAACCTTTTCCTTATGTGCTTCTCTCCCTAGATATATTTCTCATTATTATCAAAAATCCCTGATGATTGTTAGACCCTCTAACATGTATCTGCACATGATGCTTGATAAGGATGAGTATGATGTGGCATGCTGCAGCCAGAGATCTGCATTGAGCAGTAGGTCATACCTGATGACCCATAGAGCACCTTCCAAATCTATGATTCTTTGAGTTTATATCTGAGATGGTAATATATGTCATGGAGGCAGATGACAGATGTGACACACCACTCTCCACCCTGGTATCTTGATGATGACTCCACTATATTTCATCTGATGCAGCCGATTCTCTCTGCCTAATGATAGGGACTACCCTCACCCAGCAACTCTGCGTATCAGTCTTGAGTATCAGGTTCTGCTTAAGATCTTTATCTTTCTTAGAATCTGAGTGATAGTTTCACACATAGGAAGAGGAAAGTTGGCCAGACACTTTGCAGTATCAACTTGGCACACCTCATGCATTTTTGTTCCATTGTGAAGGATATTGACTTTGAAGATGACTTTGGCTGTTGGAGTGATTTAAAACATCTCTGTATCTTACTATTTCTTTACTGAAAACAACTTTTTTCAAAAATAAGTATGCCCTGTGAAAGTTAAACAGAAATGACCTAAATATAGACTCTACAGAGGAACCGTAGCTCAAAGGACAAAGTAAGTTTTGAGTCAGCGTACTCTAACAGGCTCATTTGTGATGATCACTGTGTATTTTTTGATGACATTCAGATACAGTCAGTGAGTTGCGGGGAAACTCCGAGATGCCCAGCTCTTAACGGGAAGTTTCTAGATGAAGAAGAAGCTTCTCTTCTTAAAAGACTGTCACAGCATAATGTCTAGAGAACACTCAATAACAGCTGGGGAATGTGAGATGAAGGGTGCAGATGACCTGCTTTGAGGTTTCCTTCTTTAATTGGTTGGCAACTGTGTGACCAGAATTATAGACTACGTAAGCCTTTGCTCTTATTCAACAGGGATCTACTCTTATAAATATGTGCATACAGCCTTCCCTCCACATTTGTGAGTTAAACATTCTCATATTTGATTATTCATGGATTACTGCATTACTGATCAACAAAAATAATGAATGTTGTTTGTTTTATCTGGGAAAACATTTCTATGTTCATCTCAAGGTCCTCCAGTGCAATTCTGTGGTCAGCTTCTGCCAGAGGACCTAGACTGGCCTAGAAGTTTCCAACAGAGCTATGCTAAAGGGCCGAGAGATCCATGGAGAGAACACTTCTCTCCATCAGCAATACAGTTTGTTTAAAGCCATTTAGACCTTTAGGGACCATAACTTTTCCCATTGTAGTGTCCCTGAAAACAATCCATTAGCCAGTATAGCTGTGCTAGCAAGGAAGTCACAGGTTCCTCATAACATGGGGACTAATTGGTAAAAAATTGTACTCACCTCATATTGGCTGCTATTCTGACACACAGTGTTCATGAGGATTTACATTCCAACCAGTTCTTTGACTCCTAAACCACTTTAAGAAAATATGTCTTTTACCCCACATTCTGAATGAAGACCCATATTTTGTTTCACATGGCTGTCCCCAGATCAGTATACTAGGATATCAATAGGATGGCTAAAGGCACTTCGGTTGAAAAAATGTCTACTTGTATGCATGCAGAGAAGAAGGGAGAAAGCAAAGTAATTTCTGTTGTGTGACTGTTTTCCAAAAGCAAACTTACATTGAGATGAGTTCGTGATTAGATGATTCTCTCATGTCGGATTATAATCAGCAAGTTCAGAATGCCATAGCTATGTGGCTAATGTAGAGCTTATTTAATCTGAAAAAGAGGTTGTATTAGATTCTAGTCCACTCCTTTCTATGAAGGAATGCACCACTAAAGCATTCCTGAACGTTGGCTGTCCAACCTCTGTTTAAGTACTTCCAAAGAAGGCAAGTCTGCCACACTTTCTAATCCTTCCCAGTGTCAAACAGCGGTGGAATCTCTTTTAATTTTAGTCCAATAGGTCATATTTTAGTCTCTGGGGGAGAGAAAATAAAGGCCCTTCCATACAGCCACAAAATGCAACTGGGGCTGGCATAAAAATGCCAGTTCTGAGCTGCATTGTGGCCATACAAAGGGGCCTCTGCAGTGGGAGACCGGCCACACAACCCAGTCATACTAAAGTAGGTTCAGCTGGGCTGGGCATTAGCACCATTTTCTACTCCCCACACACCCATCACTCCCCCAAACAAGAACAAAATCTCCCCTTATCTTGAGCTCCATACTGTTTACTTTCTGATTGTCTTTCTCAATCAGGAAGCAAAACATCTTGGGAAGAATGGTGCTCCCCTCTTCTGTAGCTGCCCAGGGAGAGAGGGATGGCTGTAGGGACACAAATTCGGATCCTGCATGAGGCGTTCTCGACAGTCCCTAAACAGAGAAATGTGTGAATCTTCCTGGAATCTTGCCAGTACATGTATTTTTTAACTTGATGGATTAAAAGGCTTATCCAGGATTAAAGACATTAGCCTGTGTGTGTCATTTGAACGTCCCAGGCTAATGAGATTCCTACACTGGATTAAATGCCAGTGTAGATGCAACCTAAGATTGCTCCATCTTCTGCATGACATCCTTTCAGATGTTTAGAGATGTTTCTCTCTGTCTTCTCTTCTTCAAGTTAAACACACCCAGTTCTCAAGTCATTCCTCATAAGACCTGTTCTCAATACTTTTGATCTTCTTGGTCTTCCTTCTCTAGACATGTTTCAACTTGTATTTTGATTCCTAGGTGAAGTTTCTGACCGGTCCCCAAAAGGCAAACCTGTCATTGCAACCATCTAAATGAACTCTATCACATATACTAGCATGGCTATATCTGTCTCTTTTAGCAAGTGGTCACTCCATTGTCCAATATATTTTGAGGTGAGATTTTTTTTCCCAGCAAAACTCCTGAGAAG
Organism: Anolis carolinensis; assembly: GCF_035594765.1. Classification (NCBI taxonomy): domain Eukaryota; kingdom Metazoa; phylum Chordata; class Lepidosauria; order Squamata; family Anolidae; genus Anolis; species Anolis carolinensis. The sequence continues at coordinate 347,795,022 of NC_085841.1, forward strand.
CAAACTCATAAAATTGCTTGTGTCTGTTTTATGAAGGAAGAATTCATGCCAAAGAAAAACAGATAATAAAATCCTGAGGAGATATTTCATAACAACTCTGTCACTTCCCTGGACAAGGTCATGTTATTTAATAACAACGTCATGTTATTAAACCTCAGATTCAAAATACACATATTGATATTGCAAATGACACAGAACTTTTGCAGTATCTCATCTGTTCAGTACAAATTCCGAGGAAAGAAAATTTGCTAAAGAATTCAGACTAAGGACCTCATCAGATGGAGGTCCAGAAGCCAGGGGATAGCGAGAGACAGTGAGGGACAGCAAGGGAAACTGTGCGGCAGAGCCCAGCTTCGTCCCCTCACCATGATTGGTTGTTGGTTGCCATCCCACAACGTTTCCTGGCTGTTCCCAGCTTCCTCCCGTACTGTCCCTGGTTTCTTCAATAAGGATATGGGTAGTCACTCGTATCCTCAGGACTTCCTCTTAGTGTGCTGCTAGTGCACTGTCAGGACGGAGGCCAACAAAGCCCCGCCAGAAGAAGTCTTGTGTCATATGATGGGCTCCAGCAGTCTCCATACCAGAAGCATGCTGGTAGTGCACTAGGACGGGGGAAAAAATCCCTGTTTGATGAGGCCATAAGGAAGCGTCTAGGCAGAAAGTTGGACTTTTTTTCTGAAAAGCTAAAGCAATATTTATAGTATTTTAAAGCAGTAATGAAAATGATTTTTAAAAACCAGAGCATTTGCAGATCATCACCAACACTCTCGGCACAATACATGACAAATGTCTTTAAATATATACTTTCATAAAAAGTTACACTGGGAACATTCATTCATATTCAGATCAAAAGGTTTAAAAGGCAGCCTTCGACCCTTATCATTAACAGTCACAAAAAGTCTCTTTAAAATAACTATGAGCCAGCTAATAATAGACATCCTCTGAATTGTATGACTATTGCTGCTCCCAGAGTTTATCCCACACCATTCAGAGAATTACTTATATATTTTCTGACCTGGATTACTGCTACTTGAGGTAACTGCATAGAACAAAAGTGGAAAGCTGTTGCTCATCCAAAATTGAACTTTGACAGTTAAAGTGGCATTAAACTGCCATAACTGCCAACAACCCTGGAAAGCTGTTGCTCATCCAGATATTTTGGACTTCAACTTCTAAAAGTTCCAGAAACATAGCCAATTGTAAGGGATTAGGTGAATTGCAGTCCATGAGTTCTGGAAGTTCAGATACTCCCTAGCTCTAGCAAAAGTGAAGGATCTGCCAAGAACCTGGATATCATCACTATACCTGCTTAAAGCGGTCCAATTACAATCCTCATTGGTGACATTTGCAGATTAGTGTGGGAGCAACCATAGGCTCAGCTGCTTGGTACCCACATTCAATTGGATGTGAAAGTGCATCTACACCACACAGTTGTAACAGTTTCATACCACATTTATTGCCATTTATTGAATCCTTGTAGTCTAGTGAGACACTTAGAAATCTCTGTTGGAGGGTTCTGTTTACTGCTGTATTCAGAGAAATGCAGCAGAGATCTAATTCTAGAATTGAACTTTGACAGTTAAAGTGGAATTAAACTGCCATAACTGTGTAGTCTAGACACTGTAAGTTTCACTCTATTGCTGGCACATCATTCTGACTACTCTATACAGGAAGGTGTTGTCAGTTGTATAAAACAGATAACCAATGTTAAGGCAGAGCTTTATGCATCTCATGCAGTGTCAGCACAACTAGGTGGCATTGTTCCACCAACCAAGCTAATCAACTATATGTATGACTTTGAATCATTCTTGGGTTGCCTCTTGCTGATGGAATATATTGAAAAAAACGCCATCCAATTTGTTTGAAACATTGCCCTGGAATCCCAGGACATTTCAATATCAATGAATATGTGTAGGCTTGTTCATGTGTCTTATTTCCAAAATGTGAAGATTTCTTAATGCTCAAGACTGCCTAAGCTGTGGGATTCCATTGTTGAGTAAGACAACCTAAACTAAGACTCTGAGATCCTCAGACCCATTCCATCTGGTCTGCCACCCAGATAGCAGATGATTTCTTGCACTAAGCAGGGAAATGTAGCAAGGTAGTAGACTCCTCAGATGGCATTAATTAGTGTTGCTTTGTTAAAAATGGTAACGTTTCTCCTCCACACCAGCTGGAGATTTTGCCCAGTATAGTGAAGGGTCTACTATATTGTGTGATCCTGTTTGATGGCACAGTAGGAATATCTTTGTGTTGTGAAGCTCAATCTGGTCATGCCTTCATGAGAATAAATTTTAGTGGGAGCGGAGGAGTTTATTAACATACACAACAAGAAGCATCTTTCTAGTCTTTTGAATCATTTGTAAGGTGGATGATACTTTACAATATTTCTATTTGTTGAAACAACAAATAAGGCAGGGTATTGTTGGTACCCATTTCACAGATTTGTTTACTACATTCATACATTGCCATCCACCAAAAGACAATCAAGGGAGTGATTAAGAAGGAAACATTTCCAGCTATGTAAATGACATAACCAACTTCATATAGAAATTAATCCATCCACAGCCTTTCATAGAGTACCATGTAAGCCGTCATGGATATGGAATCCCCTATATACCAACATCTTACACATTGATGAACCACAAGTGGTCAGGAACATCATTTCAGCCTCCAAGGTTTGCCACTTTTTTTCTCACATACAACTACAGGCACTCCCCGAATTACAAACATCTGTCTTACAAACTACTCTTAGTTAAGAATGAGACAACAGGAAGTGAGAGAAATCTACCTCCAGGAAGGGGAATTCACTCCTGAAAGAGTTATGATGGGGAAAAAGGTGTCTCCACTGAAGCTATTTTACCAATCCTTGTTTCCACAAGAAGCCAAATTTTTCAAACTTCAATTATCACAGGGACAGAAAGTAGGGCAAAATCTTCTGTACAGGGACATGAGCAGCAAAATAAAGACCACAGGGTGTTAACCCTTCTCTATGCAATCCAAAGCTAAATTATATATAGATATAGATAAGGAGCCTCAGTGGCGAAGTGCGTTAAAGCACTGAGCTGGAGACCGAAAGGTCCCAGGTTCAAACTGCTGTTAGCTCCAGCTCCTGCCAACCTAGTAGTTCGAAAACATGCTAATGTGAGTAGATCAATAGGTACTGCTCCGGTGGGAAGGTAACGGCGCTCCATGCAGTCATGCCGGCCACATGACCTTTGAGGTGTCTACAGACAACGCCGGCTCTTCGGCTTAGAAATTGAGATGAGCACCAACTCCCAGAGTCAGACATGACTGGACTTAACGTCAGGGGAAACCTTTACCTTTTATAGATATAGATATATAGATATATAGCTGGAGTTACACTTAAAAATGTACTTGTTCCAATTTAAAAACAAATTCAACATAAGAACAGAGCAACAGAACCTATCTTGTTCAGAACTTGGGGATTGCCTGTACTTTTCTTTTGGTAATAATAACGTCACTGCCATGGGCACATGCAAGGTACCACAATATGCCAATATTTTCATATCTGACTTAGAGCAGTGCTTCCTTAACTCATGCATCCAAATCTCTCCTGTATCTGCAGTACATTGATTATGTCTTCACAATTTCACTTCACGGGGAGCATTTACTCAGGATATTCCACCAGAATTTTAACAACTCTTACCCTGCCATCAGTCTCAGCCTGGAACTACTAACAAAATCAATCCCCTTTCTGAACACAACCATGCAACTACATAAAGACCATTTGAACATAAAAGTGTATCTCAGAAGCACTAACAGATGCCTCCAGTTTCCACCCTGTATGCACCACCGAATCCATAGTTTACAGTCAAGCACATTGATACAATTATATCTGCTCAGACCCAAAAGATAGGGATACTAAAATCACAGCATTACAACAAGCATACCTCAAACTGGAGTACTGTACACATGTCATGAAGTAAAAATAAATAAATAAAAAGACAAAACTGTAGTTATTAGTTACCACAACTACTGCACTTTATCACACTCCACTCTTATTGATTCAACTCTGTAATGAGATCCTTAATTCCCTCTTGTAGAGTCTGCTGAATTTTATCTTACAGTTTGTATATGATGTTTAGACTCTAATGTTCTAATGTTGATGTTTTATGCTGGTTTGTATGTTTATACTATTTTACCTGTTTTACATTGGTTTAATTATGCTGTATTTTATTGTATGTTGAAACTGGGCTTGTCCCCATGTGAGCCGCCCCGAGTCCCCTCTGGGGAGATGAGAGCGGGATATAAAAATAAAGTTGTTATTATTATTATTATTATTATTATTATTATCATCATCATTATCATTATCATTATTATCTATGTCTATTACAGAATAAACTGTTAATAGGAAATGGCAGAATCCCATTAGTGGTTACATATAGCTTCCAATTTAGACCATTTAATGAACTACAGTCTCTTCTGGGCAGTAACACTATCTTCTCAAACACGCTTGCTGGCAGGCTTTTTCTTGCCCACAGCCTCCCAATCTGAAATAGTGGACTTCATCCCATGCCACTCATCACACGGTGTAGGCACACTTCCGGCAGGTCTTCGTCGATGAACTGAGGTGCAAGCATCCTACAACACTGTGTCCAAACCATGGGGCCAGCATGGGGAAAACCACATGTACTGGGGAGACGTTGCTGCTGGTGAGGTAGGGTGCCAGGATTTCCCCGAGCCCCAACCGATTCATCACGAAGGCTGGCGAATCCCTCCCTCCCCCTGGGACCTCATCAATGTGATGAGGTCCAGTTACTTACTTACAGGAAGACACATAACATGGATACAGAAATTGGTACATAGCTTTGCCATATGCCAACTCTGCCCACACATCTACTCAGGAAATATCATCATAGAACCTAATCATATCATCTAGAATATTAAAGGGACTTTTACTTGCTCATTCTTTAATGTGATATATGCTATCCTCTGAAAACAATGCCTTTGAGTACTGCACTGAGCAAACAGACCAGTCTCTGTAACAGAGGATTTATGGACATAAATCTAACATTAGAAATGGGAACACACAGATACACACATAACAGCTGCAGAACATTTCAGTCTTCCTGGGCATTCCATCTCTGACCTCAGAACAGCTATTCTTAAATAATGAAAACAACAAGAAAAAAACCTACAAAGGAAGACTGGAAAGAGAAACAGCGGGATTGGAATATATTTACAGTCCACCAACAGTGGTTGAATCAGACAATGAATACCCCAATCTCATGAGGGCTCTCTTGGTCAGTTTATCATATCTCCTTTTTTTCCAGCCAACATCACACTGCATTCTGATAACTCCTCCACTATTCATATGGTTATGTAGTGATCCTAGCTTTAGGCAACAACTTTCACCCTGTCTTTGTCCCTCAGTGACCATAGTTAAAACTGAAGTCACCCATCATAGTTTTGCATTTCTATGACTACTGACACACACTGTTTACCTATAAAGGTCTGTTTCTAGGCACGTCACTCCATGCATCTGAGGAAGTAGAATTAATTCCATGAAAGCTTATGCTACTAATTTCTTTCTTTTAATCTCTAAGGTGCTACAAGGTTCCTTTGCATACTGCAAAATGTATGTGTGTGTAATTGTGCAGTGTGGAAAAATTCTTCATAAGTTATGAAGACAGATTTTCAGGTTACATTTATAAGCACAGTGACTAGGAAAAAATTCTATTAGACTCACTTTGTCAGAACAAACATATTTAGAACTGTACAGTCGGTGTTCAAATGGAAAGTTCATCAATGTTAGTCATGATTCAATATCTTTTAAGTTTGAGGGATCAAAAATATGCTTAACAACAATATGACAGCCCCTGTACTTACCATCCTGTACAGTTTGTCTTCTAGGTCTTGATTAATTCTTTGTAAGGCTAGGTAATTGTTTTGTATCCTAAAATAAAAATGAAATCCTGTGATTAACATATCCTTGCATGTTCAGTATTGTACTTTTTTAACCTCTAGTTTTGCATGAGCAATTGTAAATTAGTTTCCCACTGACTTTTAACATCTATTTGATCGCTACTTTCTGCTGCTTGGCAAATTCTTTTTGATCAACATAACACCAAGGTCTGTAGACTTCAAGATCCCAAGAAGCCTCTGGGAAAGGTAATTTGTAAGTAGGCCCTCCACAGTATCCGTCTTGACTACAGAATTAGTCAAGGAAGGTGCACATCTCAACAAAATGCAAGACTTAGACAAAAGGAGACATAGGTTCAAATCCCACTTAGCTACAAGCAAATTAGGTGGCAGTGGGGCAGTCATCAGTTTCATAGGATTCTTCTGGGGATATAATGGGGGTGAATGGGACAGAACTTCAGAACATCATAAGGGGAAATTGGAACGTGGTATGACCCCCTTATCCACGGATTCAATGTTCACAATCTCAGTTACCCATGCAATTAAAAATATTTACCTGGGAGTATTTGTGGGCCTCTGTAGGTCCCTCTGTGCAATGTTATGGTATGCTTCAAGCCTAAGTATAGTCAAAATACAGGGTTTGCTAATATACACAGTTACAGCTATCCACATATGGTTTATTATATCTCTGCAGTGGCTATGGGGGGATGGACTATACATGCATCTGAGAGCTCTGATTAACCCAGAACAGGTCACGGTTCTCGGGGGCGGGGATTGAAATTTGCCTCCCTGTGTGTGTATATTTGTACCATCAAGGCACCTGTTGATGTATGGTAACCCCATGAATTTCATAGTGCTTTCTTACGCAAGGATTGCTTAGAAGTGGTTTTGCTAGTTTGCTAGTTGTTTCCTCTGAAATATAGTCTACAGCAACCGGCATTCCTTTGCATTCCCCCATATAAATAATAAGAGTTGGCCCTACGTAGTTTCAAAGATCAGACAGGCTCTGATGCCCTTGGGGTATTTAGGCAGAATTTGCCTTCCTAAAAATCACATTTTGTTTTACTGAAAGAGAAAGACAGGGGCAGCATGGTAAAGTGGAGTCATGCAAAAAAAAAAAAGTGCAAAAAAAACCCCAAACAAAACCCCCAAACAGTTGAAATGATTCCTATCCACAAGGAAAAAGAAAGAAAATAGACACAAAAAGGTCTATTGAATAGATCAGTAGGGGGGTATTTTGATAAATCCCACATCCCTAATATTTCTTACAAGTTATACTTTTATCAGCTTTTTACATCTTAGTTATTTCTTGAGAAGAGGAAACCTCTTGAACGTACTAAGGAAAGGTAAAGATGGTTTGCTTATTGCTGGATTTGATTATTAGCAGATAAGTAGTTTGGCAATAATTATAGAAATATGTGAAACTAGAAAGGTTTAGTAGCAAAAGTTGATATGTATTTCTGTTAATATACAGGGCTGTTGTATGTTTTCCGGGCTGTATGACCATGTTCTAGAAGTATTCTCTCCTGATGTTTCACCTACATCTATGGCAGGCATCCTCAGAGGTTGTGAGGTATGGAGAAACTAAGCAAGGAAGTTTCTCCATACCTCACAACCTTGCTTTAATTTCTCCATACCTCACAACCTCTGAGGATGCCTGCCATAGATGTGGGCGAAACATCAGGAGAGAATACTTCTAGGACATGGCCATACAGCCCGGAAAACATACAACAACCCTGTGATCCCGGCCATGAAAGCCTTCGACAACACATTGTTAATATACAGATTGAAAGTAATTTCTCTCTCCATTTATTTTATTTTTATATTGGAAGATATTTTGTAATCTTAAAGTGCATCTACTCTGTAGAATTAATGCCGTTAAACACCACTTTGACTGCCATGGTTCAATGGTAGGGAATCCTAGGAGTTTTACAAGGTCATTCGCCTTCTCCGAAAAAGAGTGCTGGTGCCTCACCAAACTGCAACACCTTTTGTTGTAGAAGTACGTTTTACTGGTTTGTCGTTTTATCTATGCCATAAAAAGGAAGGAGGCAAAAACACAAAAAAATCTTTATATATGAGTCAATGTATTACACAAATTGATTCCAGATGGTAAGTAACAGGGAAAACCATATTTCAAAGAATAAATTTGGATTAAATATGTAGTATTTTTAAAATGTCAAAAGATGAGTTCCATCAAAAAGCTATGCTTCAACTGTACACTGAAAGATACAATTTGTGTTTCCTGATCTGTTCCCATTGCTCATTGCCATGAAGCTTCTTTTCTTGTAACATGGCAAAAATGCCTTTCAGAAGGCAGCAGGGGATTGCAAAATGCGTCCTTTCTTTATGTGCAGCCCTCCCTGTGGAATCCCATTGCAGAGGATGTAGAACATGATGGAAAAATGTTTCTAACAGTAACGATATTTGGATGGAAAGAAAGGTTTTTTAAGTGAAAGCCCCCTGAAAAGATTAAATGGGACAACATGGTGCTTGCTCTTTGCTCAGAAATGTTTCACTTCCCTTTCTATTTTGAATCAGAGCAAACCATATATGCACTCTTGGCAATTGAGAGAGAATATGTTGAGAAAATGGAAACCATTAGGGATCGGAAGAGTAAAAGAAGCCCCACTGTGCAATTTATGGGCCCACATATTTCAGCTGTCCGTATTTAGCAAGGGCAATCCCAATTCATCTTCCTTTCTTGAATTGCTTTTAAAATGTCCCAGTTTCTCAGTCCTTCTCCCCCTTTCCCCTTTGTCATCACTTTACTACAGGTGCCACAAACTTGGTTCACAGCATAAAAGTACTGCACAGGCAATCCCCAAGTTACAAACATCTGACTTACAAATGACCCATAGTTAAGAACAGGGGTGAGACCACAGAAAGTAAGAGAAATCTACTTCTAGGAAGAGAAATTCACTCCTGGAAGAGTTATGATGGGGAAAAGATATTTCAACTGAAGGGTTGTTGTATGTTTTCCGGGCTGTATGGCCATGTTCTAGAAGTATTCTCTCCTGACGTTTTGCCCACATCTATGGCAGGCATCCTCAGAGGTTGTGAAGTATATCTGAGGATGCCCACCATAGATGTTGGTGAAACATCAGGAGAGAATACTTCTAGAACATGGCCATACAACCCGGAAAACATACAACAACCTTGTGATCCCGGACATGAAAGCCTTCGACAACACTTTCAACTGAAGCTTTATCGCAAATTTTTGTTTCCACAACAAGCCAAATTTCTCAAAATCTAATTATCACAGGCACAGAAAGTGAGGTGAACCCTTCCCTATGACTTCCAAAGCTAAAAAGTACATATTTTTGGCTGGAATTACACTTAAAAATGTACCTGTTCCAACTACAAATGCAGCTTAAGAAAAATCTATGGAATGTATCTTGTTCGTAACTTGGGGACTGCCTGTATATACTTACGTAAATATCAACCTTATGTATAAGTCGAGGGAAGCTTTGGAGCCAAATCTGTAGATTTTGCTATGACTCATGGATAAGCTGAGAGTCATTCCATGGAGAGAAGAAAGCACCAATGTAACCAGCGTCCCCACCCAGACATTCAAAAAGGCCAGAAGTGGCTCCATGAAGGAGAGAAAAGAGAGCTTTGGTGCTTCTTTCAGGTTATTCCAAGAATATCTAAGTTCTTTCCTTTCACTACTCTACTCTGAGAAGGGGATGGTTCCATTTTTAGTGATAAGAATTATGGTACGGTACTCACATTGACTCATGGATAAATCAACCCAGGTTTTTAAAATTGGCCTTTTGACTAAAATGTCTGGACGTATATTGGTTAGTTTGCACTCAACTCAGCCGGAGGAAATGTCAGGACAGGTCAAATTCTTGTCTTTCCTTAACCTCTCCTGCTGAGTGCAAACTAACATAATATTCATGTATAAGTTCAATATTTTTAGTAGATTCAGGAAAAAGCAAACCACTGTAACCTTTCCTGGCTTGGATGCTCTTCTTCACCTTGACTATACTTTGATGATGTTTGGCCACACATATCCCAGTTTTCACCTCTGAAATGTTGGAGGATGTGTGGGCTTCAAATAGATAAAGAGGACAAAAATCTGTAGCATTATAAATATTCTTGGAATCAGATTCCCATCAACCTGGTGATAAATAGTGGAAGCTGATACATGTCGGCATCTAAGGTACATTGGTTCCCCCCGTCATAGGAATTTTTCTGGAATGTGAGGGAACAGAATGCTGCACTATTACAGACCTTTACTCTTATCTAGGTGGGTTATTTTTGTGTTCGTGGGCCTCCTGACTGGAACATGATCTTCTTCCAGCTGTATATTTAGCACATTTCCTTCTAGCATTCTTTAAAAAGCTATGACGGTTCAAAATATCTTTAGCTGTACAGTTTTGTTGTTCTGATCTTTTGTTGCTAATGTTTTTTAGTTGGTTTTGTTGTAATGCATTTCTTTTAATGGATTTGTTTTTTTTAAAAAAAATCCTGTAGAGGTCACCACTTTGAAGCTGTTGCTGGAAGGCAATCTAAAAGGCTCCTGAATGAAAGGAAGGGCTCAGGTCCAAAACCCTTCTCAGGGCTGGTCTTCCAATTTTTCCAAACTGAGATCTCTAAAAACATTTCTGACAAGAGCTCGGAAAGATTTTGAGACTCACAGTGTGATTGTGGTTATTCTATTAATAAGCCATTCTAGATTTGACAACTCGTATGATTCAGTTACTACTTTAGGCCAGCTTCTACCTTCTCTTGGGGTTGCATCTACACTATCAAATTAATGTAGTTTAACACCAGTTTGGCTCAATACTATGAAATCATGGGGGTTGTAGTTTGATAAGGCACCAGAGTCATTTGGCAAAGAGGACTAAAGACTTTAGCAATTAGAGTGGGGTCAAATTGTATTCATTTGACAGTGTGAATGCATACTTGGTAAATATCCTCATTTACTAAACTTTGTAGAGCTTGCTTCTGAACATACATGTACAGTATATATTTGCAGCATTATCCAAAACATTTTCATTTTTGAACATAAGCAATGTCAAAATGTAGTGGTTGTGTGTCAACTTTTCCCAATAGCACTCATTTGTCTCTGAAATTTGCCAGTAGTTTCCCCAATTGGCTTCATTCAGAATTTCCAGGAATTCCCTCAAATAAATTAGGAATTCCCTAAATAAAGCATGCAACTTCTTGGACGCATTCAGAAACTAACCGTCTCAGTTTTTCTGTCACTTTTTCGAGTTCTTCCTGAGCACGTCGGAGTTCTACTTCAAGATACTGGCGTGTAGAATCGAATTCTGTTTCAAGCATTTCCAGTTTGTGAGTTGTGTAGGAGAGCCGCTTGCGAAGTTCCCCCTTCTGTTCTTGCAGCGTGCTGGAAAAGGACAAAGACTGAAGCTGATTAAGAGTTCTGTGGAGGTCCTGGGGATAGAAGTGGCCATAAATTATACATCTTTACAGTAATAAAATGAATAATAGTACTTAATTACGAGCACTCAGCACTGATGTCATTCGAATTATAACTGCCCTCCTGCAGATCAAGATTACAGGTTTGCTATACGACCTTCAGAAAGTGAAAGTCACTGCCAGTGTAAACATTTGTGTTTGTGGAAATTTGTTCATGAATTCAGGAAGTGCTTTTTTCTGTGAAAAGCAGGCTACTGATTCAATTCACCCACCATTATTTGTTTTGATTTGCATTGGCTTTCCATGATGGCCAACATAAATATTTTGCTACAGAGGTGCAAATGGGAATGATGGGGGCCAATGGGCTGTAGGCAGCCCAAGGAGTCCCCCTCTAAATCTCCCAAGCTTGGAAAAAGTGTATCCATTGAATTATGGGTCCTCTCGATTAAGACATTAGATGTTTTCTGTTTCAGCATTCAAAACCCCTACTATATTGTTCTATATCACCACTGCAGTATATAATGGATCAATCATATATCCATGCACTTTCATTGAATTATGAGTCCTTCCCATTAAGACATTAAGATATCTTCTCAGTCAGCATTCAAAATGTCTCCTATATTGCTCTGTGTCATCACAGCAGTATATGATAGATCAATCACAGTTATGAAATAAAGAGGGAGTCAATTTAATTTAATGTAAGTGGTGATTTCTCACCATTTCATGGCATTTGTTCTTATTCAAATGGCCCACAAAGCTTTGCAGGAATTGCGCCAAGCGAGTCATGTTTGGAACCATATAATCCATAAGAAATATTTCATATGAGAATCTCTGTTATGAATGATTTTCAGCTGATCACAAAGGAAGTCCAATGGAACACCCAAAACAGTATGAATAAACTATGCCACAAAAGGTTATTTATGAGAATGCTGAGATTCTCTTTTGGGATTCTTCATTTGTTTTATTTATATCTTCTCCTTTGCAGTGCCTGGGAATTAAAGCAGCTCACTGCATAATTAAAAACAGGTACAAAGAAAAATATAGTAATTTATAAGCAATTAATACATTACAAGCAACCAATAAATTACAATCAATAGTCAAGTATTTCAAAAAGAGCTACCCACCCATTAAAAGACTAGCCATAAGTAGTAGTCTTTCAAATACCAACAACTTTTTTGAATAAGGCAGATGCACAGCACAGAGGGAATCCTATATACAACAATGTGAGCTATATAGGGATGCCTCTTCTTGTCAGCTTAGACCACTGGTGGGCAAAGTATAGCTCATAGGCCATAAGGGCTCTTCCAGTTTTTAGCTATCTCTATTCTTGCTGCTGTCACAGCATATGTATAAATTTTTATCTTATTCTCTTTTCCCTTTGGAGACTCTATTCTATCATGATTTTGCATGTCATAAAGTCCTGATAGATAATATTCTGGTTTACAATCAAAGTCAATTTTGAGGATTTTTTTTGCAATGTGGTTGGGGAAATTACCTAACGAAAGAACTGAAAGGATAAGACAAAATACAGTACAGAAGAAAGAAGATTGGAAGTCTACCCCCTCCCCCGTTAGGTTACCTTCCTGGGAGTCTGAACTCAGACTTCCCCTTGATTTTGCCCTCTGACTTTCCTAAACCCCTCCCTTAAAAATCTATCCCTTACCTATGAATTCCCTTAGCTAAATAATCCCCTAAAATGTATTTAACCTTTAGGACCCCCCCCCCCCATTCCTTATTCGCCCCTACCCCAATTAACCTAATCTTTCCGTTCCCCCCCCCACACTTCCCTTTAGGATACACAAGATGTAATTTAAAAAAAACCTTTAATAAAAATTATATGGAAAAAACGTATAGCTCATAGGCCACATGCTCCCCACAGGACTGTTTTTGTGGCCTCTAGGGCATGCTCGATTGAAAGACTCCCCCCCCCTCCAATTTCCTCTGTTCCAGAATGCCGCAAAATTTACTTTAAGGCCATGCGTAGAGCATTTCCATCATATTTGGAGCCCTTGTCCAGAATCTGTTTAGAAACCTCCGTAGGAGGAGACTCCACCACACTCTGAGGCAGCACACTCCATGGGAGAACAGCTGTTACTGTCAAGAAGTTTTTCCCCTTATGCTTAAGTGGAGTCTCTTTTCCTGTAGTTTAAATCATTACTCCATGTCCTAGTTTCTGCAGCAGAAAACAAACTGACTCCATCATCAATATGACATCCTTTCAAATATTTAAACATGGCTATCATGTCACCTCTTAATATCACTTCTCCAGGTTAAACATACTAGATAGATACTTATTATGACTGGTAGCCTTATCCTCCATGAATTTTTAAAATCTTCTTTCAAAGCTGTCCAAAATCTTGGCCATTATACACCTTGTAGCAAATGCTATGACATGAATCTGCCATCATCACTGGATGTCCTAATCAGATGATCCCCATATTTTCCTATAAGAAGCTAGCATCTCTGTACAAGTGGCCTTATGTTTTATGCAAGGGGTTTTAAAATTGCACAGAATTCTAAATATGATGTGTTATTAAAAAAAATGCTGCCTTATTAACACAATGATGATGATGATGCACCAGCCAAGAAATTCCGAGTTTGATGCTCTGCCAACACCCGCAGGTTAAATGGTTGAAATAAAAAGTCAAATATAAATGCTCCACACTGGAATAGCAATTTGATTTTTTTTTAAAAAAAAAATGGCACACAGATGGAACAAAGGGACCCTGTCAGGAAATTGCAGGGCATTTCAGCATACCCTTTTAGCCTAATTTTATTACAGGTTGAAAAATATACAGAAAACTGGTTCATCAATGAAAGGGGCATCCATACTACAATTAGTTTCATAAAATATTGTCATGGCTATGGAATCCTGGAAGATGTCGTTTTAGAAGGTACATGGAAGGCACTAAGATAAACTAGGAAAGAAGGTCCTATTAACATCTGTAGTTATAGGTTAGTACACAGAGAACCTTGGGAACAACAGTCCAGGAGAATGAATTTGAGCTGTCTGTTATAGCATGGCTACTTAAACCTTTTCCACTACTTTCTGCCCAAGTAACTTTTATGTGACCCTTATATGTAGGTGTACAAAACTGGTATAAAAGCAAATATTTTCTGATAATAATTCAGCATCTGCAAAGCCCGCTAAATAGGCCGATTTCCCCTTTTCATGAAGTATAGATGATGCATTTTCTACAGAGTCCACTGTAAACACTGCACATTGTTGCTAACAGATTTACTGTTGCCAAATTTTTTGCAATCCCAACATTGAGCTATGGGGACTCCAGGCACCTCCAAAGCCTGCGTTTAAATTGAGGACAAAAAATCCCAGGACCTGACTGCAGGTCCCCATATAGATCTGTTAGTTCCGGGATTGAGTCCTCCACCATCCTCACAGGCTTCCTCTGTATCGGAATAAGATGGAGGACAGATGGGGAACATAATAATAATAATAATAATAAAACTTTATTTATAACCCGCCACCATCTCCCCAATGGGGACTCGGGGCGGCTTACATGGGGCCATGCCCAGACACCATACAATATAACAAAATAAAACAATATATCATAACACAATATAATAGTACAAAAATAATCATATACATTACAACACAGATCAGAGCAGACAGGGCGGGCCACATGAACATTTAATTAAAAACTCGGGAGAGAGAGGCATATAAATAAAGAGAACAGGGGTATAAGATGGAACAGTCCAAACAGTCCAAAGAATAAAATCCAAGGGGAGTAATCAAAGGTATATAACATTTACTCCCCGAAGGCACATCGAAAAAGCCATGTTTTTAGATCTTTCTTAAAAGCCAATAAGGTGGGGGCTTGCCTGATCTCAGAGGGCAATGAATTCCACAGTCGGGGGGCCACAGCAGAAAAGGCCCTCTCTCTCGTTCCCACTAGACGGGCCTGGGATAAAGGCAGTGGCGAAAGAAGGGCCTCCCCGGATGAGCGGAGGGATCGAACAGGTTTATAATAGGAGATACGGTCACGAAGGTAGGTGGGTCCCAAACCGTTTAGGGCCTTATAAATGATGGTATTCACCTTGAATTGGGACCGGAAGGTGAACGGCAGCCAGTGGAGCTCCTTGAACAGGGGAGTAGATCTCTCCCTGTAGCTCGCCCCTGTAATTAATCTGGCCGCCGAGCGCTGAACCAGTTGTAGTTTCCGGGCCGTCTTCAAGGGAAGCCCCACGTAGAGCGCATTACAGTAGTCCAGTCTAGAGGTAACTAAGGCATGCACCACCGTGGTCAAGTCAGACTTCACGAGGTATGGTCGCAGTTGGCGCACAAGTTTGAGTTGTGCGAAGGCCCTCCCGGCCACCGCCGACACCTGAGCCTCAAGCGTCAGCGCTGAGTCCAGGAGGACCCCCAAACTGCGGACCTGTGATTTCAGGGGGAGTGCAACCCCGTCCAGCACAGGTTGCCACCCAATACCCCGATCCGACGCGCGACTGACCAGGAGGGCCTCTGTCTTGTCAGGATTGATCCTCAGCTTGTTCCTCCTCATCCAGTCCGCCACAGCGGCCAGGCACTGGTTCAGCATCCGAGGGGCTTCCTTGGATTCAGATGGAAAGGAGTAGTGGATTTGCGTGTCATCTGCGTAGAGATGGCAACGCCCTCCAAAACTCCGGATGACCTCTCCCAGCGGTTTCATGTAGATGTTGAATAGCATGGGGGATAGAATAGACCCCTGCGGGACCCCACAGGTCAATGGCCAGGGGTCCGAGCAGGAGTCCCCCAACTTCACCATCTGGGAACGACCCCCCAGGAAGGACCGGAGCCACTGCAGCACAGTGCCACCAAGCCCCATCCCAGAGAGCCTCCCCAGAAGGATACCATGGTCGATGGTATCGAAAGCCGCTGAGATGTCCAAGAGAACCAGCAGGGTCACACTCCCCCTGTCCAGCTCTCTGCGGAGGTCATCCACCAAGGCGACCAAAGCCGTCTCGGTACTGTGCCCAGGCCTGAAGCCAGACTGCGAGCAGTCCAGAAAATCATCCAGCAGAAGTTTTTTTTTTAATCTCTTCGTTATGCTCTGGACCTCTGGGATAGAACTGTAGCAATTTCAGGGTTATGAAACTGCTGCACATGCACAGCAGACACACTGCCAATTCTATGTATAGAAAAATAGCAAAAGATACATAGATTTGTACTTGCAAATAGCATCTGTAACAATTGAGATGTGGAGTGTTCCCTGTTCAGGATATCAGCAACTCAGTTTCATTTCCTTTACTGTATCACCCCTCAACATTCAATGGCCACTGATGGCCCTTCCAGACAGGCCCTATATCCCAGGATCTGATCCCAGGTTTTCTGTTTTAAACTGGATTATATGAGTCTGCACTGTCAGATAATCTGAGATAAATAGAGAACCTAGGATCAAATCCTGGGATATAGGGCCTGTCTGGAAGAGCCCTGATTCAAATCATTTGAGCTTTTTGGATTCCATGTGAGTTTGCAGTCGGTTCCAAAGGTGCTTGTGTAGGCTCTCCAGAAAGAACCAGATCTCTTTGAGCCACATTCTGAATCGGTGTAAGTGGCTGTATGGAAGGGCCCTCAGTTTGCAATGATTGTAGTAAGCTGAGAACAAAGAGTGGAAGTGGAAGCAGGAGAGAAAAACGGGAACATTTTAAAAGCAATTGAAAATGGTATAACAAGAGGATTTTACCTGCCAAAATGGGAAAGGATATGAATGCTCTCTGTGGTTTTAGCTGAAAGACTTCTGCACACCACGATTCAAAAATTGGATTTTTTAAATTGTTTTACATGTGATGGAACTTAAAATTATGTGAAAAACTACTTTTACTGAGACATTCCAGGGCATTGTGATGGATAATACATTTCTATCACACTACCTTCTAATAAATTTGCGGTAATATAATTGCCCCTGCTAATATTTCTACCTTCAAATGAATGTTCATCTTCCCACATATATACTTAAAGCCAGAACATCACATTCCAGAGATCTGAAGAAGAAGACTGTATGTCTTCCAAAGCTCATCCTATCATAAACCTCTTAGTGTTAAAGCTGCCGCGTGACTTGTTCTGTTCTTGCAACAAACTAACATGGCTGTTCTTTTGAAACGGCTGGAATTCAGTTTGCAATTTCAAAGCAGGCAGGATTGTTTCCAAATACTCCATTTAAAAAACAAACAAGCATAAAATAGTATGCAATGACCCTGAAATTTTCTTTGAAGTCAGCGCCAAAGATGTTAATAGCAATTCTAAAAAGCAAGTTACTTGAAACAATTTCTTCCAAACCACTTTGCTCTCAATTGTCCTGATTCAGAGTGTTTGTTATACAAGCCTAGTGCATAAAAAGCATTGTACCTAAATTGTGGTCATTTCATATAAAGGGCAGTCACAAGGATATACCCGACTATAGTAAATGGGAATATCTGGACCCAGTGATTTCAAGACTGTGGATGCATCTACCCTATAGATTTAATGCAATTTGCCATCACTTGAATGGCCATAGATCAATGCAATCAAATCATGGTTGTTTGGAGAGGCAGCAGAACTCTTTGGCAGAGAAGGTTAAAGACCTTGTTAAACTACAACTTACAGGATCCCAAATAATTGAGTCATGGCACTTAAAATGGTGTCAAACTGCAATCATTCTATAATGCAGATTTACCAATTGACTTTCAAGTGTTGGATATTACATCAAAAAGGCTAGGGAACTGCAATAATTTTGGAGTCTGGTTGCTTCCAACAGGAATGAGACAGCTGGTCTGATGATGTTATGTACAGGATATCGGAGCAAAAAGGGCCAATTTTCCCCAGACACACCTGCTGGCCACACCACTCTCAACATGCCCCATTTTCCCCTGCAGTCCTTCGCAAAATGGCAATGGGAAATGACATTACATCACTCCCTATAACCCTTTGTTAGAAGGACTGCAGAGGAAAATGAATGTACAGGATTCTGGTATGCTTATAGGTATTTTTTCACGTGCTTCCATAGGGGTTTCCACATGGCTCGGGGTGTATCTGCATGGTTAGAGCTCAATACTATGGAATTCTAGGATTTGAGGAGAGGAAAGCAAGAGAACGATGACGATAATTGCCCTAAAGTCATGCCAATATTTTCTTATAAAATTGAAGGTGTTTTTTTTTGGGGGGGGGGGTTGAATGACTGACAGGGGCCTTTAGAGACTACAAAATGGAGTTGGGATGCATGTAGTCCACATACTGTACTTTGCCCAACCAATGTTATGGAATTAGGTTCTCTCCCATGTTTTGCCTAACTTTTGGAGATTAGGCAAGTCATGTCTATGACATTATCCAGTTTTATTTCTTATCCACCATCTATTTTGTGTGTTCTCTGTGCTCTTCCTGGAATGTTTATTTATTTATTTTATTTATTTCCAACATTTATATCCTGCCCTTCTCACCCGAAGGGACTCAGGGTGGCGTACACAAATGGCAACAATTCGATGCCTACAAATAATTAAAACATAACAATAAAAATCCAATTAAAGCAATTAAAACAATATAAAATATAAAACATATGGTTAAAATCCGTTCATCCAAAATCCTCATGCTGTAGCCATAAATCATTCTGGCTGTTGAGTGTCCCTGAATGCCCCATGTCCAATAATAATCTCTTCTATGATCACTGACTTGTTAATATGAGCAAAATGAAACAATGGTGGAATCCCTCTGATCACAGATGACCATTTGCTTTCCAAAGTAGAGGATATACCAGTTGAGAGGTCTCCTCTGCTCCAAGGTGTGAGGCTTCGGGAAAGGAAAGGAAATCCCCATTCCTTCAGTGAATCAGACTTAGAGTTCCAGCAGGCAACACTGGAGTCCTTTCTGACATAAACCCGGTGATCAAAAACACCTCTAGTCCATTTGGGATTACCTTAAATACACAAACAAGTGGCATTACCTTGTCCTTTTATACTACAGCATCTCACATCCATTAATGGAGAATTGAACTTGAATCAGCTGTATGTTATCATGGCTATAAAACTACAGTTTTGGAAATAATTTAGGGTCACCATATGTCATAAATGACTTGAAGGCACACAACAACAACAAATGTTACTGTGCTTTTCACAGCAGATTCCTCTGTGGGTGTTAAGAGGTGAAAACGTTTATATCCATGGGGTGCCACTCTTCTCAGTGTTTTTCCTCCTAGGACACACTGCTGTAAAAGGCACAAAAAGGATTCAAGTTATTTGCCTCCTTTTCTCTTTATGGCTTCCTTTGAATAGGTTATATGGTAAACAAGGTGAAGATAATGTAAAAAAAAGGTGTGTGTGTGTGTGTGTGTGTATATAATGCCACCGAATTTTCATTTGCATATGCATATATACACACTCAAGTGCACTTATAGGATTACAAATAGCTCCTTTTAAGACTTCAGAGAACTTTAAATTTGAGAAAGAACACCAAAGACAAAACATCGAAAATATGATTTCTATCTAAATGACAGTTTTGTGCCACGTTTTGAAAATATGAAAGCACAGAGCAACTACCAGGGGGCTGCTTCTGCTAGAATAACATTCTAGCACAGATGTGCTATTCCTTTGAGGTTTATCTGATCTTGTAGTAGGCAATAATTTCGGCTCTTCTCTTGTCTGTGAATTCAGGCATCTGGATGCCACTGAATTTCTCTTGAGCTTTAGAGAGCTTTCATCCTTAACTCTACCAGCTTTCAATCTAGGTCCCAACAACTCCAAACCAGCAGTCCTAGGATACTTGCACAGATTGTAAAAACATAAAAATGAGCTAAGTAATCTCCTAGGGCACCAAAAATCCCAAAGCTGTTTAATTCTCTATGCCATTATTTTGTAGAAAGAGTGACTGTCTACATTTTATGGGGAAGGTATACAGAAGCAATTTAGCAGGATTAGGGCCAAAGTGAAGTATCTTCCCCTGGGACGAGTCATGGGAGGCAGCTTCCCACCTTCTCTTCTCCAGCCCTCTCTCTTTCAGGATAAGAATAGATGTGTGGCAAAGGCTACTGGACTCCTGAATCCCTAACACAGCTTGCTGCCTAGAGGTATAGGAAAAAGTCTACTTGGGGTGTCCCCACAGTGTAGAATTAATGCACATTTACACCACTTTATGGAATTAGGGTAAAATACAAGCCATGGTGCCAGTTACAAGAACAAGACTGCCTTTTAAATTGAAGGCTATTGCAAGCTCTCATAGGAGGTCATCCACAGTTACAGGTACTGAAAAGGCTCTACTTCCTGAGTGGATACAAAATATTTCAGACACAATGAAGTTAACCTGCTGTAACGGGGAAATCATCATGATTGAGAAAACATCATATGCAATGTTTGATAACTCACACTGGATATTAGAGATATTTGATATTCAGGGTTGATATGCGGGGCAGGGGCAGATAACATCCACACTGAGACATGAAACCCACTTGGTGACTTTGGGTTAGTCACTTTTGCCCAGTCTGATCTACATCATAGGACTATTTTAGAATAGTGAAACAGGAAGAAAACCAAGAGTTTGCTGGAGAAAATACAGGACAGTTATCCATCCACACTTTTGCAGATTTGATTAAAAGGTTTTCTCTAAAAATCTCTAGGTCCTGTAGTGTAACTCTCTGTACAACTTATCTTGTAAGCTGACCACAGAATCATGCTGGAGTATGAGATAGGAATGCACAGGAAGTTGATCACATAATTGCACTGGATGATATATTCTAGAGATTCCTAGAGAGGTATTTCTTCAAACCACATAAAAATACTGGGTTTTTAATTGTAAGTTTTCCAATTTTGTAGGGATCCTGTAGCCATAGCTCCAGCAAATATAGTGTTCTGACTATAAGCATTACCAGGGTTTGCAATTCAATGAAAATGAGCCATGTGGAAATTACATGCAAAGTTTGGAAATTATATTCTTCATTTTTTTCCATCTACTGTTCCCAGAATCCCCCATCCAGTGTGGGCATGGTGGTTAGAGGCTTCTGGATTGTGTAGTCTTGCAAAACTGTACTTGCATGTGCTTAATGCCAAGATGGAAAGTAGCTAAGAGACTTCTGCCAATCGTCTGTCATCTGATGCCACCCAATTAAACCCTTTTGTCATGGTAGGAAAATGATTTAAGCAGAGGATGTCTGTATCTTGCTTTAGCTCTCCTCGCCTGTTCTAGTTTGCTATCGGATATCCTTGGAGCCTTGCCGAGTTTTATATTAGGAGAAAAAATTAATTAATTAGGCCACTTTCTGCCTCTGGGCAGGACTGTACAATTTCCATTGCCTCCAGTGGGAACTGAACACACTTTTCTAATTGGGACCCTTGTTTGGCAGGCACGGGCAAGCAAAATACTGCATGCAAGTTATTAGGAAAAGAATGGAAGGAAGGAATGAAAGGGAACAGGTTTCAGCCCTAAATGTGCCTACAATATTCTGTTAGCCTGCTACATGCTAGGCCAGGAATGAGCTAATTGTAAGCTGCATATAGTCCCATATTTATTTGTAGTGCAAACATATATATGAAATAACAATACAGTATTTAAAATGCAGAACAATTTTAACCAACATAAACTTACCAGTATTTCAATAGGAAATGTGAGCCTGCTTTTGGCTGCTGAGATAGTCAAGTTAATTAGGATTGTTATTGTTGTCTGCCTTCAAGTCGTTTCAGGTCCTGGGTGACCCTAAGTCTAAAGTTTAGAGCAGGGGCCAGGTAAAGGACTTTTGAGGGCCATATCCAGAACGTGGGCCTTAGTTTGGGGTCCTTTATACTATATGCTATGGGTACATCTATAGGCTATATTTAAGACAGTTTGACATGACCTTAAATGCCATGGCTTAATGCTATGGAATACTGGGATTTGTAGCTTGGTGTGGCACCAGCACTTTTGGTCAGAGAAGGCTAAATCCCCTCTAAAATTACACTTCCCATAACTCTATATCATTGAGTCATGGCAATTAAAGTGGGGTCAAACTGCAGTAATTCTACAGTGTAGATGCACCGTATACCCTCATATCCATGGGGAATAAATCCCTGAATTTACCATGGAAAAGGATAATCTTGGATAAAACCGAACCCTACTGAGATGAATGACTTCTGCTGGAAGTTACCATAGAGTTTCACTGGATGGCTTAGAATATTCTTAAAGGAATTTGCTAGGTTCTCCAGTGAGGCTCTGCGGTAACGTAAGCTTCACTGGAGAACCTAGCCAAATAATCACACAGGTGATACCAAATAATCAGGTTTAGGTTTTCCCCTGACATTAAGTCCAGTCGTGTCCGACTCTGGGGGTTGGTGCTCATCTCCATTTCTAAGCCAAAGAGCCGATGTTGTCCATAGATACCTCCAAGGTCATGTGGCCGGCATAACTTCATGGAGCACAGTTACTGTCCCGCCGGAGTGGTACCTATTGATGTTTTTGAACTGCTAGGTTGGCAGAAACTGGGGCTAACAGCGGGCATTCACTCCGCACCCCAGATTCGCCCTGCGCCACCGGGGGCCCTTACCAAATAATCACACAGGTGATCTAAAAAAATTCTAGGGAGGACATATTTTGTCAGATATGTGTAACTGAAACCATGGGTACAGATCACTCTGCTTTTAAGCAAGATGCTAGAATGTGTGATGTGTTACTGGATGAAATGGATTATGTACAGATCTATTTCAGAACCACTTGCAATATTATTTGAGAATTCTTGGAGAACAGGAAACGTCCCAGCAGACTGGAGGAGGACAAATGCTGTCCCTATCTTCAAAAAGGGAAAAGAAGAAGAACCAAACAATTACCATCCAATAAGCCTGACATCAATACCAGGAAAGAGTCTGGAGCAGATCATTAAGGAGGCAGTCTGCAGTCACTTAGAAAGGAGTGCTGTGATTGCAAAAAGTCAACATAGATTTCTCAAAAACAAGCCATGACAGACTAATCTTATCTCTTTTTTTAAATAGAGTTACAAGCTGGATAGATGCAAAGAATGCTGTGGATGTAGCATATCTTGATTTCAGTAAGGTCTTCGACAAAGTCCCCCATGACCTCTTGCAAGCAAACAAGTCAAATGTGGGCTAGGCAATATTACTATTAAGTTGATCTATAATTGGTTAAGCAACCAATCCAAAAGGTTCCTCTTCATCCTGGAAAGAAGTGACTAGTGGAGTGCCACATGGTTCGGTTCTGGGCCCAGTACTGTTCAAATCTTTATTAATGACTTGGATGAAGGTTTAGAGGGTATACTTATCAAGTTTGCAAATGACTCTACATTGGGAGGGATAGCTAATACTCCAGAGGACAGGGTCAGAATTCAAAATGAGCTTAACAGATTCGAGATCTGGGCCAAAACTAACAAAATGGATTTCAACAAGGATGAATGTAAGATATTACACTTAGGCAGAAAAAATCCCAGCAGGAGATTTTCAGGAGAAGTCCCAGCAGATTGGAGGAGGGCGAATGTGGTCCCTATCTTCAAGAAGGGAAAAAAGAACGACCCAAACAATTACCGTCCGGTCAGCCTCACATCAATACCAGGCAAGATTCTGGAAAAGATCATTAAGGAAGTGGTCTGCAAACACTTAGAAACAAATGCGGTCATTGCTAATAGTCAACACGGATTTACCAAAAACAAGTCATGCCAGACTAATCTGATCTCTTTTTTCGATAGAGTTACGAGTTGGGTCGATACAGGGAATGCCGTGGATGTAGCATATCTAGATTTCAGTAAGGCCTTCGACAAAGTCCCCCACGACCTTCTGGCAAACAAACTAGTAAAATGTGGGCTAGACAAAACTACGGTTAGGTGGATCTGTAATTGGCTAAGCGAACGAACCCAAAGGGTGCTCACCAATGCGTCGTCTTCATCATGGAAAGAAGTGACAAGTGGAGTGCCGCAGGGCTCCGTCCTGGGCCCGGTTCTGTTCAACATCTTTATTAACGACTTAGACGAAGGGTTAGAAGGCACGATCATCAAGTTTGCAGATGACACCAAACTCGGAGGGATAGCTAACACTCCAGAAGACAGGAGCAGAATTCAAAACGATCTTGACAGACTAGAGAGATGGGCCGAAACTAACAAAATGAAGTTCAACAGGGACAAATGCAAGATACTTCACTTCGGCAGAAAAAATGGAAATCAAAGATACAGAATGGGGGACGCCTGGCTTGACAGCAGTGTGTGCGAAAAAGATCTTGGAGTCCTCGTGGACAACAAGTTAAACATGAGCCTACAATGTGATGCGGCAGCTAAAAAAGCCAATGGGATTTTGGCCTGCATCAATAGGGGAATAACGTCTAGATCCAGGGAAGTCATGCTCCCCCTCTATTCTGCCTTGGTCAGACCACACCTGGAATACTGTGTCCAGTTTTGGGCACCGCAGATGAAGGGAGATGCTGACAAGCTGGAAAGCGTCCAGAGGAGGGCAACTAAAATGATTAAGGGTCTGGAGAACAAGCCCTATGAGGAGAGGCTTAAAGAGCTGGGCATGTTTAGCCTGCAGAAGAGAAGGCTGAGAGGAGACATGATAGCCATGTACAAATATGTGAGGGGAAGTCATAGGGAGGAGGGAGCAAGCTTATTTTCTGCTGCCCTGCAGACTAGGACACGGAACAATGGCTTCAAACTACAGGAAAGGAGATTCCACCTGAACATCAGGAAGAACTTCCTCACTGTGAGGGCTGTTCGGCAGTGGAACTCTCTCCCCCGGGCCGTGGTGGAGGCTCCTTCTTTGGAGGCTTTTAAGCAGAGGCTGGATGGCCATCTGTCGGGGGTGCTTTGAATGCGATTTCCTGCTTCTTAGCAGGGGGTTGGACTAGATGGCCCTTGAGGTCTCTTCCAACTCTACTATTCTATGATTCTATGATTCTATGAAATTTAAATGCAAAAATACAGAATGGGAGATGCCTGGCTCAACAGCAGTCCATGTGAAAAAGATCTTGGCATCTTTGTGGACAACAAGTTGAACATGAGCCAACAGTATGGTGCAGCAGCTAAAAGCCTAATGGGAATTTGGGCTGCAACAAAAGGAGTATAGTGTCTAGATCAAGAGAAGACATGGTGCCTCTCTATTCTGCTTTGGTTAGACCTCATCTGGAATACTGTGTCCAGTTCTGGGCAGCACAGTTCAAAGAGATATTGATAAACTGGAAGGTGTCCAGAGGAGGGCAACTAAAATGATCAAAGGTCTGGAGACCATGCCCTACGAGGAGCATCTTAAAGAACTGGGTATGTTTAGCCTGCAGATGAGAAGGTTGAGAGGAGACATGATAGCCATATACATGTATGTGAAAGGGTGTCATAAGGAAGAGGGTGCAAGCTTGTTTTCTGCTGGAAACTAGAACTTGGAGCAATGGGTTCAAATTACAGGAAAGGAAGTTCCACCTGAACATTAGGAAGAACTTCCTGACTGTAAGAGCTGTTTAGCAGTGGAAGTCTCTGCCTTGGAGTGTGATGGAAACTCCTTCCTTGGAAACTTTTAAATAGAGGCTGGATGGACATCTGTCAGGAATATTTTGATTGTGCTTTTCCTGCATTGCTGGGGTTTGGACTAAATTGCCCATGTGGTCTCTTCCAACTCTATTATTCTATGATTCTATTCATTTGGTTTCAGACCTGGTTATGAGACAGACACAGCTTTGGTCACAGTGGATTTCAGATGGGTTGACTCAATCAAGGGCTGTCAATATCAGCATCTTTTGGAGGTCTATCATTCATAATGCTGCTATAAGTCAATTGTGATTTGATGGCACATAACGACTTTGTGCATTGAGTTGAGATGAAGATTTGATGCTTCACCACAGACAACAAATGTCATGGCCCTGACTGGCCTCCCTCCTTCCTTGTGCAAATGGCATACACAAAGGCTGGATGGATTCAGTATGGGAAAGTTCTTAGTAACTTAGTAATTGGTCGGATCAAGAGGAAAAGGCATCACTTACAATTATCTTCTTATTTTGTCTAAAACCTTCTTCTGTCAGCAATTGAGCTGTAGGAGAGGCAATTCAACCTTTTAGAATACAAAACTGGAAATCAGCCAAACATTGTTATCGTGGGGAAAGGGCATCTAAAGGGTGGATTTGTCTCTTTAGTTATAATTTGGCCTCAGGGCATAAGGCTTTCCACATGGGTTTCATTACCACCCCAGCTTCAGAGTTCAGAAAAAGTTCAGGCTTCTAGGATCTTCATCTTAGTTATTACATAACAGACATTCTAATTACTTAATTTGAAGGTGGGGAACACTCTGCTTTCATTACTATTGTTAAACAGCTCGAAGTCAGAAATTCTTTTTGATCTGTTATGAGTCAGAAAATAATGATCTACTTTCGGCCCAACCATAGTATGCATCTTATGGCATATCCTGAGTCCCAGTGTTGGGGGGAAAGCAAGGATATAAAGTTAATACTAATACTAGTAGTATAGAACAGAAGTAGGCAAAGTGCAGCCATGGGGCTTCAGGCCATACATTTTTGTGTGTGTCAGGAGCGACTTGAGAAACTGCAAGTCGCTTCTGGTGTGAGAGAATTGGCCATCTGCAAGGATGTTGCCCAGAGGATGCCCGGATATTTTGATGTTTTTATCATTCTTGTGGGAGGCTTCTCTCATCTCCCCACATGGAGCTGTAAATAAGAACAGTAAATAGGAAGCAACACTCTGAAAACAGAGGAGTTCCATACATGAATCAATTCAGGGGCAGCTAACAACTCTGAACAAAGGATGCCCCCAGGCAGGAAGAAGCCAGGAGATGAAGCTATTCAATACTAATTTAGGTGATCAACTACAACATTCACACTGGTCTCCAACTGACAAGAGTTCTTCTCTCACCCTGGATTTTCCACAGATATATATAAACCTTCCTTGCTTAGTTTCTCCATACCTCACAACCTCTAAGAATGCCTGCCATAGATGTGGGTGAAACGTCAGGAGAGAATACTTCTAGAACATGGCCATACAGCCCAGAAAACATACAACAACCCTGTGATCCCAGCCATGCAAGCCTTCGACAACACAGTTTTAAACTTATGTAATGCTTTTGACACTAAATAAATAAATATTATTTAGGTCCACCAAAGTTGATTATACCTGCTATAGGTTCACTTGCTAATGTGTTTGGGATAGCTTTGTTAGTTTTATGTAGATTTCTTTGCCTTTCCACACCACCCTTTTAAACAAAACATACACTGCATTTGACATTTTAAAGAGCAGAGTCCAGACAGTGATGTTTGCCATCTGCTAGAGCCAATTCTTGCTGCACTACAGAGATCATTCCTGATTGCATCTCTCTCCGTATGCCCATCATGTTGCTTTGAAGCAACACGTTTTTTCATTCTCTGTTCAACACATTTTGGCCTTGATTTATTGATGTATTAAGATTTATTATCTAACGTAGCAAGCAAAATGATGTAGAAGCACTGGAGATTAAAAAGTAATAGTCTTTGCTGATGCTATTAGTATTTAACCTCCAATGCTTCTACATCATTTTATCCGCTATTAGTGATGGGGTAAGGTACAATTAGTTTGAGAGATAGGTAAATGTTCATTTGCTGTGATGAATGCAAATATAAGCTCTTGTACAAAAAATGAAGTGTGAGGAAATTCTAACCAATCCCATCTCCTTTAGAGTTGACAGTTTTGGTGAAATTCTGTCCTTTGTTTCATATTCATACAAATGTATTATTTATTATTGATTTATTTATTTACAGTATTTATATTCCACCCTTCTCACCCCGAAGGGGACTCAGGATGGATCACATTATATACATATAGGGCAAACATTCAATGCCCATAAACATATCGAACCGAGACAGAGACAGACAGACACAGAGGCAATTTAACCTTTTCCTGAGGGGATGTTCGATTCTGGCCACAGGGGGGAGCAGCTGCTTCATCATCCACTCTGACCGCACTTCCTCATTCCAATGTCATAAATTAATTAAACTTGCCTCCCCACTTTTATAAGTGGTACCTTATTTCCTACTTGATAGATGCAACTATCTTTTGGGTTGCTAGGTCAGCAACGAGCAGGGGCTATTTTTAATTTTTAATTGACGGGCTGGCCTCGAACTCATGACCTCATGGTCAGAGTGATTTAATCATTGATGCATCATTGTTAATTGGTAAAATTGACAGGGATCTTGTCTGCGACTGGGCATTATACGAATATGCTTTAGGCATATGAATTCTTTTAAAACTAAGCCATAATTGGAATAAATATACCCTCATTCATTTCATTTGAGGAAGCATAAAACCAATGTGAACATAAAATCATTGTGGTACATGTTTTTTTTTCTTTTTTAAGTGTTTATTTTTTCCATCATTATGTTCTTTAATTGGTTTGAAATTTGGAAAATGTGATGTTCTGGTACAAAGCTGGAAAATGCCATGCGATTTAGATAAAAAATAAAATAAAACTGCAACCAATAGCAGACAGGATGGGTCACGAACCGAAAGGAAAAATACGCTTTTAGGGTGTCATATTTTAGAATCTTCTCCAATCTGTATTCTTTTCCTTATACTGTACATCTGACATTTGGAAGGAGTGATGTTTTCAGAAGGTAGTGGAATGCTAGATTTTTTTTTTTTTTTTTGCCCTCATTTGGATGGAAAGCACCAAAGGTACAGGCAGAATACGGTGATGTGAATCTCTACCAAAATCAATACAATACTGCTGGGTAAATTAAAATGAATTGTATTGAAACCAAAATGAATGGGCCTTTTCAAAATGAAACAAAATTGATTTATTTACATATCTTTGCAGGTTTGTGTTAATGCATGATTACAGTCAGATATATTTTAAGTGGGCATATTAAAGTAAATAAGGAAAGACATTGTACACATAGGGAGAGGTGTGTTTGCATGTACAATGTTGAGGTGTGCTGGATGCTGATAGTCTCGAGATAGAGAATACATTAGTAAAACAGAAGTGATGAAAAATGACAATTAGGAAGTGGGAGTTAGGATATGGAGGAGGGAGGTGCTTCTGATTGATAGGTATAGGGCCGGGCTGTGGCGCAGGCTGGTTAGTAGCCAGCTGCAATAAATCACTATGACCAAGAGGTCATGAGTTTGAGGCCAGCCCATGTCGGAGTGAGCACCCGACCATTAAAATAAAAAAATAGTCCTGCTCGTTGTTGACCTAAGCAACTCGAAAAATAGTTGCATCTATCAAGTAGGAAATATAGGTACCACTTATGTGGGGAGGCTAATTTAACTAATTTACGACACCATAAAAAGTAAGTAAGTAAGTAAGTAAGTAAGTAAGTAAAAGTTTATTTGTATACCGCCCTCTCTCCTGAGAGGGACTCAAAAATATAAAAATAGTCCAGCAGCATTTGGAATGAGGAAGTCACCGTCACAGTGGATGATGAAGCAGCTGCTCCCCCTGTGGCCGGAATCGAACATACCCTCAGGAAGCTGGAAGCTGGAGAAGGTTAAATTGCCTCTGTGTCTCTGCCTCTATGTTCATATAGCATTGAATGTTTGCTATGTATGTGTACATTGTGATTCACCCTCAGTCCCCTTTGGGGTGAGAAGGGCAGAATATAAATACTGCAAATAAATAAATAAATAAATAAAGTAGGCATGGGCAAATTTCGGCCTTCCAGGTGTTTTGGACTTCAACTTCCACAATTCCTAACATCCGGTAGGCTGTTAGGAATTGTGGGAGTTGAAGTCGAAAACACCTGGAAGGCTGAAGTTTGCCCATGCCTGTTGTAGAGGGTGGAATAGACAGAAATTTATATTAGGAGTGTGTTTTGGGTAATCTGTTGAAACATAAAATATAAAGAGGAAAAAACTGCAATCTCAAGCTTACAGCTGAATGCAAGGCTTTTAAACATATTATTAAAACATGCCTGCTCATTTGGCCTTAATGTCAAGGACTTTGTCAAAAGCGGTAGAGAACAAGATAGTCTGGGGCACATCTACACAGACCCTTTATCCCACAGGGAGGAGTGAATCACCTCCTCGGTGACTGCATGACGCACGGAGCTGATTCAGGTTAACTTGGGCAAAAGCTGCTTAACGTGGCCTTGAACCACATTAACAAAAGTCACAGGTTCCTCTGAACTTTCCCTAAGAATGCAGAGCAAACTATGATTTCAGACCCATATAAACAGTTGGGCTGTTTCCAAGATGGATCTGGCACAAGAGTTTACAAGGTCATCCTATATTCGTCAGACTCAGGTGGCCTAAAGAAATGTGTTGGCCCTTAGTGTCCCCCTCCTGTTCTCATTGTAGCCATGGTCTCCGGGTGGAATGTGGTTAGTGGCCATCATCCGTTGCCTATCTCAATAAGGTCAAGCGTGCAAGGGCAATTTCAGTATTGGAGTATCCTGGAAGCAAACCTCAGTGGATACCAAAGGCCCACTGTATATAGGAAGAATTCTCAAAATCTGTATGAGATAATGTGGTTTAGGATTTTTTTAAAAAAAGTATCAACCACTCTACTCTCTCCACTGAGGCAGCTTTGATACTTTCCCCTCTCTGCAGAATGACTGTCAACTTATCCATGGGTCATATCAAAAGCCATTATTTTGGCTCCAAAACCTAACCTCGACATATATGATGTCAACTTATACATTCAATGGGTGGAGGCAAGGTGTTTCCAGTGAGGGGTAAGTGCAGCCTCCAAAGCCTCAGGACGGTCTCCCCCCAGGTTACATGAAATCCAAAGGAATCAAATCCACAGGTACAGCCTAGACCAGTCTCAACATTTTGTACACAAAATGCTTCTTTCTCTTGCTATTTTTCTGCCATTTGCTCCTTTTTCCTATACTGTTTGTTTAAAGTCAGAAACCCTGGATTATGTTGGAGATGATTAGTACAATGGTTCGTACTTGTAAAAAAACAGACTCCCTTAGGAATAGAGAAGATTCATTCCCCTTGTGGTCCTTATTTGCAAGCCTAGGGCTTCTCTAGCAATCATTTTCTATAGAAAAATAGTATTTACAGCAAGCCCTGCAGCAAGAAAACCAGATGGGATGTAGTAGCATGGAGTGAGTTATATTTTCAGAACAAAAGCACTTATAATCTAACTTTTGCTGTGTTGCATCTGTCTGTCTGTCTGTCTGTTTCTCTCTCTCCTAAATTGTTCAGAGGCCTATGTAAATTACTTTATTGCTGTATACCTTCCAAGTGTTTCTGACTCATGGAGATCCTGGGGTGAACCTATTTTTTAAAAGCCTCCTTCTCGTCACCAGGGTTTCCTGTCAAGCCATGCATAAGCAAAAAAGATAACCTAAATATCATTTCTACTGATGCTTGGCTGTGTCAGTTTCCCTATTAATAAGAATACTTATACTATTTACAACATAGATCTTCTTCCTCCCTATCCTGGGGATTACAGGTAGAGAAATGTCTCAATCTCCTCCCCACCTGAGAACCTCAGACTAACTTCCAAAAAACAAGACCCAGTAGCACATGGACACCTCTTTGTATTAGTCTTGGAGGAGAGATGGCATGGTGTCTAGTACACTGAGTGAGATGAAAGGCATAAGAAATTTTGCTGTATGCCAAGAGACTAGGTACACACCAGCTCAATTTGCATTTGATTGAAGGGTTGTGAGAGAACTTCAAAAAATGTTTTTCTTTTGATCTATTAGGACATCAACTTAACGTCTACCTGCAGTCAATATAGTCATATTTCATATCTGTTCATTACTCAAGTGTAGTCTTGAACAACAAAGGATGGCTAGGACCTGAGTGGGTCAGATCTTCCAGAGGCAGTGGACTTTTCAACAAACAAAAGCTGACCTGGAGTCTTCAAAACGCTTTGCTAGTTTTTTATATATATACATATATACCATATATCAACAAGGTCTCTTGTTTTGCTGAAGAGACATTCCTGAGGGTTATATATCTGAGAGAGGGGAAGCTGCATGCTTGAGGAAGACAAATTACTCGGCTAAGACAAGAAATACAAGGGACTCACTGCCAAAGCCAACGATGAGTCAGGAAAGCTAAAATAGGCTGGACACTTATGGAAGCTGGAATTGTCATATTTTAGCCTCTCAAGCCTCTGTAATATGCATTTCACTTTAGATTACAGGAGGCAAGCTGGTTGATCCTGGTTGTTTTGACAAGAGAGAGAGAGAGGATGGAAGGGAATGGCTCTAACAAACAAACTCTTTTCACAGAAGAAGTCTTATGTACTGATACAAGGCAATGAAGCACTAAAGTACTCATACCTACAGACCTAATTTTATTAATGTGAATTGGAGAGCCAGTATGGTATAATAGTTAGTTCTGGAACAAGATTGGGAAAACTGGGTTTAAGCCCCAATATTATCTATATATCTATATCTAAAGCATCAATATGAGGCTTGCAGTGCTTCTATTTTAGGGCTTGTCATTTTCCAGCTGAGGCATTCTGTTCTTTCAGCTAAGATACAGGTCAAAGGACACCCAAGAAGTGAACAGTTTGTTCTCATGACAGTTGGTTTTTCATGGGATTGACACTTGGGACTTTTAACTAACTTTCTTTCCAGGACTGACAGCCCCATGGTGCTATGACAGGAAACCTTAACAAGCTCATATGATATGGTGGACATCTAAAGAAGATATGCAAGAGTATGTTAGAGTTATATTTCAGATCTCATTGGTATGGTTCAGACAGGGTTACTCTTCTATACCAGACATCTACCTAGTCTAATCCTCTTTATTGTGGAAAATGCCTGAATGTGCCTGCATGATTTCTCAAATAAGGTTCTTTCTCCTTGTAAGTAAACCTAGATCTGACCTAATTGCTTTCTTGGTCTCTCCAAGCTTCAGAGGTCAAGAGATGGGAACTACAAATGGCAAACCTCACTGAGTGATTTTGGGCTAGACATTTCTCAGCCTAACCCATTTCAAGGTTGGTTAAATGATAATATTTGGAACTAGAGGACCATATATGCTGCTTTGAGCTCTGTGAAGTGACACAAGATAGAAATCCTACAAGCAAACAAAAATAATAAATGCAGCCTTTCTCTTGAAAACAATGTATGTGCAAAGGAAAGTTTGGCTTGTAAAAGCCCCCCTTTTCTCTTCTGCATCAGACACACAGCCAGAGCTGCTAAAAGCCTTCTTAGAAAAGGATGTGGGAAAATACAGCCAAACAGACATTGCCACCCAGAAGGGTGTCATATCAGCTCACTACCCTCCCACCCCCTAAGAAAATATTGAAAGCACAGGTTGTGTGAGAATGGCATTAATGTGAACAATGGCTCTTGCAGCTATGCTATTTGCAGAGGAAGACAGGAGGAAAATACTATTAGGACTACATCTCCTAGAATGCATAGCCAACAAATCCATTGCTCATGTTGGCTGCAAAAAAGTAAGTTTCCCAGTTATTGGTAGTTGCAACTATTTCTGTTTTACCTGGAAAAAATACATTTCTAGAGACCAGAGATTCAAAGTAAACACAATAAACAAAAGTGTCGGCTTAAAAAAAAAAACCCCAAGCAGTCCAGTAAACCTTTGGCTCTATAGGGATGGACAAGTTCTTATTTTTCAACATTACAGTTACCAAAATTATGCCTCCCCCAGTATGTTCCTGTGCAGCTTGGTTTGCAGAAAGAATCAGATGAAACCTTCCATAATATGTCAATATGCATTTTGGCCTACGGATATATCGATAGATAGATAGATGATAGATAGATAGATAGACAGATGATAGATAGATAGATAGATAGATAGATAGATGATAGATAGATAGATAGATAGATAGATAGATAGATAGATAGATAGATAGAGAAACGCCACCAAAAGATAGCAACTCTGTTCAGAAACCATTGTAACTTCTGGGTTCTCTGAAGCTTTATTAATTAAAGAATGAGGGAAACAGACTTTTAGCTGCTACCATACACTGGCATTAATAATTAAAATATGCTGCTGTGAAGCTCTGTGGTGTAGATAATGAAATGGAGCTGTTGTCAAATCCTACATTTCCAAAACGCCGCATCTGTTTATTGAAATGCCTGGAAAATAAACTAGCATGGGAATTGTGGGGGGTTTTTTAAAATAAAAAATCAACAGCAGAAAGTCATAAAAGAAACAACAATTTGATAAAACATGACTGTTTAATTACCTGTCCCAGAGGTTAGGTGAAGATTTTGTGAGCCTGCCTTGGAGTATTCTAGGTTGCCATAGGCAGGCTGGCACCCAGGAATTTCGCACCCTGCAGCATGAATAAAGGATAAACCATGGCTAGGAATGGGTCAAAACAGATATCTGCCTGGTAACCTAGCTTCAGAACCTGCATACAGTGTCCTAAAAGAACATTATGACCCTGTGCCTGAGTTTCTTGCTTTCTTTTTCCCTCCCTTTTCCCTTCCCTTTTTCTGTGGTATCTTTTAGATTGTAAATCTGAGATCTGAGATTGCCTTGCTTTAAAAAAAATAGATATGCAAGTCATTATTAATGTAGAGTGGGTCAATACCCATATATCTTGATATCCATGGAATTCATTATGATGGTTTGGAAATATAAAAGATTCGTAACAAACATTAAATTTTCTGGTATGTCATAATGCTGAGTGAGATATCCTGCCCTTATTACAAAAAGGGGTTTATGGAGAAATTATGTGTACATCTGTTCAGAAGGCAGTTCCACTAAGATCAATGGGATTTATTCCCATGTAAGTATTCATGGGACTTCAGGTATAAAATTAAAGGAAAGGGTGGATTCATGCAACCATTCTGCATGACTGGAGTAGAGAAATCCTGAAGACAGTATTTGCACCCAGTACCAAGACTGAGAAATGTTACTTTTTGGAGTCTTAACTCTCAAAACCTGCCAAACAAAGGCCATGCAATCTGGTGAATTCTGAGTTACAGTCCAAAGAAGTAACTTTTCCCAGCTCTATTCAATACATGTGAGTGGCTGGCCTGGATAGTGAAGGGATTAACTTCTTTAATATTATTTACAAAATAAGTACCATCTGTGGATTCAATTTTCTGAGCAATGTGATTTCCATACCCCCCAAGGGAGCTTAGGAGTATTAGTATATGAAAAGAGTTTAGGAGATGTATTATATGCTTTTTACTACCTATTGGCTGTAAATAAATATGATAATAAACTGATATCCACTTAAGGTTTTTTTAAAAATATATTTTTACATGGGTTTTATTTGTCCCTTCTGTCCACCAAAACATAACCAAGTCTACCAGGACAGTTTTAAGACATACATGCCCATTGCTGTAAAGCAAATATGTGGCCATTTAAACATCCCAGAGTTTAGATATGTTTTTTGTTGATGATGGGAGTTGAAGTCCAACCCATGTTCCACATCATTGTTTAGAGACCAGAGTAATGTCCTGGGGCATTCAGACATAGTGATCTGATGATTGTGTCATATGGCTGTTCCACACCTAAGCATTTATTTACTTAATGTAGTGAAGAAATTTGGTGGGTTTTTTTTTGATGGAATTCTTTGATGTAACTGATGTAATTGGTGTATGACTGTCTCATCCATCTTTGAATGTATATAAACTTCATTTGTTTTTCTTTTAGAAAATGTGGTCACTTTGTATTAAAACCTAGCTCACTATTATACATTCGCTCTCTCTCCCCCTGCCCTTCTTGTAATTATCCTCCCACTTTCTTTTGAATTTTCAATAGAGAAATCTGTAAAAGCAAAAATACAAACTCAACTAAGAACCAGATTTTGCATAACACAAACTAAATACTACTAGCAGCAGGAGAACAATAGCAGCTATAAAGCAGAGCAGAACACAATTGGGAGTCAAATCCAGAAGAAGCAAATAAACAGGCTATGATTAACATACAGCTAAAGCAGACTGGGAGCCTGACAAGAAAACAACAGGTAGGCATCTGATAACCAGATAACCACATGAAGTGTTGTGTGCAGATACACAGCTGTGCAGCATTATCACAAGGCATTAGTTATAATCCTTAATATAATTTTGGTTTCCCCAGAGTTGGGGAATTATTTTGGGGGCTAGAACATGCAAAATCATTTAGCTTCTCCACTCTTTTCCCTTCCCAATTTATGGTTTACCAAGCATTTAGGTTCAACCAGAATATGGGAAAGTTATTTTCTGAGTTACAACTCCCAAAATCCATCAGTTTCTCATCCAGTTTCTCCCCCTCAAATAATTATTTCAATTTTCTGGATTAATAACAATATCTCTTTTTTTGGAGGGTTCATTTTCTCTTACTTCCACTAAAGCAAAGGCTCTCTTTCTTGAGGAATAAATGTGCTGAAGGAAAGAACTGGGCGTTCACTATTAAAAATTTATGAATGTACCCAGATTGCTTTCTTGAGACATAGTTTTGACACATGTTCGACACTTAAATCCCATCACACAGCTTTCCAAAACTCAACAGGGTGGTTTTCAGTGTGGTTTACCACCATATGTTACAATCAAAATGTTATGATAAAACAACTTAAAGCCTATCATTACATTTCCCAGTCACAACTCAGGAAAATCTTGATCAGTGGATTGTCTTTTAAGAAAATCACTCACTGAAGTAAAAATTATCTTTGATATTTTCCTGAAAATTAATGTAATAGTGTTTGTTTCATATCATGCATACTATACAATTAAATCAGTTTGATATTATAAAGGTACTACCTCAATTCTAAAAAATATCCTGGGATTTGTAATTTGATAACCTAAACCAGCCCTTCAAATTATGGGTCAGACGCGGCCCTCCAAGGTAATTTACCCAACCTCCACCCTAAACTTTAGAGTCGTCCTAAGTCTGAAATGAATTGAAGACACACAACAACAATCCTAATTAACTTGACTATCTCAACAGCCAAAACACCCACTGAAATACTGGTAAGTTTATGTTGGTTAAAATTATTCTTCATTTTAAATATTGTATTGTTTTTTCATATTTTTGCACTACAGATAAGATATGTGCAGTGTGCATAGGAATTTATTCATATTTTTTGCAAATTAGTCTGCCAAACAGTCTGAGGGCCCTCTGTTTAAAAAGTTTGAAGACCCCTGTCCTAAAGGCACTAGATTTCATTTGATCTTGGAAGCTAAATAAAATAACTTCTGGCTACTACTTGGATGGGAAATTGCCAGTGAATACCAGATGCTGGAAGCTATATTTCAGAGGAAAGAACTAGCAAAGCCACCTCTAAATAGTCCTTGTCTAAAAATACCCTATGAAATTCATGGGGTTGCCATAGGTTGACAAGCGACTTGAAGGCACATACACTCAAGATACATAGAATTTCCTGCTACACTGTAGTTCCCCCATCTGAACTGCAACACACCAGTTGTCTGGTGTTGCAGAGAATGAGAAACAAACTACAAATACCAGGATTCTGTAGCATTCAGCCATGGGACTGAAAGGGGTATCAAACTGATATAACTATATAGTGTAGCTACTCCTCTTGATCAAATGGCTTGTTTACTTGTAGCTCAATTTGCTGTCCAGGAGCAAACGTCTGGTGGGTACTTGCAAGGATCTTGCTCTTCCAGCTTCAAATGATTCTTGCTATTCAAACAGGGCTTGGACTAGACAGCTTTTCAAATACAGAATGCTTTCCAAAAGAAAATTGTCTTCTGGCAGTACTTCAAACTGGGCTTTACAAACAACAATCCTCTGTTTGAAAAATGGCATTTGTCCATCCTGGTTGAAACTGAAAGAACTCTAAGAAGGAAGAACACTGGATCAAAGTGGCCACTCTGAAGCAAAGATTTATCGAGCCCACTATTGATGAAACTGTGGGTCTTAACCCCAAATGGGGTCCCCTTAGCTCAATGTTTGAGTCATGAAAAACTAGCAACAGTAAAAGGTTTCTGAACACCACCATCAGCTAGCAAAACTGTACAGTGTATACAGTAGACTCTGCAGAAAATACTTCAACTATACTGTTTTTGCTGATTTCCTATCAGCAAATGTTTGATTTTTATACCCCTGATCTAGTCAACCATCCTAGGAGTTGTCAACTATCTTGAGGATCAGGCATTCCATGAAGTATCTTTTGTGTAATTATTATGCAGAGCCCTTGCTATTTGAACATAATAATAATTAATATTAATATCCCACCTTTACAAAAGGCTCAGAAAAAATTAAGAGAAATATTGACAAAAATGTACACAACATGGATTGTCCAAATATACAATGGTGTAGTGAAGCCAGGACTTACTCCCCATTCTGTTCAGGCTTCCAGTTTTCTACCGAGCTTCACTGTTGGGGTATGAAATTTATTTTTTCAGCAGTAGGCTACTCCAATTTTAATGCAAAGCGTTTGTGGGGAGGTTGGCTTGGATTTGCATGGGTAATTAAGACCCATTCAATGCAGATGAAGATGGTTAGAATTGGCTTGTTGATAGGGATGAATACAATTGCTGCATTGTTAAATCTCTTGAAGGGGCAGCTATTTGAGCTACTATGAGAAACAGCTAGAAATGATTTGCCACTTCACCATTATATATACTTAGAACCTGACCTTAGAACAAACAAGATTTAAATAGCAGGCAATCATTCACATTTAACAAGCTTTCTCCCATCATGTGTAATATAACTCATGAATGGCTGTTCTACATTCAGCAAATCTGATCGCTATTATACATAATTAATTTGTATACAATACAGTAAGGACTTACTAATCAGTAGGTGCTTGGACATGCCTTTTAAAATGAGAACCAACAAAGTATTATTGTAATAACCAGGATAGCTCCTGGAATGTCAACCACGGCTTTCCTAATTGGCAGTCTACAGAAACATAAAAACAACAGTACAGTAGTTCTGCTAAAATCTGGACAAATTAATGCTATTTTTATTGGACAAGACAAAGTATCAAGAAGGTATTGGAGAATACATAACTTGCATTGTAATAAGAAATTGGACGGGAACATGGGATGGATGTGGGAGGCATTCGTGGATATTCTGTTACATTCTAGTATTGAGGAGGAGCATTTGGAAACTGACTGTGATGAATGTGCAAAAAATTCTACAGGGCAAATCACTCAGATCAGTTATAACTTGGACTCCCCACTGTGAATTGATTTTGGCAAGGTAATTGAGGTCTCATTAAATACCAAAGTCAGAATTATCCAGGCCATATTATTTCCAATTTCTATACATGGATATAAAAGCTAGAGAATGAAGAGGTTGACAAGAAGAAAGCCAACTTAAATGAAACGTGGTTTTTGAAAAGAGTTTAGTGGATACTAGGGACTGCTAAAAAGCCCTCCCTAATGAGTAGGTCTTAGAGCAAATCAAGTCCAAACTTCTACTAGAAATGAAGTTGACTAAGCTGAGGATATTTTACTTTGGACATATAATGAGATGATGTGACTCCTTGGAAAAGACACTAATGCTTGGTACAGTGGAAAGCAGTAGGAAAAGAGGAGGATAGGACTACAAGTGGGTGGATTCAATTAAAGAAGCCACAGTCCTATATTTGCAAGACTGAGCAGGACAGTTAATGCCTGGAGACTTTGGCAGTCTCTTATAGTGAAGCAATAAGTCAAAAGTGACTTGATGGCAATCAGTAACAAGTTGAGGTAAAGTTCTAGTTTGTTCACCAGATGATGTGGAAAGGTTAGTTGACTAAAACTGAATTATTGACAGGGATCAATATAATTGCTGCCACCCATCTATTCATTAAACTCATGCCCATTCTGGCAGAACTGAGTTGCTATAAGAGAACTAGTAAGTTGTGTGGTACATCATGTTATAAATAAAGGTTTAGTTCAAACTCCCCTAAAGGAGCAGCTATAAGATATTTGAAGACCTTCACTCAACCTACAACACTCTTTGAACCATGGGCCAGTTTCTATGCTCTATGATTTTTAACATCTCCGTAAGATTTTGGGCAGGCCATCCAGAATTTTGCTACTAGGTGTTTCTGGTACCCAGTTTTACCCCTTTAGAACAACTGATGCCAAGGGGTCTGTCATGAATTGTTGTGTAGGTGCTGTGACAAATTGGATGTGGATTAAAAGTTTGATGATCAATCCACAGACAATAGTAGAATTACTGGTGTGAAAATTCAACCTGGGG
The DNA here is from genome assembly GCF_035594765.1 of Anolis carolinensis. Lineage (NCBI taxonomy): Eukaryota > Metazoa > Chordata > Lepidosauria > Squamata > Anolidae > Anolis > Anolis carolinensis. The sequence goes on from NC_085841.1 coordinate 347,835,224, forward strand.
TTGGTATTGCAGCATCTTCCTTTGAAAGGAGCTAGAAAGCGAGAAAGATGCTTTTGGACACAGTTGTTGCTCCTGGAATTCCATCTGACTAGTTTGCCCAACATGTGCCAGCTGCTCCCCTGCCTAGGGAAAGAGGATTTTTCAAAAAGGAATCAGGCTCCAGCTCCCTTGGGAAACTGAGCTGAGGCCAAACAAAAAAAGGCAATTGTTTTCGGAGAAAATGGGCATCTGGCTGTTGATGCAGAATGCCGTTTTTCCAATTCTCATTTCTGGGGGAAACCTACACTATTTGCAGAGAATTGCATTTTGGTTTTACAGAGCTACAAACAGTACATAAAAGAGAAAAGAGCCAAGACATAGGACTGAATATAAGGGGAAATAAAACAGAACAAAGAACTCAGGCAAAACAAGACAAAATGTCATTATGCCATAATAAAAGTATTAGCATTTATGTTGCCATGGATTCTTTTGTTTTTGTGCAACAGACTTGATAGAAATATGATTCATCTTTACTGGGTTTCATGAGTAATAGAAGTTCCACTTTGTCATGAACAGGTTTCTTGAGCGGGACACTATTGAGTAGAAAGGAGGAACTGAGATGGGGTGTGGAAATACTGTTTCATATTGAGCCAATATCTACTCCATGTTTCCCAAACTCTGGTCTTCAAGGTATTTTAGACTTCATCTCCTAGAATCCCTGAGCTTGTCCAGGGCAACTGAGACATCTGGGAACTGAAATACAAAACATCTGGGGGACTAGAGTTTGGGACTCAAGATTTCTGTTATTCCAATACATTAACAATACAGAAACAAATGTAGAATGAATTAGCGGTATCAATACCAATGGGGGACAGGAAGAGAAGTGTTAATGATATACTTCACATAAACATAACTATTTAAACAGTCACCACTTAGGTTATTTAAAATTATCACTGTACCATGTTTAGTTATATAATAATTGAAAGCACATATAGTATTTACTTCTTATTTTGTACATATTGTCTTCTGCAGTGGAGTACATTAGTATTCCAAATACCAAGTTTATTTCAGTTTATACAAATATATAGATGAGGACAGTAAGAATGCTGATAGTCTTGATATACCTGAATGTCTCAAAAATTAAAACATGACTTAATAATAGGAAGAGCACAAAAACAATTTCATAAAATTAAGGTACTTTTCTCCATCTGCCATTAGAAGATGAAGCTGCAATTTTGAAATCCTTGAATGTTATTCAGAGACTGTTCCAGTGCTTTTGAGTCTTAATGAAAAGAAATCATGATGGGCAACTTAAATGAAGCCTAAGCTCCTTGTGTAAAATTGTCTTTCACAAGGGACTATTAAGTATTCTTTTCTAGATCCAGGTTATTCTACTCAGTCCTTTCCTTCATCATTGTTTCAGAGCAATTTTTATCATGTCAGAAGCGACTTGAGAACATGGGTTACAAGTAATGTCATTACAAGCTTTCAGTGAGTTTTAGTAAATCAAAAATGTACAAAAGTATTCATTATGCTTGAAAAATGTGACATGACTAAAAATACATACCTTTGAAAACAAGCTCAGGTTAATGAGAAAATTGTGTAAAAACACACACTTTGATGAGTTTCAATTCATGTGTTTTAAAATAAATGGGCACAAAATACACATGAATTTCCATGTGAGAAGTGGAAAAAAGTCTTGCAAACAACGCAGAACCAGTAAGAATGCTGGTGGGATTGTGAGAAATGCGATGAAATGGTGACTGACAGATTTTCACATCCCCCTTGGCCTCCAATATGTTTCATGTCAGTTCGCAAATGGACTGGCAACTTGGCACATTCCTGCTGGGCCAGAGGAATGTCTTCAGATTCTGCTTCTATATTTCTACATGAACTGGATGTCATTTCCACATTTTTTCCTTATCCTATCCCTCATTTGGTATTCACTAGGCCTTTGGTATTCACTAGGGTTTGGTTCCAAGATCACATGTGGATACCAAAATCTGTAAATGCTCAAGCCCCATTAAATAAAATGGTGTCTCTTATGGCAAATTCATGGTTTGCTTTTTGGATTTTTTTTTTGTGGGTGGGGAGGGGATATTTTGAAACCATTGATTGTAGAATTCGTAGATGTATAATCCATGAATATGGATTATCCTTTTCCTACCTGTTCACTATGATGTAATAGGACTTTTAAAAATAAAAGGGAGTTGTAGCCTGAAAGGACTGTTTATTTGCAGGAAGGATTTCTGCCCATGCAATATAGAGTTCCAAGTTTTGGTATCCACTGCAGTGAGCTGCACCATGTTCCCCACCAACTTTCTCTAAGCTGTTGTTTTCTAGATGTTTTAGATTCAACTGTTATATCTTTGTTCAGGATGGCAACGTAGGCCCAAGTGCAATCACCCATCATTTCATCCTCGCTCATCTTTATTCTTTCTATTGATTTCTAGCTTTTTGGGTGAGTCTGTATGGCAGGGGGTTGAAGTGGATGGTCCTTGTGATCTTTTCAAACTCTACCGTTCTTTGAGAAGTTGCACAAGTCCTTCATATGCACAGTCACCTCTGTGCTGAGCTTCTGAATTTTTGCATCAGCCAGAAAGGCTGGAGATGATTTGATGCCTAAGCTTCAAAACTATATCTCTGTGGTTGAGACATTGAGACCTGTTCAACATTTCATGCCCTTTGGGGATTCAAACCCTGGTCTCCTGAGTCATGGTCGAATGCTCAAACCACTACACCATGCTGACACTTTGTGCTGATAAAATTCTATGACTAAATGAAAAATATCTCTGCATTGCTGGATTCTAGTTGACACCTAAATTGTTCTACTTCTTTTTGTTTTTTCTACTTCTTTTCTCATAACATTTGTTGCTTTTCAGACTTGTATAATTTCTACTAAGTAAACCAATCCTGAGAAGTATGCTGATTTGTAATAAATGTGGCAAAATCCATCTTGAAATAACACACACATATGCCCCAAAGGGATTTAATAACTTCCTGTCAGAGATAATCAGTGTCGGTTGTGTGACCACAGTAATCCAATTCAAAAGTGTTAGCTTGAGAGATAATGAGTAATTATATGACTTATTTATTTGCCTGGCATATTAGAAATATGAAAATGAAGTTAGTAACATTCTGAAATTACTGCACTCTGGGAATAGTTTTTTTCCCTCTGGCAAAAGAGGAAAAAGAAATCTGACACAATGTAACATTAGTTCTCATCTGGACAAAGCAGGGTTTTTTTAAAAAAAAATTGCCAGGAACATTCTACAATTGGGTTTATAAAGTTTGAAGTAAATGAATATACCGAATACCCATTCCCAAAGGAGTTTTATTTTTAATTTTGTCTTTCATTCAAAGCTGACATGCAATTGTACAAAGAAAGGAAGTTTTTATAAATAGCTGAGCAAAGTGCTTTATATGTTGTACAGTATGGCCCCTGGATCCAAGGAGGATATGTTCCTCAACTTATTGTGAAAACAGAAAGCCACAGATAATTATGAACCCAACTGAAATGAGTGATTTCCATTAAAAGTGACCATACAGTCATGCTGGAGGACTTAGAAAATTCCTACAAAGGACGTATTTTGTAGGTGAAACTGCAGATACTGGTCTTATGGATGTGTTGTACTCAGTGTTTGTGTGTGTATATAGGTTCACCATATTTCAAAATATATATATACCTCTTTGAAGTCAGCATTTATAAAAAGTAAGTTCACTGAATGGCACTGATTCTCACAATTCAAAGCAGCTCTCCAAGGTACTGAATTCTGCTCCCTCCAAATAGGACTAGCACTTTGGATAGCTCCTTCAGAACTCAGCTTAAACTCCACATTGGGTTCATTCATCACTCCATTGGCATGGGAACCATAAGCCACTCTTTTCAAATGCTCTTGGAAAACAAAGGAGAAAGAAGCTCATAGCTTCAATTAATGAATAACCTAGAGATGCTGGGCTGTCCGTAGGTTGGTAAGGTCAGAAATAACTAAGGAATTTGCTCTTGTGGATTCTGATATAACACAGCCCACATCTCCAAGGTTAATTGGAGGAGCAGAAGTGAACTCACCACTGCTTTTCATACTTCCAGAATGTATCAACATACTTCTTGGCTCAAAATATAAAACCAACATGCATTTTGGGGCATTATATTCAGAGAACACATTAAAAGGGAATTTTATGGATAGGAATAATGCTTTTGGTAAAAACATATTTAGAAAAGTATATTTTATGAAGAAACATGAATTTTAAGTGAGAAAAGATATATGTATTTTGATAGAACATACATTGTAAAATAAGTAATTAAATTAAACACTTTGTGATTTTTTAAGGAAAAACTGCAAATTAATGTAGCATGATGAGGCATTTGCAAATACAACATGGACCACTGACAGATGTTGGAAAAGTTACTATCATTCTTACTAGAGGATTCTTGGAAATATAGCTCCCCAAAACAATAATGACTAAATACTGGCTAGAAATAGACTGATTTGTTTTTATTTAGAAAACAGAGAAATTCAAGGGTTGATTTGCAGAATACTTGCACTTTCTTAATCTTCTTCCTTGCCTTATGTGCAAGGAGGCAGAGAGAAATAAGAACAACTGAATAGATTCATTTCTGCTGAGTCTTTTCTCCTGTCAGACTTATTCAAGAAACATAACTGACAGCAGGGACAGGGGAGCAAGTTACTATGATAGAAGCAAGAGTTGCCATCAGATTCTAGCTTCTTTAATTATTACCAGATGCCAAACAATTTTACATTCCCCTTTTCATGTCTTTGCAATCCAAAAGTAAGATCACCCAATGGGGACTGGTGATGTTATAGGGCTGCAAAGCTCTTAGGCTGAGACTCAGTCACCCAACACAACTATCCTGGCATAGATGGCTGTGATGTAAAAATAATGGCAGCAGAAAGAACAAAATGACCACAGACATTGCTGTAAGGAAGGAAAGCTGGTTTGCTGACTCACAACCTTTTCCAATAGTAATAGTTTTTATTACCTTTCCTCTGCCAACATTGAGCACACTTGTAAAAAGTTGATTATAGCAGTAGAACAGATCTGGCATAAAACACCAACAAGAATCCAGCTATAAAAATGAAATAAAAATCAGATATGGGTTGGCCATGGTGGCTTGACTGGACAGTAAAGAAGTGAACTCTCACAGGAAGAAAGAATGGCTAGAAGTGCAACAGCCTAGAAGAATGGGAAGACAGTTGCTGCAATTTTCTTTTTACCTTTTTGAAAATTTTGGAGACATCTGAGAAACCTTTTATGAATCATTATGAAAATTAAATGCTCCCCTTGCACTGTCTGCTTCTCTGTCTGGCAATGATGTAGTCAGATCAATCCATTTTTCCTGAGCAGTGTTTATTTGAAGAATGGTTGTTGCTTCACGTGCACAGTCCATGTGCGGTAGTTAGTTACCCCAGGTGGGGATGCTCGAGGCTTCACAGCGCACATGTAGACGTACAAGAAGCAGAGCTTGGAAAATCCTCCAGAGAGTCACCATGCTCACTGGGGATTCTGAGAGCATCAGTCTCCTGCCACAAAGTAATTTTTCCAAGTTCTGAGATGAAGCATCAAACAGTGAGATGTGTTACACTCACTGACGGCCCTGAGATTCAATTTGTTGGCCGGAGAAATAAATCCCAGATCCTGAGACCTGGCAAATGAATTTGAGCTATTCTGCCAACAGATTTATTTTGGCTAGGCTTCTAATTATGTACTTTTGGCAGTACATAATATATCTGCAGGAAGAAGCACGCTGGGTGTCCGTTTGCTACAGGACTGCTTTTAAGATAGTGTTGCTATTTTATACAGCATAAGAGAACTTGGGACAGGAGTAAGCTTGGGGGGAAAACGCCACTTTCTACCTAATATGGCTTTTAATGGCATGTAGAGAAATACTTCTGTTAGTCCATATGGTATCAGGGCCTTTAGCAGTGCAGAACCAACATGTAAATGTGCTCAGGCAGACGAGAGAGCTCTCTAGGAAGGTGGACAGTTTTTCCCTGAATCTGTTGTGTCCATTCCTCAAAAATTATTATCAGTATTATATGCTACTCTGATATTTTGAGACCAAAGCAATTTATAAACACTCATAAAAGGGAGAGAGGCATGTTCTCCCTATTTCTTTTCCCTGACGTATGCATGTTTTCCTGGAACAGGTACAAAAGAAAGAATTGGGAGGACAAGGAGAACAGAATTTATCGAGGTCACTGGGATTCACAAATTTAAAAGACTGAGAATAAAGCCAACATCATTCCTCCTCCTCACATAGTTATCTACCCCATCTGTGCAGAAGTATCCCACATCAGTGCATTAAAAGCTCTAGTATATGGATGTTATCCTCAATCCTTGCCAATTCCAAAACAATCTCAATTCATGTTCACTCCGCTTCTCGCACCAGCCCATACTATGCAGAGTTCTCCCACATGGATGTAATGAAAACCTAGTATTTGAAGTTATTGGTCATGCAAATCCCAAAATTTTTTGGAATAAATTTCACCCTTTTTTGTCCCCTTCAATGATAAATCTATACCAACATATCCCAAATAAGTGTTTAGCCCAACAAATGTTCATTCTATAATGCCAAATATAGTACTGGAGAAAATGTATATAGCTACCAGGATGGTCATAGAGGCAATTAGTAAGTCAGAAGGAAAAATAGATGATGCCTACTATCAGCAGTCAGTAGGAGGAAGAAAAGGAAGTCTGCATGACTGGATGGATTTACTCAATAAAGGAAGCCATGTCATAGAATCTGCAAGAGCCAACTATTAAAACCAGGATCGTTCAGAAATCTCTCTTTTACAGAGTCATCATATGTTGAATCCAACTTGACATCACATCACAAAAAATCATAATTTTCCCCATTCAAAATTAGTGCCCAAATACTTACAAAGCTTGACTATCAATATTCACTAAATAGAATGGTTAGCTATTTCTTTTGGTTTAGCTGTTTTTTTTTAATGTCAAATATATTGCTGAAATCAAGAGCCAAGATAGTTTGGGAGCCTTTGTCTTATTCATTTCCAAGGCCCATCAATTCCCAGGATTTGGCTGGAAGAAAACTAGGTTAAAGACCAGCTCAAGAAAGTCTCCTGAGGCTGTCTCAATATTCTTAAAAACTGTTGTTTGGAAGTGGATCCAAATTTTGCATTTTGTTGTTGTTAGGATGATAACAATGATGTTTATTTATACCCCATTTTTCTGTCCAACAAGAAGACTCAAAGTAGCTTACAACATGTAGAATGCATTTATTTGCCATTAGAGATACCAATCCACTTTCTCAAAGTATTGAATGCTGACAGCTCTTTTTATGACACTGGATTTCTAGGAGTTTTCTTCTGAGTTAATTTTAAAAAAAATATATTGAAAGAAGGAGTAGAAACTATGTGAAAAGGGAAGACAAAGGAAAGACGATTTATACCATGTGAATAACAAACTCTACAATTCTGACAGATGCATATAAGCAGAGAATATAAAAAGCATTTGATATAGAGATGTTAATCCGGCAGAAATGTAAGCAAAATGTGCTTTGCGTTCCATAATATTCTGATTTTTTTTCAAGCATGACTTTGTTCCATCTTATTTCCACATCAGTTTACAACCCTCTAAGCTCTTTATGAAAATGTATATGTACTCTTGTAGGCAATTTCCTGATATATATATACACACACACACACACACACACACACAAGCACTTTTCCAATAAAAAGCTTGCAACATTTTCTTTTTTGAGACTGGCAAAATGTCTACATACAAAAGATACCGTATATTCCTTGAGGATACAGCACTTAGACAGGGAATCCTACACATGCAGCTATTTCACAGACCAGTAACTGTTAAACTATATTATTTTGCTGATAGTATATTCATATTCTCCAGCATTTTACAGGTATGTGGCCAAGTAACACCAGAATGTGGGCAAATGGCCAAAAGTTATTGATGAGGAGGAAAAGGAGAGCTACAGCAGTTTGCATTTGCTGACCATGCTGGAAAATAATCTGACTTTTCCTCTCTTCTCCTGCTGTTAAATTAATGGAGTGTAAACCACTTTTATACTGCAAACTCAGTTTGCAGCACCTGAAATAACTGGCAGACCAAGGAGGAAAATGAGAGGAGACAGAAACCAGGGTATTTCAAAAACAGCTGAAAAAATATGATAACAGGAGGTTAACAAGGTCTGTCCTTGCTAGATTGGGACAGTTGGAGTCTGTGTATAGTTTGGCTCTCGGTTATGTTGGGACCAAGACAGATAGGACTTCATAGGCCAGATGAGGAATTTAATATAATCTCAGAGCACTTGAATTAGAATCATAGCAACATGAAGATGCAAGAAACCACAAGGGTCCTTCAGTCCAACCCCCTGCCATGCAGGAATGCATGATCAAAACACTCCTGACAGATGGCCACCCAGCCTGCTTAAAACCTCCAGAGAAGGAGACCCATCCTACTCAAAGGCAGCATATTCCAAACAGGTTTTACTGTCAGGAAGTTCTTCTTAATGTTTAGGTGGAATCTTTTTTCCTGCAAATTGAATCTATTATTCTGTGCCCTAGTCTGCAAGTGCATAGCAGCAGAAAACAAGCTTGCCCCTGCTCAACATGACATCCTTTCAGATATTTAAGCCTGGCTATCATGTCCCCACTCATCAGCCAGTTCCTTCAGCCATTTCTCATAGGACTTGGCTTCCAAACCTTTCATAATGTTGGTTACCCTTCACTAGACATGCTCCAGCTTGTCAATACCCTTCTTGCATTGTGGTGCCCAAAAGTAGTTGGCCCTGGGACTCATGACATATCACAAGATTTTGAAATTTGACCAGGCTTAATTTCTATTATTTCTGTGAATCCTACATTTTTTCTTCCTGTTTCATTATCATAATAGGTTCCAATATGTTTTGTGGTAATTTATACACATTATATACAATTTTACTAAGTAAAGTATGTTCATATTTTTCTATAGTTCACGTTGATTCATAGATTTTAATAAGCATTCTCATTTTCCTCATTGATTTGAAATGCATTTTGTATATTTTTAATTGGCATGAATTTTGGCAATTTGCATTTGAAAATATAGACAGTGATCTGAACAAACATTTTTCCTGCAAAGCTTACAAATGCATTGAGGTAAATGCATTTATTTTTGTGAAGAGTCTCAACTGTGTACAAGTTTACTTTCACCGAAACTGTTAAATCCAGCAAAATTATTTTCTATCCCTAGCATATCCTTTTGGGAGACAGAATACTGTACTAGATGTAAAGCTATCTCGTCTGTGCCTGTTTAGAAAATATGAGATGTTGTCATGTAGTACATTTTCTTTACCTGTTCCTTATTCGGGGGGAATGCTTGGGAAGGCAACACAATGTCACAAGGAGAGTTTGTTTCACTACATGGCACAAGTAGAAGGGAAAATTATATGGAGAAATTTCATAGAATTTATATGGAAAAGTGTCTTATGGAAGCAACACATCCCTGCTACCAAGTCTAGTTCTACTCAGGATGCATCTACACTGTAGAATTAATAAATTTTGACACCACTTTCACTGCCATGGCTCATTGCTATAGAATCATGTGGTTTGTAGTTTGATAATCTGAATGAAAGGTCGGTGGTTTGAATCAGGGGAGCAGGGTGATGTCCTGCTGTTAGCCCCATCTTCTGCTAGCCTAGCAATGGGAAAACATGAAAATGTGAGTAGATCAAGAGGTACAGCTCTGGCGGGAAGGTAACAGTGCTCCATGCAGTCATGCTGGCCACATGACCTTGGAGATGTCTAAGAACAATGCCAACTCTTTGGTTTAGAAATAGAGATGTGCACCAAGTCCAGAGTCAGACGTCAGGGGAAAACCTTTACCTTTAAGGTATTTTGCCTTCTCTGCAAAATAGTGCTGGTGCTTCACTGATGTATACCTCCCATGATTCCATGATTCCTGGCACCTAAAGTGGCATCAAACTGCAATAAATCTGCAATGTAGATTCACCCCAGGTCATAGAATCATAGAGATGGAAGAGACCACATGAACCATATAGTCCAACCCCCTGCCATGCAGGAAAAGCAGGACCCCTGACAGATGGCCATCCAACTCTGTTTAAAAGCTACTAAGGAAGGAGCTTCCACCACGCTCTGAGGCAGAGAGTTTCACTGGTGAACAGCTCTTACAGTCAGGAAGTTTTTCCCAAGTCAAGGAATCAATAAGTTAGCTGACAAATTAGCTGACTATAACCAACTGACCTGTAGGTGAGAACCTTATCTAATCACTTTTGGGAGGAAGGAAATACAGATGTGTTCTTCCTCATTAATAACTTTGACCATCTTGTCCACACTGTGATGTGGCTTGCGTTCCAGTTTTTATCTATGAAATACTGGAATATACTACTGTACTCATATGCCTCCAAGTCACTGACCCCATACATTTCATAGGGTTTTCTTCTGCAAGTATTCAGATGTGGTTTTGCAAGTTCTTTCCTCTGAAACCTAGCCTACAGCACTGGGTATTCATTGGTGGTCTCCCATCCAAGGACTAGCTTCCAAGATCAGAGGGGATCTGGTACCTTTAGCATATTTCCATTGTGCTCATTCATATTGATTCATTGCTTTACATTTGGATGGATTTTAACAACTAAAACCTACTCATCTCAAGTGCCTATTCTGGTGAAATTAAACAAAGAGATCTATCCACCCTCTTCTAGAGAACTACGAGAAACTGAACACCTTCCTAGACTTTTAAACAGAAGGTTTAAGCAATGCCCTATCAATTTATAGCATCTTTGGTTGGCACCTTTGAGGATTTCTTCAATGTTTTGGTTACTTTGTTAAAGAAAAATGTATTTCAAGAGACACTAGAAACATCATTCCATCTCCACAGGGGTTACCCTACCTCTAGGAGGAAACTAAATCTGGAGGAGACATCCAAGATCAAACTATAGTACTGATTTTATTTTCAGAAAAGGGGAATATGTAGGTAGGCTATATAAATCTCATCTGTTAAATAAGTCAACCAAACTCAGCCATGCTTTAAAAGCCTTTACTCCACTGCTTCCTGTGGCAAATCATTTATTCTCTCTTTTTTCCTTCAGACATCAGAGGTTAGCTGACATGAAGGTAATATTCATCAGTCACACTATCTAATCTATTTCCTCCTTGATTTGATTCCACTCTCAGATGCAGATGATTATCATTCTTGGCCAAATATATGAAATCTCAGGACCTTTTCATAAAAGGACATTTTAGAGATATTAAAACACAGATTTTAAAAAGTTATGTTTGAACATTTTTATGATATAGGTACTTTAAAAGTACTGGATCCTGTGCTTCTTGTGGATTTTCACAATAAGCACAAGGGTTGCATGAGTTTCTGTTATCTAACCCATTGTGTAAGAAATAGATCAGCTGGCTGCACAAAGTCTTGTACCACTTGTAATGAAATTGCAAACCTACTTTAACAAAGAAGAAACCCAATACAACTGCACTCACAAGAATCTTTATTCTGCTAGCATTATTTTGGGTTTTGGCCTTGGCCCGGTTAAGATTCTAATTCAAGAAAGTGATTTGCATTATGACAAATCATAAACATCTCAACAGTGATAGTTTGTCTAGCATGTGGGATTCAATTCAACTCTCAAGATTCACTTAAAACTTCAACCTGGTGATTCCAAAGACAAACTGAACCATTTTTGAAGCCACCTGATTTAACCTGGAAGTAGAATTTCAACATTCATTCAGAAAAATATCTTTATATTATCTGTTTGTTATCATTAGAAATAAAATAATGCCTATAACCTGTTGCTGTTTAATAGAACTGGATAAATTGTGTCCCTTACAAGGCAGCTAAGCCTTTCAAATTTGTAGGTTTCTCTTACTATGTGTTTAAAACTTAGAATATTTTAAATGGGAATTGTTCGTGGCTTTCTTATTTCTTGGTGGAACTAGATGAAATTTGCAACTTCTTTTTATGGGAACACTTTTTTAAAGTTTTGGATGAAAAACATGAGGATATTGGATGAATTGATTTTAACCATATGTTTTTATATTTTCATATTTTTATACTGTATTAATTGTTTGTAATGGATTTTATTTACTGTTATGTTTATTTATGTGCCGGCATCGAATTGTTACCAGTTGTGTACGCTGCCCTGAGTCCCTCCGGGTGAGAAGGGCGGGATATAAATGTTTGAAATAAATAAATAAATAAATAAATACACCAATTGGCAAACTGTGCCTAGAAATGATTTCATATTGGAAGTATTAGTACTGAGAAGATGTTGAAGAAGTGTTGAAGAATAACCATTTCTATGTTTGCAATGAACAAAACAAAGCCTAAGTTAGGAAAGACAGGGATTCTGTTCTGGCCAATGCAACTTTAGCCTTAAGAACCTCCTTACAACTAGCAAGAAAAACAGCAGCTGACTTTGGGATCCCTTACCGAGCATGTAGCAACAGTAAAGGGGAAACCAAAGGGATGTATTAAATACACCGATCTATAACTTTGGTCCTCAAATTATAAGGAAAGTAGAGACTGGTTAAAGGAAATAGTTGTCTCTGGATGCCTTTTGAAAGATGCCTTGAAGTGATTGCTAAAAGATTCCAGATGTTTCTGTTTATTTATGCCAGACTTACCTGACCTACTTATGCCATCTTACATGTGCATATTACTAATTTTGAGTAAAAAGTTTGCCGATATTTACTGAATTGTCCCTTTTGTGTGTGATGTACGCACTGATCCATTCCCACCCGCAGCCCCCGGTTATTTCTCATAACAGTAACCACGAAGGTAAGAAAGTGATGTCCATGAACACATCTATGTCATTAATTAAGAAAAGTCTGTAATTAAAAGATACAAGTATATCAGTCACTATACTGTAACATTTTCTTCAACACTCTCCTCTTTTTGTCACTGTGGTTTCTGAGAACTTAGGGAGAAATGCTTTGATTTTTGCAAATGCTGTTGTCTGTCCTTCTTTGTCTCTCAAGTTCTCTGAATTGCTAAAATAGCTTTGGGATGGTTCAAGTTAGATTAATTGGAAGGACTACTGGGAAAGAACTCTGATTTGATTTGGAGATCTCTTTTTTTTCATGGCTGGAGACACTTGAGAAGCTGCAAGTGGCTTCTGGTGTGAGAGAATTGGCCATCTGCAAGGACGTTGCCCAGGGGATGCCTGGATGTTTTTAAAAAAATGTTTTTACCATTCTTGTGGGAGGCTTCTCTCATATCCCCGCATGGAGCTGGAGCTGATAGAGGGAGCTCATCCATGCTCTACCCGAGCTGGATTTGAACCAGCAACCTTCAGGTCAGCAACTCAACCTTCAAGTCATCAGTCCTGCTGGCACAAGGGTTTAACCCACTGCGCCACTGGGGCTCCACTGGAGATCTCCTGATTTTTTAAAAATCAGTGTGATATGGAAAGAACTTTGTTGAATCTCATGCCTACTCCTAGTAGCATCTTCTAAATGCCTTTTGTGCATGTCAGGAACTGATGGATCTTTACTGTAGTACTCTGTGTAGTGAATCTCAGAACTGAAAGGAGCAGCGTTTTCAGTGAAGAACAGATTGCACTCCACATTTGTGGCTTTAGCTTTTGAGGATTTACTTATTTGCAGATTTAATTAGTACGTTCTCTCTAGGAATCTCTTGGTTCTCCTGTGATACCCAATGGTCAGCTTTCAGCAGACATTGACCATAGGACGTGGAGATCCTAGAAAGGTGTTCTCTCAAGTTTTTTTTTTAAAAAAATGATAATAGTTTTTTTCATTTTGTGTGGGTCTTGTGTGAAAGTGGAGGGCCTATTCTACCTCTTCAAGCTGCAAACTGACTTTGCTTTCCCCAGCTTGTCATTGGATACTCATGGAAGGAAAGATGTAAATGGACTATCTTGTTTTGTTGATACAACCACATGGTCTTTCTACATGATGGTTTCTTCTTAGAAGCTTTTCTTTGATCTTGTTTTGCATGTTCCATGTTTTGTCTGACGTATTCTTAGGTTCTTACTTCTAGCTTGTGCATCAGTCTCACTTCCTAGTTTGTTGATTGGTTCTGATATCCATCCTGTTCTCCAAAGTTCTGGTTTTTGGCTTTCCCCGAAGCCCCTGGCTCAGAGGGTTGTTGTATGTCTTTCGGGCTGTGTGGCCATGTTCCAGAAGCATTCTCTCCTGACGTTTCGCCCACATCTATGGCAGGCATCCTCAGAGGTTGTGGCTCAGCTTTGTGAGTATATTTTGTTTCCAATTAGAATGACCAATCAGAAATATTAATTCAGAGGACATTTGATTATGACCTCTCCTGAAATTTCTTGGATCAGTGTGATATGGTAACGAACATGGCTGGTTCATGCATATCCCTAGTGGCATCTTTCAAATGCCTTGTGCTTTTAAATGCAAATATTATGTGGTAGTTCTAATAACACAGCACAATTCTAATATTGTTTTATCATTTTGATGCCCCAGCCTACATACAGAAGACAGTTTACTAATACACTTTTGCATTCCCTGTCATGATTTATTTACTACAATATAAAGATTACTTGATGACACGAGTCAAGATTAATATAATTTTTCTTGATCTGAAGTCAGTGAAAACCCACTGAATGAGTATAAAAGATTCCCAAATCAAAGTAATTAGAGCACTGATTCTGCCAAGACATTGCTAAGTTGTCTCATTGTGTTAATATTGAACTATTACATGATGTAATTTGAAAAGCTGATTTACATGAATCTTGATTTATGTTCATAACAAACTAGGCGCTGCTATGAGAGACTGCTTTTTCATCCCATTGGAGTGGTTGATTTCCAAATGTTTGGCTCATTTTAAAGAGATGGATGCGAAGGCCAACTGAAATCATGTTAGCAATTATTAAAACCAAGAGATTATTCATAGATATTCATAGATATGGTTCTCCTACAAATGGTGTGATTTCTAGATATCCACTTCATATCCACTGGGTTCCAGGACCCACCATGGATACCAACATCTGTGGATGCACAAGTCCCATTATATCCTATAGCATAGGAAAATGGTGCCCTGTATATGAAATGGTAAACAGTTCAATTGAGTGCCAGGGAAAACTTGAGGATTTGTGAAATAGCGGAGGGCTACAGCAGGGTACACCAATACATCAGTGTAGTTCCAGCTCCATGCGGGGACATGAGAGAAGCCTCCCACAAGGATAGTAAAAACATCAAAACATCCGGGCGTCCCCTGGGCAACGTCCTTGCAGACGGCCAATTCTCTCACTCCAGAAGCAACTCCGGTTGCTCCTGACACGAAAAAAAAAAATCAGTGTAGTGCTCAGTGTACAGTTTTGCTTTTTGGATTTTTTAAACTCAAAACATGGTTTGTTAAATCCATGGATGCAGAACTGGCAGGAATATAAGGTAAATCATTCCCAGTAAACAATTCTATGTAAATGGAACCCCAAATGACAGCGCTGTAAAAATTCATGACGAAGTTCATATTGGTTACACATGGGTGCTTCCTATGACCTGGATCAGTTTCTTCTCTGATATTGTAAGCCCTGAGCATAACAATGCATATATCAATCAAACAATGGTTTATTTAAATTACCAGATAAAGCTATGAATGCCTGCCACCTCTCATCACTCCCTGCAGCGGCTGCTTTGACATACCTTAAGAAGTCAGCTTGAGTTTATCATATGAGCTCTGTGAGCACACAGTCCTATGTCTCTGCCAAGGGCAGAAGCCAATCCATTGGGGACATCTATTGCAAAAGACCCACTGAAGAGATTGGGAATTATTTATTTATTCCATTATTGGCTACACAAAAGTGCTTCTGATCTGTGATAGGCCAATTAATGTCTGTGGAACATTTTGGACTACAACTCTTAAAAGCCTGGGCCATTGTTAAGGGAAAAGGGAACTGTCATTCAAAACTCATGGAGGGCATCAGGTTGCTACTCTTCAGCCAAACTGTCAAATGGCTAAGCAGAATAAGCCAATCAAAAAAGCTGAAATGCAAAGACTTTATGCTTGGCAATGTAGCATGCTATCAGGTTATCTAGTGTTATGCAGCGGTTTGCCAAGAAAAAGAATGTAAAGAAACCATATCCATCCAATATTCTCCAAAGGTATTTCATACAAATCCAAAAATCTTCATAGGCTCTAACAGGCAAATATGATCAGACTTTAAAAAGTTACTCACTTCATTAAAAAAAAGAAAATAATACATGCAGTCTTTTTTTTTTTAAATCACCAAGTCGTCATACAATTAATTCCACTATGAGCTGACTGAATTATCTTCCCTGCTATTTTTAAAGTCAACTATTGTCAAACATGTCTCACTTAATAATTCAGAGATCTTTAAATTCAGGTGAGATTTAAAGCTGCCTGGCTATTTCCCATCACATGTTCATTTCATGCGCTTTCTCAAATTCAGAGGAGACTGTGCAGCAAGAAAGAGGCATCATTCTGTTTGGTGTATAAAAAATCTGGAGGGCCCAGAGACTTTGATCTGCATTAAAAAGAATCTTAAAACGACTACATTAGGGTGACATTTGAATTTAAATGTATTTAAAGTTAATGCTATGGCATACAGACTTTCTGCTTTTCAAGGCAAGTGGAAGTCTTCTTCGGTTACTCAAGGATGGAGGTGGTTAAAAAAAGATGACTACAGTTCTGCTACAACCGCTAACATGGCAATACTGGTGACAACTTTCTAAGTTAGGATTTCAGAGGAGAGAGAAAAAATTGCCTTCTTTACTATCTATGGAGTAAGTATGGTTAGTTCTAGAGGAGTTGAAGTCCAAAACACCTGAAGGTCTCAACTTTGCCCATTCCTGATCCAGATAATGCTGATGATGAATAGCTGAAACCCCAGGACTGATTGATCATATCTCATGGTAATAAACACACATTGCCTCAGTCACATTATCTACAATAATAGTAGCTACCTCTTTAGTGACCAAAAAAATGAGATGTGTGGGGAGATGAAATATTTTTTGTTCCTCCCCTAAAGTCCTATGGTTGGGTTAATGGGTTACATAAGAAAAAGGTTCCTCATGTTTGAAATTTCCTTTGTCCAGAAGGAGGGGAAGAATCAAGGGATGCTCCTGTGCATACTCCCAAGATGGTCTATTATATTGTAGCACCTAAATGATAAATGCTGCACAAAATCAAATGTTCTTATGCAAGTAAATTTTAAAGTCCCAAAATGTAGAAAATGTGCTCTTCTAATCTCACTCAATAGGAAGAAATTTTTAAAAGGTCTCATTCTTGTGTGTGAGAATAAAATAAGTGACAATTTTCATGCTGTTCAGACCCAACTTGAACAGATTTGTTTATTCCCATTCAACACTCCAAAAATACTACTCAAGAAAATGAAACTGATAAAAGAAGTTCCTGGTGGTAAAAGCTGTTCGACGGTGGAATATGCTGCAACCAAGTGTGGTGAGGCTCTTTCTTTGGCGGTTTTTAAACAGGCTGAAGCAGTGATTCTCAACCTGTGGATCCTCGGCTGTTTTGGCCTACAACTCCCAGAAATCCCAGCCAATTTACCAACTGTTAGGATTTCTGGGAGTTGAAGTCCAAAACATCTGGGGAACCACAGGTTGAGAACCACTGGGGTTCAGTTTCCAATAAGCTTTTATTGGCATATAACTACTGGGCTAAAGAGTCATCTTCAAGGAGAATTTTGATTTGTATTATTGCATGGCAAGGAGTTAGAATAATAGAATCAGAATTGGAAGACACCTTGTGGGCCATCCAGTCCAACCCCCTGCCAAGAAGCAGGAAAATCACATTCAAAGCACCCATTACAGATGGCCAGATGAGTTAAACTGAATGAACCTTGTGGTCTCTTGCAACTCTATAATTCTATCACACATTTCTGAATGTTGAATCTGTTCCAGGCAGGCATCATCCAAGCCATCAGTTTGGCTTGGGGTCTGAAGTAGAGCCCTACAATGGTATCATCGCTATTTCTCTCCCACTTATTTTTCCCCCAGATTCTCTCAACCTGGCTTCACGGTTCAAGTCATTGATCTCTTCACATGTGTAAGTGTCCTTCACATATAATACTACTACTACTCCTTTCTTATTTGACTTATTTCTGTGAACTAGCTCATAACCTCTATGACTACATTTCTATCATGATAGTCATTCCATCAGGTTCCAGCAATACCTGTTCTATCATATTTCCTTTGTCATGTTAATAGTTCAAGTTTTCTTTTCTATTTCCCATGCTCTTTGCATTAGTGTAGAAACATCTAATACCATGGGTCTTTTCCCCAAGGTGCTTATTCAAAGTTTCTTTTCCCTTCTCAGTGTTCTTGAACTATTAGTCCATTTCTCTCTGAACATTTAGCCTATTATCTCCCCCACTTGATGCACCTTTGCCCTCAAGAATACTGTCTGAATGATGCAACTTTAGTCCCACCCTGAATGGACTACTGGTTGTCCCCACAATGTACAGTGGCTTCCCATGAGTATTATTTGTTTCAGTTTTAACTGGCTTTGCTCTATTTTGCTGCAAGATCTTAAATATTCCTTGGCTTTAGAGAAGTCTATACAGCAGGAATAGAGCCCACGTGACAATTAAGATGAATGTTTTTCCCATAAGAGCTGTTTGACAGTGTACAGGCTCAGAGGCATGAGGATCTTTTTCTTTGAAGATTTTTAAACAGAGGTTGGATAGGCATCTTTCAGGGCAGCTTCCATTGTGGCAAGAGGTTGGACAGGGCACAACGGAGCAGCATGAAATTGCTTTCAAACCATGTAATAGTCCTCTTCCTCCATTTAGAAAGGCCACACCAGCTATAAAACAAGCTAGAAACTGTTACCCTGGAAAGGAATTAAATTATCCCTCATTACCTTACAGTCCTAATGCAGCTCAATCATGCCTTAGTTATTGTAAAAAGGATTAAATTTTGAATAATCTCGTAAAGCTTGGATAGTTTTGTACTAGCTACCTATGCCCTTCTATGTGGGTTTGATTATCAGATGCTCCTGGTTCTATTTCTCAAGGGGAAAGAAAAAGGAAAATTACTTGGCTAAATAGTGCAGAAAATTCTTTGATTTTTCTTTTTTATCACTTTAAGGGGGATAGACTAAATAAAAAAGACATTAAATCACATGCTGGGTTTCGGCAACTAATGCACTTTTGTCTGAGAATCATTCTGTGCAAGATTCAGAGATACATGCCAGAAAATGGAAAGATTAAAAGTTGGTTAGCATAAAAGCAAAATAACAATTAATTGAGCAATTGGCTGATTGTCTCTACAGACATTTCTGGCTTAAAAGCTCCAATTTTAAAAAATAATTTTCCCCATACTGATAAAGCATGCATTAGATTGGAGATATTTTTGATTTCTGAGAATTTAAATATTGATAGAATTTTCCTCTTTTTAATATTAGTTCACATGCACAGAGACTGTTAGTAAACATACTACACACCTCCAGACAGAAGGGGCCAAACCAGATGGCTGGAGGGCGGCACTTGAATCCCCACATGAAAGATCAGCCTTTCCAGCTGGCGTTCGTGCCAGTCATTCATACAGAGGGGAAGGACCTAAGGAACCTTCCTGCAGGTAGACCCTTCCTCTCTCCTTTCTCCTCTCTGTCCTCCTTCCCGAGGGCTTGGATGTTTAGACAAGCCTTTGAGAATGTCCAGCCCAATGGCCTGCAATTATGATACAGACAGCACTTTCATCCCATTCCCTTGTTCCTTAGCTACAACTTCCACTATCCCTTTCCTTTCTTCTTGTTTACAGTTGCCCATGTTTTTAAGACAGTTGACACTATAGGTTATTGGGTGTTGTTCTAAGCTCAAATTGTTGTTTTATATACTAATGGTTTTATTTTGTATTGTAAGCCACTTTGAGTCCCTTCTGGGAGATGGAGGCAGGGCATAAAAATAAAGTTGTTGTTGTTGTTATTATTATTATTATTATTATTATTATTGACACAACAACATTGTATGACACAGCAAACAAGATAAATATGCTGGATTTCGTATCACAAAATCACAAGTTGAACACTTCCCAAGTGTTTAGGACTGTGTGATATATTTTCAGATGATGCGTGCAGATCCCAGTAGAGTGGCCTTTTGCAGTTGGCAGATTGTAATTTTGTCAATGTCTATTGTTTCCAAATGCCGGCTGAGATCTTTTGGCACGGCACCCAATGTGCCAATCACCACCGGGACCACCTGCACTGGTGCTGCCAGAGTCTTTGAAGTTCAATCTTGAGGTCCTGATAGCGGCTGAGTTTTTCCTGTTGTTTTTCATCAATGTGACTGTCACCTGGTTATGGCGACATCAATAGTCCAAACCTTTTTCTTTTCCACAACTGTAAGATCTGGTGTGTTGTGTTCCAGAACTTTGTCAGTCTGGATTCGGAAGTCCCACAGTATCTTTGCGTGTCCATTTTCCATTACCTGTGCAGGTTTGTGATCCCACCAGTTCTTTACTGCTGGCAGGTGGTACTCGAGGCATAAGTTCCAATGAATCATTTGGGCCACATAGTTGTGCCTCTGTTTGTAGTCAGTCTGTACGATTTTCTTACAGCAGCTGAGGATATGATCAACGGTTTCGTCAGCTTCCTTGTACAGTCTGCCTTTTGGGTCATCAGCTGATTTTTCGATCTTGGTCTTAATTGCATCTGTTCTGATGGCTTGCTCCTGGGCTGCAAGGATCAGGCCTTCTGTTTCCTTCTTCAGTGTCCCATTCGTGAGCCAGAGCCAGGTCTTCTCCTTATTAGCTTTTCCTTCAATTTTGTCAAGGAACTTTCCATGCAATGTTTTGTTGTGCCAACTGTCATCTCTAGTTTGTAGTGCGGTTTTCTTGTACTGATTTTTTGTCTGCTGTGCTTTGAGGATTATCTATTATTATCTATTATTATTATTATTATTATTATTATTATTATTATTATTATTATTATGAGTCAGAGATAATGAATGGGAGATGTTGCCAGACTGCAATTCTTTGCAGACCTAGCCAACATAACTAATGCCAGGGGATGATGTGAGCTGCAATGCAAAGCTTTCCCTATTTGTGGTTTACATTGTGACCTTGTTACAGGTACCATCACAAGTAGACACAAGTTGTAGATTTTACAGCACGCTTGTGTCCTGACAAATACTGGTTTACTTCTCCCACCATGTTCACACAGCATTACCATTGCAAGTTCCATCATATTTCATTGGCCATATTGGTTGGAAGACAATGGGACCTGCCACTAAAAAAGTAACATTTTTCTTAACTGTAAGCTCCAGCTCCAGGAAAACAGAACTGGGAGAGAACATCCAGGATTCTAACTTGCAGGATATGAATTCATCCCCAGATAATGTGAAGTCCTTTGTGTAATCTCTTTTGAACAGACCCCAATGAAGCCACAGGCTACTTGTGTTAAACTGGGAAAAGAAGCCATGCGTCTAACGAACTGGTTCATAGAATTTTCATTGCTTCTAATAGCTATTGGGCACATGTAGCGCTTGAGAGGAATTGCCTTTTGTGTATAACAAGACTGAAATACTACCTATGCTCCTCTAATGTGCCCCTTAAGTGCATTAGGAACATGTAAATGCTGAATAAACTAAATGAGCCAAGCTCCTTGCAGGAAATGGGCTACATGAATGCAAGTGACATTGTCTCATTGGCCGCAGTTATCCACCATGAATACTTCAAAATGCTGGAGACACAGAACTGCAGGTTTTTTGTTACAAACCCACACAGAAATTCTGTGCTGTAGAATTAATGCAGTTTTATACCACTTTAACTGCCATAGCTCAATGCTATGGTATCATGGGAGTTGTAGGTCCTTAACCCTCTCTGCCAATGAATGCTGGTGCCTCAGCAAAGTATAGCTCCCGTGATTCCATAGCATTGCACCATGGCAGTTAAAGTGGTGTGAAACTGTATTAATTCTACAGCACAGATGCAGCCCTCATCTTCTAACTATTTAAGTAGCTAGTTATAGTCAGTTACTCTATATCTGAGTATAAACAGATAGTAAATGGTACCGAATGCTGGAAGTTGCAGTCAAATATCTAGAAGGTCACATGGTTCCCATTCCTCCTTTAGATAAATTCGTTATTTGCCCATCTAGACTATTGGTAACATAGTGTAAACATAGTGAAATACTATATGTCATCATGGTTGTAACAACTAACAAAACAATACTGCAGTGTTGGAAAACACATAGAACCAAAATACAGTGCAGCCTTGCCATCTGCTGGGATTTAGTTTCAGTACCTGCCATGGATATCTAATGTAGAATACTATGGGACTAGCATACTGTGGAACCAGTGTTCACATCCCTAGCTTTGCAAACCCATTGAGTGAACTTGGACAATTCACACTCTCAACCACAGAGGAAGACAAGCAAAAATCTCCTCTGAAGAAATCATGTCAAGAACGTCCTGTAATAGTTTCTCTCAGGGTTGTCATTAATCAGAAACAACTCTAAGGCACACTAGACCAACAACAGTTTATCAATGGGATATAATGGAATCCTGGCCAATATCATTGTTCAAAGTCAGGATTGATGTGTGTAATGGACTTGAAGGCACACAGCACAACAGAGCAATAAGGCAAAGTTAAAAGAGAAGTCTGTAGCATCTATCAAACTCCCATGATGAATAAAGAGGGACAGTGCTTGGATTCTGTGGTAGAGAGCCATAGTAGTAACTCTGTCCTGGTTTCTACAGATCTTAGCACAATCATATTTTTCACACTGCAATTATTAAGGGAATATTATAAACTAATCAAACTTTCTTATGCCAAGAAAAACCATATATCAAACTAGTATTGTCTGAATTGTGGTGGACAAATTTGGTCCTCCAGATGTTTGGGACTTCAGTTTCCACGATCTTTCAACTGTTAGCTGTGTAGGATAGGGCTGCAGGGATTGGTTGGTTGGTCAAAAACATCTGGTGGTCTACAATTTCCCATCCTGGTCTTTATTTGGTTCATGTTGTCTGGTCAAAGCTCTTCCAGGATTCAGA
This sequence comes from Anolis carolinensis, assembly GCF_035594765.1. NCBI lineage: Eukaryota > Metazoa > Chordata > Lepidosauria > Squamata > Anolidae > Anolis > Anolis carolinensis. Next base: position 347,858,163 of record NC_085841.1, read on the forward strand.
CAGGAATCTTCCATAGCTCTACATGGAGAAACCTGCCAGAGAATGTACCTGGGCCCTCTGGCATACAAGTCATGTGCTCTACCACTGAGCACTGATGTACAGCATTGGAAAAGGAATGTTAACTTTCATCTGAAAACCATCTTAAGACCATATTCTACCATAAGACATTATGCCTCATAATTTAGAAGGGCTAGGATGGGAAATTATTTCACCCAATGTATGATGTATTTGTTTGCAGAGTGCTTGAACAGCTATGGCCCTTTGACTCCCAAAAGTCACTGTGGTTTTTGCTGCATGAAATCTTCAAAGTTTGGTCCTACACTTACATTGCTATTGAGTCTGGTTATTATTTTGTCCTATATAGTTCCATTTATTGACTGCTGGACTCACCAACTAGGTACTTTGTTGCATGTCTTATATTTTTAGATTGCTCTTTGACTGTTGATGGGATGAAGAACATATTTTTGGCACTGTGTACACCTCATGACCATTTAAAAACAGAAGAAGGTAGTAAAACTCGCACAGTGCTAAGCCCTTGTTATTGACCTCACTCAAACAATAAGAACATTGCAATTTCATCCTTTGAAGCAATAGACACAAAACACTTTTTACTGTTTGAGTGATAGTATGAATTTCTGGGGAAATAAATAGAACATTTCAGAGTCTGTTATAAAACAAAAGAAATGTATAGAATGTTCTCTATTGTTTATAGGCTTTTCAAATTGAGAGCTTTTGTACCAACTGAATTTTGAATTTGTTGTGTATTATTGAAGTTATATATCCTTAATAATATATGATATACTCTGTTGATGTTTTTTAATAGTTAGAATTTGTATATCATTTTTTATTCTTAATTAATGTATTTTTGCATGGATCCAGCCATTAATTTCCTTTCATCATTAATTCACAGCAAGGTTGGAGAAGTTGATGGACTACAGTTTCCATCCCTCTAATCTTCCTTGTCAATGGTGAGGGATGATAGGAGCAGTAGTATCTGAGGAACCGCATATTTCCTGGTCTTGAATTTTTTTTTCCATGTCAGGAGCGACTTGAGAAACTGCAAGTTGCTTCAGCTGTGAGAGAATTGGCTGTCTGCAAGGACGTTGCCCAGGGGATGCCTGGATGTTTTTAAAAAATGTTTTTACCATTCTTGTGGGAGGCTTTTCTCATATCCCCGCATGGAGCTGGAGCTGATAGAGGGAGCTCATCTATACTCTCGCCGTGGTTGGATTCGAACTGGCAACCTTCAAGTCAGTAACCCAACCTTCAAGTCAGCAGTCCTGCTGGCACAAGGGTTTAACCCACTGTGTCACTGGGGGCCCCCCTAGTCTTGATTTAAAGACAATGAAGCCTTCTAAATTTAATTCTTTCTCTTTTTAGAAGTGCCAAATCTAAATGCTATCATCATTTAAACACCATCCTGGATCTGGAAATAAATGGTTTCTCTTTTGAGAATTTTTCCATTTTCTAGTAATTGAGCTGTATCTGCTAAGAATTCTATGTACTCTTTCAAACACATCAATGTTTTATGTACATCTGATGTACATCTAATATACACAGGTGTACATCCTTATTTAAAATGTCTCCAGTGAGAAACTCATAAGACATATTCCTCATACTCATACTGCCAAAATTATTTTTAGAGGTAATTTAAGAAAGTACCAATGCTCCATAAAGTCTGGAGTGGTACTCACTGGCAGTCATAGATATGCCGATTTCACTCCCCAGATATAAACCCATGCTTATTCTATGCGTCCATACCTACAGGGTACAATGTATTACTCTAAAACCTCTGGTCACATCAAAAGTATCAAATCATTTTCATTTTTTAATTTTAAAATTGTAATAAGCCCACAGTGTACATTACAAACATATACACATACATAGACAACCCATCAACCACAGTACAGTAACCCCACAACCCACCTTTTAAATCTTTTTAAATGATAGATTTATCTAACATTTGTGTTCCAGTAGTAGTTTTAATATTTTTTTAAAAAATGTATGAATACCTATTTAAAGAGTAAAACAGATGATAGATTTACTGTCTTTTGGGCAAAGCTGCTCTCCAAGTAGTGAAATATGTCCGTTTGTCATATCATGATGTTGTTGCTGTGTGCCTTCAAGTCATTTTGCAACCTTAAGGCAAACCTATCATGGGGTTTACTGAAGCTTTATTCTTGTGGCTTGGTCTCTCTTGAAACACTTCACCATTCTCTGTTTGTTTGCCCCAAATATGATAATATACAGATGAAATACAGGAATTCAATTTTTCCCGGTGTTCCCAATGACAAGGGTGTTATAGGAGCCTATATCTTCTGAACAACTCTGATGCATTCTTTTGTGAGACTTTTGCAAATTTTATTCTTGAGCTTAGTAAGTTTTAAGTATGTTTACCTTTTTATTAGTTACTTCCTTTTGTTGTATATGCCTGTGCTGTAATTTTGCTGTTGTATGCCAATAAAGGCTGTGTGTGTGTGTGTGTACTGAAACTGAAAATGTTTGACTTGCCCAGCAGTTATCCTATCCATAGCTGAGTGGGAAATTGATCCCAGGTCTCAAACCACTACACCACACTGATTCCCTATTATGAGAATTATTCTATTTTATTTTGTGATTAATTTTTGGAAAATACACGATCTGTTTCTTAATACTTAGTTTCACCCTAATGTAGCCCTGGATTCTAATCAGAGTATTTTTTAAAAGAGAGATAGGGGCATTGCAGATGTTACCAGGAAATGAAAGCAAAAAGAAATAATTGAAGCATGAAACAAAGTTGTGATCACAGTTGTACTGAATAGATTTTTGAAGTCTGAAATATTTTCCCTATTTGTCAGGCAGCCTTAGGATCGCTTTCAGGATTTGTTGTCATTTTTTTTAACCTCTGTGTTTTGCCTTCCAGCCTGCCTTGTCTTGTATTAGTCACATGGTTGATCACAGCCTGTCAGGGACATATAGTGATGGTGAAGATGTCATAAAACTTTTATAGTAATTCAGATTTAGTTGGAAGCAAGTGAGGCATCCTTTATCAGTCAGACAGATGGTAGGTATTAGAGCATCTCAGATGGTATAATGAATAAATGGATGTAATGATTCTACACAGTCAAACTTATTTGTTGTATAGTGACATCAGTAATGGAAAATGAAGTAAAACAGTTTTATCTATCAACAAATAAGAGAGAGGTAATCTGGCCAATTAGAGAGTTTCCGAGGGCCAAAGTGGAACTCTCTTGTTGATAAGACATTCTCCAAGTCTTTCCAGGAATGAGCTCAGCACATATGTCCAAGGAAGTGGTGTCCTGTACATTCCTTGCTGTTTGCTTGCTCATTTATTTAATAAAATATTTACATATTCTAAGGTCTCAGGGGAGCCCCAAGTGGCACAGCGTGTTAAAGCGCTGAGCTGCTGAACTTGCAGACCAAAAAGTCACAGGTTCGAATCTGAGGAGCGGAGTGAGCGCCCGCTGTTAGCTCAAGCTTCTGCCAACCTAACAGTTCAAAAATATGCAAATGTGAGTAGATCAATAGGTACTGCTCTGGCAGGAAGGTAACGGCGCTCCATGCAGTCATGCCGGCCACATGACCTTGGAGGTGTCTATGGACAACACCTGCTCTTCGGCTTAGAAATGGAAATGAGCACCAACCCCCAGAGTCGGACACGGCTGGATTTAACATCAGGAGAAATCTTTACCTTTACCTTAAGGTCTCAGGACTGATTACAATAAAATCAACTTACAATGATAATCTTCCCCTTTTCAGTGGTAGTACTCCACTCATGGAATGCCTTACCATTGGTCTCCTAATAGACACCAACACAGTTTTTTTTAATTGCCAAGTAAAAACATGGCTGTTTGTGAAAAACCTGTGGGTTAACTGATTTATCTCAAATAGAGTTTCATCTTTATTGTAAAGCTTGAGATATTTGGATATTGGGTGGGGGTAGAAGAAATCCCCCCTTCTCCTCCTCTTCAATGCAATACATATGCAAGAATGAATATGCAATGGAACACATCACATCACACTGGGAGGTGGAGTAAAAGCTAACACTTTGGTAAAACAGTTGTTGGGTGAGTGATTTCTAGCTTCTGACTACCTGGGATGTCAACAATATGTAGTTATAAAACTGTATTGCCACCTTTTTACAGTCGAAAAATTAACACAACCTGAGTGTAACAGAGGTTTAGTGCCTAAAGCCTCTGTTACACTCAGGTTGTGTTAATTTAACTGCTAATAATTAACTTGACAGTTTTACTCTAAGCACTTACTGCAAGGTCCCTTCTTGTGTGTTTGCCCTGAAGCCAATCAGTGATGATTGTATATTTGATTAAGCTGGGAGGAAAGGCAAACCAATGGAAACAACCTTGGGTTATCAAATAAGGAAAAAATTCAGTCAATATCAAATGCATGTATATTCAGAGCAAACAATGCAAGGCTGAACTTATTTAAAGAAAGTTACATTCAGGGTGGGAAATGCAAAGCTTTGAAAAATTATCTCTTTTCGGCTATAACTTCTGGAATCCCCAAGCAAGGGTAGTCATTGACTTAGAACAGTTGTCTCTACACAGACCTCTGGTTTCAATGGGAGAACTAATTATGAAAATAGGGCATTATCACATGAGTCATGCAAGCTAGATTTGCAACCGAACTATCATCTTTAGTAAAGTCCCTGTCACATAATGCTATGTGCATCCCACTGCCAATTTGTCTCCACCCCATGATTCTCCTGTCCCTGGCTATTAACGGAAAAACCTATAGCTCCCAGTCATGTAATGTTCCTGTCCTCTACCTGGGTATGACAGGTCGCTTCTGCTTCTGTGCTGGCGCGCTGTCAATAAAGTGATGTCAGGAGGTGGGATTCTCCTCCTCTCCCCACTTCCAAGGGCACTGTTTTTCTTTAAGTTTATAGTTCATATTTATAGTTGTCCTTTTTCTTCTTGGTTTTAAACACTAGAATTGTGTAATTTTGCTAAATATAAAAATAAAAAACTGCAGAACAGCTGTAGTGTGTGACAGCAGGGTATGATTGCAGGACCATACATTGGGCGATTGGCACAACTGCACTATTGAGGAGAAGACTTTGGATTCATTCACGGCGGGTGACTCGACTGGATGGCCTTTGTGGTCTTTCCCAACTCTGTGACTGTATGATAACTGTAACTTCAAGTTGATGATATCAAAACCTGCTTTAACTTGTTGCCCTATGGCTCTCCTGCTTCACTGTCACTTAGGGCCCTTTCAGACAGGCCCTATATCCCAGGATCTGATCCTAGGTTTCCTGTTTATCCCATATTTCCTGGCAGTGCGGATTCATATAATTCAGTTTAAAGCAGAAAACCTGGGATCAGATCCTGAGATATAGAGCCTGTCTGGAAGGGCCCTTAGAGCCCTCAGATATCTTGAAGCCTTAGCAATTTTCATATTTTCAAGTGGGACCTGAAGAGAAAATGTTTGTGAGCCTTCATTCAAGTGTAAACAAAGCACACATGAAAACAACAAATATCACTATTGTTTGGATTACAACTTCTAAAAGCTCCGAGCAACCCTGATTGGGTTATCATGATACAAATGGAGGAAAAGATAACCACATTATGCCTGCTATGTCCCCAAACTCACTTTGACAATGTGAAGGCACAGAAATGTGGAAGAAATTGTAATAGCAGAAGATTTTTGTCCAAATGTATAATATTTAATTTGTAACTCAGGGAGAAAATCATGAATTATGACAGGGTCATTTCCCCCATCACTAATAACTAGTTCTTTGGAATCATATTTATTCAGTTGTAATCCGACACATTCAGACGGTGCCAGGATGGAGAACACATTGTGCTAGTGGATACGGCTCTTTCTTGTCCAAGCATGTGCTTCTGACTGCACTGAGAAACGTCAATGTGAAGCAAAGTACAGAGGGATTGCAGCTGCAGCTCGTTCTGTAACTGCAGTGGCTGGAAAACACAAAAGCTAGGATTGCCAACATAGCTTCTGGCTAGGTAAGGAAGGGGTTCCAAGTCTGACATTCTGGATTTAGAACTATTGTATTTGCAAGTGTATTTAGGCAAGGACTTATTTCATCCTTCAAATGCATTTAAGCCTTTTGTTTCAAAATGTTGTGGTTCTTCACCATGAGGAGCAATTCACACATGTCTATCTATTCCTCAATGACTTGCAGTATGAAGCAATGTCTTGTGTGAATGAAAACTGTAGGCAGAACGTTGTTAGCAAAACGGGCCCTTTGTAGTGGAGGGTGAATATGAGAGTGCAGTGGCTTTTATGTGCATCAAGAGTGTGTGTCACGTGTAATCAGAGGCGGTCCAACCATAAGGCGAAATAGGCATTTGCCTGTGGCGCCATCGTCCCGGGGGCACCATCGTCCTGGGAGGAGGGCACCACTCTCCACCTCCTTCTCTTTCGGGCCTTCCAGCGGCCGCGCTGGGCCTTCTGGCCAGCGCAGACCCACCTTCGCACCACGCAAGCCCACCTTTGGGGCCTTCAGAGATTGTGAGGTCTGTAGGAACTTGGAAGCTAGGTATGTGGGGTTTATATATCTGTAGAAGGTCCAGGGTGGGAGAAAGAACTTTTCTTTGAAGCAGGTGTGAATGTTGTAATTAATCACCTTGATTAGCATTTAATGGCCCTGTGGCTTCAAGGCCTGGCTTCTTCTTGCCTGGGAGAATCTTTTTTTGGGAGGAGTTAGCTGTCCCTGATTGTTTACTGTCTGGATTTCTTCTGTTTTCAGAGTGTTGTTCTTTATTTATTGTCCTGATTTTAGAGGTTTTTTTTTTAATACTGAGGGCTATCTGGGTTATCTAAGTCCACACTGCCCTATATCCCTGTTCAATGTTTAGTGCTAAATTTGCAAATATAGTAATTCCTACATAACATTACCATGTATTGAACTGCTTTTTCTATTGATTTGTTGTAAAACATGATGTTTTGGTGCTTAATTTTTAAAATCATAATGTAATTTGATGTTTTATAGGCTTTTCCTTTATACTTCCTTATTATCCAACATTTTCGCTTATCCAACGCTTTTATTTTTCAGTGATTGGTTTGGGGGGGGTGCCAAAATTCTGTTCGCCTACACTTGAAAAATACCTAGGGCCGGCTCTGCGTGTAATCCTAATTCCTCCCTAACGTTGTGTTAACATATTCAGCTTTTAAAAGAAATTACTTGCAAATGTGTTCAAGGATCATAGCTGTGCCATTATATTTACCTTAAGAGAAAAAAAAACTCCACTTGCTTCTGAAAAACATAGGAGGAAAAAGGGGGGTAGCTGCTACAAGCTGTTGCCATATGGTACAAATCATTTTCTTTTCCCATCTGCTTCTTTGTCACTTCACTATTTAGAAATAATAATGCCACTCTATTCTGCTTTGGTCAGTCCTCGGCTGGTTGAATGTCCATTTCGAAACACCACAATGTAAAGGCTGTTGACAAGGTGGAACATATCCAAAGACATGCTACCAAGATCAAGGTCTTTTACGAATGGTTAAGAATGTTTATACTGCAGAAAAGTGAGAGTCGGCGTGATATATGTATATGTGCCTTCAAGTTGCTTGTTGACTTGTGGTGGTCTCATGAATTTTATAGGGTTTTCTTAGGCAACGAATACTCAAAAATGGTTACTTCCTCTGAAATCTAGCCTACAGCACCTGGCAACAGCATGAGCTATACCTGAACAAATGTGATACCTCACCATCACTGCAAACTAAGTCTGACTAAAATATACAGCTCTACTTCAAAAGGTATGGGATTACCCCCATTAAGTTACACTGTAATGCTGTTTAGTTATACATTTGTTAGCAAACAAAGGAATGCAAAGCTATACATTTGTTATTGGAAAAAATGAATAATTTAGTCATCATTTGAAACTAGCTATTTCCAAACGCTGCCCCAATAATAATAATAATAATAATAATAATAGATCAAAAGATCTCAGCCTGCATTTGGAAACAATAGACATTGACAAAATTACGATCTGGCAACTGCAAAAGGCCACCCTACTGGGATCTGCACGCATCATCCGAAAATACATCACATAGTCCTAGACACTTGGGAAATATTCTACTTGTGATTTTGTGATACGAAATCCAGCATGTGTATATTGTTTGCTGTGTCATAAAATAATAATAATAATAATAATAATAATAATAATAATAATAATAATAATAATACCTTATTTCTACCCTGCCACTATCTCCCAAAAGGGACTTGGGGCAGCTTACAGGGCACTCGTAATGTAACAATACATATAGTGCAATAAATACAGATACATCAATATCAAAGGAAAATATAATTCACATCATCAATACATAACAATACCACAGTAAAATCAGTCAACCCTAAAATAAACAGCAATATAATGTTATGGTAATTATAGACATAAAATGAATAACAACCAACCAGTCATATAAAGTGCTTTCAGTGATATATACATTTCCCTGCTAAGGGAGAAAGGGACTAAAAGTCATATCATAGGTAGGCCCAATTGACATTGCCATATAATGCAGTTTGAAACTGCATGATATGGTCAGTGTAGACTCATATAATGCAGTTTAACTACACTGAACTGCATTATATGAGTCTACACTGACCATATACGTATAATGCAGTTTCAAACTGCATTGTATGGGCCGTGTAGATGAGGCTATAGTATTATTATGACTTTTTGCCATTAGTTTGAAACACAGTTTTCAGAGAGAGAGAGAATGTCATGATGAGCTGTCCATTTTAGATGTCAGCTCAGTTATGCCCATTTCTTAAGTTCTTGATTGTACGTTTCTTATATCCTGTTTCCACGTTGGTCTGCACGTGTTTAAATGTGCAGTGCATGAAATCTGTATGCATCTTTATCTAAATTCATGTATTCAAATAGTATTTCCTTCACATACACATTTTCAAACTCAATTTCCCAGTCTTTGCATATTGAACTGCAACTTGCGTCACATACTTAATGGGAGCATGCATAGATAATTCTGCTACATTCTGCATATTAGTCTCATATCTGTTTACTTAAAAAGTCAGACAAAATGAAAATCTTCCTGTTACAGGTAATTCATACTCAAAGTAATGAAATGGTGAGAAAACATCAAACAAAGCACTGCAAGATAAATTGCCATATTGGAATGAGTCTTTAAAAGCAGGAAACACTGATCAAAATAAAAGAGTGTGTTGCACTGTCATTTTGATGAAAAATATTTTAGTTTATCGCTTTGTTGGTTTAAGGATGAATGCTAGTAATTCAGGCGATGGGGAACACGATCATAGTGGCTTGCGAAGATGGAAAGTATTATTAACAACTCAGAGGCTACACATTCTCAACTTTTGCTTTACTCAATATATTTATGATATATGATTTATGATGTACCCACTCTTGGCCACCAATGCAATCCTAGGACTTTCTCCATGGTGTTAATGGCTAATCAAAATGTGCGAAATTTCTAAAACCTGTTCCTTTTCTATTGTGATTTGGCCTATGATCATTTAAAAGGTTAATGCAGGAGGAGAAAACAAAAGCCTTTTGTCTCTTGAATGTTGTGTTTTGACAGAATAGACAATAAGAAATCTTGAGACAATACAATGTTGTTTCCCAAAACTAGTGTGTTTCACTCGCCTGGTATTAAGAAAGGTTGCTGTCTTTCTAATTAGTTATATTGCTGTATAATAGCTCTCAGTTACTGTTGATTTAATTAATTTTTAAAAGTCATTTTTGTTTCCAGTATGTATCCTGGGTTTAAAGTTGCCAGGATACAAGGTAGCAATTTGAACTACATTTTGAAGTTTCCTGATTATAGTAGGAGGAAATACATATAGAGAAAAGTAAGGGTAGGTAGAAAAAAGCAACAGCTATCTTGCTCTAGTGATGGCTGATGGCTCCCATCAAGAGCCCCTTCTATACTGCTATACAATCCACATTATCTGCTTTGAACTGGATTATATGAGTCTAAACTGCCATACAATCCAGTTCAAAGCAGATAATATGGACAGTGTAGAAGAGGTCAAGGATCCAGCTAAATGGTGAACATTTATGGAAGGAAGTTTCAGTAACCTGGATAACTCCTTAAAATACAGATTAAAATTTAGACCCCATCTACACTGCCAATATAATCCAGTTTCAGAATGCAGATTAGCTGCATTGAACTGGATTATACGGCAGTGTAGATAGGGCCTTAGAGTGGATTTGTCCCCACTAGCAAGGGAGCCACCAGTCACTACCACATGAAGGTCTGGAGAACAAGTCCTATGAGGAGCGGCTTAAAGAGTTGGGCATGTTTAGCCTGCAGAAGAGAAGGTTGAGAGAATACATGAGGGCCATGTATAAATATGTGAAGGGAAGTCACAGGGAGGAGGCTTCAACAATGGCTTCAAACGACAGGAAAGGCGATTCCACCCAAACACTTGGAAGAACTTCCTAACTGTGAGAGCTGTTCAGCAGTGGAACTCTCTGCCCTGGAGTGTGGTGGAGGCTTTTAAACAGAGGCTGGATAGCCATCTTTCGGGGGTGCTTTGAATGCGATTTTTCTGCTTCTTGGCAGGGGGTTGGTCTAGATGGCCCACAAAGTTTCTTCCAACTCTATGATTCTGTGAGTGCATCTCCACTAAACCACTTTAACTGTCATGGCTGCATCCTATGGAATCTAAGGATTTGCAGTTTGAGGAGGTGCCTAAGACTTTACTTCTTAGGGCCCTTCCTCACAGCCATTTAACCCAGAACATCAAGGCAGATAATCCGTAATATCTGAGTCCACATTGTCATATAATCCAGCTCACTGTGGATTTCATACAGCTGTGTGGAAGGGGCCTAAGAGCTATCCATTTCTCCCCTGCAGTATATCAGAGACTTCTAAGTATCTCTGCAGGCATGACAGTTAAACTAGCACCAAACTGCTATAAATATGCAGTATATATACTCTCTTATTTCTCACTGCATGATCGTAGAAGTCCATCTCCTCTCCACTCTGTTTTTAAAAGCAGAACCTGCTTTGATCCTCTTCGCAGGATGGGAAAGAGGAATATATTTCAGATGGCTGCAGGAATCTAAAGGATAATTTTGTCTCTCTAAGTTCCACCCCGGTGATCTTGTTTCTGCCTTGAAGTCAGCTTAACATCCTGACCTTTCCCAGTGGTGGCGTCTCCGTTGTGGAACTCCCTTCAATTAAAAACCTAGCTGTGGGTTCACTTTCGTCTTTCAGTCAAAAACACACACAAGCCTTTGGGAATAAGCAAATGTTTTGATTTGCGTTTCCTGTTGCTTGTTTGTGCAGCGTTTATGTAAAGGACAATTTTGGTATTTTAGATATTGGTATTTGTATATGAATATCCACATTTACTGGGGTTAGGGGCACAGGATCCTCGTGAAAAAGAAAAACGTCAAATAAAGAAATTGCTATTTGTTCACCTAAGAGAACATGTCTATGTCTTTTATTGTGACTGTTGTCAACTTCTAATAGAAGCTGAACACAGAATTGCATTGGATAACCTATAGATTCCTAAAGAGGTGTTTTTTTCTAGAAATCCCTAGGTTTTCCAGCATTACTTGAGGAAGCTGACTATATAGGGAACAGATTCAAGAATAATCAAATTCACAAAAGTCAAAACTACAAATGAAGAGGAGCAACTGTATTTGCAAATTTAACTGTGTTTTCATGTAGATTGTTAGCTACCGACTTCTCATTAAGAAAAGAAGAAATATTCAGTTATTAATTGTAATATGTTTTATCTGTTGTACTTTGTTTTATTGCTTTTGGGCTTTTGTCCGTATCATCATCATCATCATCATCATCATCATCATCATCATCATCATCATCATCATCATCAAGGTACCAAGATCAAATCAACAGATTGGACGCAATTCAAAGACTATCTCAGACAAGAAAAAATGAAGATGCTAATATAACCGACAAGATGAGATAGAGAAAAAAGTGAAAAGAATGGACAATATGTAAAATAAGAGACGGAATTCAACAAAAGAAGAAGTTTATTTATAAACAAGATTGAAGACAGCTGGTGGCAGAGATTGGAAGTCAACAATATCCTTTTACACCTTACCCTGTATTTATCCCCACATTTCTTTTTCTTTCCCTTTTTTTCTTTCTTTTTTCTCTCCCCCCCCCCCCCCCCCCACTATCCGGCTCATTTGAGCTAATATTTTATTCTATGTAAATACAATTTCCCCATATAACAATTATTTTTTAAAAATAAAAGTGAACAAATAAAGCCAGATGTTGACACTGGCGGGCTTAACTTATGCAGATTTCATTAATCATGGATTTGATTAATATGTTCTCTCTAGTAATCTCTTGCTTCTCCAGTACAACATCTACTGAAAACAGACTATAGAGTTGTGCCGGAGGACTTAGAAATTCTTAGAAAGAACACTTCTCTCAGCATTGTAGATCCTTGAGCATGATTCTAAGGTCAACTTCTGGTAGCAATTGACCACAGAGTTGCTACAGAGAATAATACCTCTTGGAGAGGTATTATCTGGAATAAAAAAAATAACTTTTTTATTTCTGTTTTTCCCACTTTTGCAGGAGTCGCACACCCCTAACATCAGGAATGTGGATGAAATGAATATAGGAAAATGGGGAATATGTGGCCCTCTTGATATTGGTAGATAGGAGGGCCCAGCACACTTTATCATTCATTATGGTAGCTACAGTTGAAGGAAATCTTTTGTTGTGTTTCAGCACTCTGGCCAGTAATGCAGGCAGAGTTTATCCAAAGCACCATCTGGATTGTGCCTAAAACATATTTACTGATATACAATGACTAAAATATATAGTTTCTTTGATGTCCAACTACAAACATAAAGATAGCACCTAGTTAAAACAAATGTCTAACTTCAAGGACTCAAACAATATTCCCAAAATAACATTCAGTAGTCCAGGCAAAGTAATGTCCATTAATCAAAGGTTCAAACCAGTCTTTGCATTCCATTAGTCATGGCAAGAAGTCAGTCCACATACTTATACGAAGTCCCAAGATTCATGGCTAGGTTTCAGGAAACATACAGGATTTCAGAATCAGGACTGGGCATTAATTACAGTTCTACTACAACATATCCTGTTCCCCCAAAAGAGCAGTCTCTTAGGGTTGCCATAAATCAGAAATGTCCTCAAAGCACATAACAGATTTACCTGCCCAAACACATCTCCCTTTACGAACCACCGCGAAGGCTGAGATCTTCTGGGGAGGCCCTGCTTTCGATCCCGCTACCGTCACAGGTGCGTTTGGCAGGGACGAGAGACAGGGCCTTCTCAGTAATTGCCCCCCACCCAGCTATGGAACCCCTTCTCTGGGCAAAATTAGATCAGCCCCCTCCCTCCTGTCCTTCAGAGAGATGGTAAATACCTGGCTGTGGTACCAAGCCTTTGGGGCAGTGCAATGAGGCAAAATAGGAAACCTACTCCCTTGACCGGAGCCAGCATGGTGTCCTGAGTTGGTTTAAATAGCTGATTTTATAGTAGATATAACTGATTTTAATTTTTGTGTATATTTATAATTATTTTATGTCCTGGCATGGAGTGCTTGCCGTATATATGTTGTGCTCCACCTTAAGTCCCCTTTGGGGTGAGAAGGGTAGAATATAAATGTTTTAAATAAACAGCAGTAACAGTTCCACTTGAACATGGCCTCTGTGTGTATTTTTTGATGAACTATAATTCAAATTTCTGGCTTTTGTTTTGTGGATAATTCCTCACTTCATAAATCTATTGCTTGACCATCTCAAATCCTACCACCAGATGCCAAGGATCTATACTAAAAGCGCTCTCTCTCTCTCTCTCTCTCTCTCTCTCTCTCTCTGTGTGTGTGTGTGTGTGTGTGTGTGTGTGTATATATATAGTCATATGTCCCACCTGTACACATGAATACTTCACACATTAATAAATGACTACAGAAATAATCAATGGGTAACTTTTGTGTGGCGCTTGGAGAAGCTTTTGGTCTACAACTTCCTAAATTCTCCAGCTAACCTGGCCTATGATATTCTGAGACCTGTAAGCAAAAAATAAAAATAAAAATTACAATATCTGAAATTTCTGACAAATATGGTATATGTGCTATAAGATAATATCATGGCTACATCACTAAATGAAAGAGGAATCTGCTGTACATGAATTCACAAAACTTCCCAGTTCCTATCTCCTGATTGTCATCTTGACTTCTTGGTTACTCACTTGCCAAATTGCTACAGAATGAAATTAACCTTGGATTATTGACCTTGCATTAGTAGAGTTAAATTTTTTTCGTGACATGAGAACATTATGTTGATTTCAACATTCAGTGTGTAATTTCTCTATAATAAGATGAAGTTTTAGCCACAGGCATCACTGAACAGTATTAGAAATGAGATCACCCAAGTGAGCTTCTCACCAGCAGGATTTTGCTGGATTGTTTTCCTCTCCAAGTCGATACTAAACTAATTGTTCCGTTAATATTTTTCTTCTTCTTTCTTTTTTTATCAACTCTATATTGACCTGAAGGTTAGTTAAATTAGAGAATAAATAGAAAGATCACTCAGGCAGAAACAACATAGATATCTCCCTTCTCTTTAATTGGAACTATTTTTGGATGTGGTTTAAAACAGCCTGACTAAGGTGAGATATCATACTTTAGTGTCAGAGCACGTTCGCAGTATGCAGAAATCTGTCTCATCAGCCGGAGATGCCTTCGCTGGCCTTTAGGGAAACAGGCCAGTTAAACCAGTGTCATGACAGCAGAGCCAGAGAAATTATATAGTCCTGCCACCCTCTTCTCTCTCTCTTTGCCTTGATTTTATCTCATGCAAATAAGTGCAATTGTATGTGCACCAGCTGAGATACAATGTGAATGATAGTGTATAGATAAGAAAAAAAATGTGAGTTAGAAAAAGCAGTGAACAAAAGCTGAAGAAGAGGTGGGGATGAGCAAAAGATTACCAGTTTGGGGATGGCTAGTTGGGGAATGGGTTAGCTGCACTGCAGTAAGATCTTTTAGGATTCATTGTTGTGCAATGGGCATCCTTTTGTTTCCAATCCTGGGGCCAAGGGTGGTTGTTGGATATTATGATTGCTGGGGCACCATCAGTAAGTTCAGATGGGCAAAAAGGGTTGCACCCATCTCTTTCTATGAGCCTACCATAGCATATAAGCTGCAATTGTGCATCTCTTGGCTAGGCAGGCATCAGCCATGTCCTGCCCCCATCCTCCCAGGACATATAAGACATGCTCTTGGCTTGGAGAGGTCTCCTTTTGGCCTTGGATGGATGAGACTGAGGAGACATAAGATACGCAGTGCTGGTGCTAATTGGTTGTCTAGTTTTGTCGAAGTATAATCTTTGCGAGACTTTTCCCTAATTCAGTAAATGGACATTATTTGCAGGTTATATGTATATTTCTCCAGGTCTCCTTTGTGACAATGTTTTCGGGACGAGACCAGCAATTAACCCTGCCCTCAGATGGGATCAGATGCAGATCATGACCAACAGAAGCTGAATGGTCTTGCAGCAGTCAGTTAGCTCAGAAGAGTCAAGGTGGTGGATTATTTCAGACCCATAGTGTATCACAGAAGTTGCTTTGGGGAGAGTTTGGCCTTCAGGGCGCATGTGCATTCTGGCAGTACAAGTTTAAACATATCTGTTCAGTTTGTGACATGCCTTGTTCCTTTTGGGAAGCCAGGACACAACCCAGATTTTGGGTTCTCCCTGAGGCTCATCTGTTTCCCTTGGGGAAAGCTGGGGAGGAGGTTTGGGTGAGACCACCTGTCCCAGCCATGTTCATACTAGGTTGCTCACCCATTTTGCCTCTCTCAGGAAGTAAAAGATAAATAGGTTAGATTTAAAATAAAATGGCCCATTTTTCATCATAATCTCTGTGTCTGGTCTTTTTATTTCCCTGGCTGGTCAGCAAGTCACAAGCTCAATTTCTGGCACTGCATTTTCTTCTAATATAGTACAAGCATTAGAGTGCTAGACTGGAACTTGAAAGACCCAGATTCAATTCCCCATTCAACCACAAAGCTCCCTTGGGTCACTAAGTGTCTTCCAGCTTAACCTATTTTTGTTGGGGTTCAATGGTATAACATGCTTAATATGTCCATTGCTCAGTGAGGTATAGTTCAGTTTCAGAACACACTTTCTATTCAGAAAGTCCAGGTTGAATCACTGATATTTCTAGTTACATCTGAAACCGAACTGTGAAAGCCTTTGCTCCTGAGCAGTGCTTGATTTAGGACAAATGAGCACCTGTGCTAGTTAAGTTATGGGGCCCGTTACTTGGGCCCTGAAGGAGGTAGGCTCAGTAGGTCCACTGCCTGCTTTGTGGCACACTCACATAGACTATCTTATGTCTGGAATCACTTCAAGGCAGAACACCTTCAATTGCATCACATAAGCAAAATCCATTGTAGAGTTTTTTTAGCAGGATGATGGCCCCCTCTAGCCAACAGGGCCCTGTGCTTAAGCACATCTAAACACAATGATAAATCTGGCAGTGCTCCTGAGGACCATGGTGCCTTGAGAGCCTTTTTTCCTTAAGCTTCACCCCACTCATTGCCCTCCCTTTAGTTCCTAGGACCATGCCGGCATCTTTCTGCACCCAAAGAGTGAACTCTCAGAGTAAAGCAAGCTGCTTACCACAGCACTGATGCCAAGGATCTTTGTTTCCATGGTGGGAAAAGGGTGTTGCCCTCGCAGAGTGCTCTTTTCTTTAATGTGGATTGGGCTTTTAATGCTATGTGGTGCTATTTTCTCTCTAGGGTTTGTATAAAGGGTTACAGCCTGTGCTAGACAGGGTTACACTCTCCCTGAAGACATAGGTTTGCAGCTTGGAAGTGATCCTAGATTCATTGCTGAGCCTGGAACCCCAAGTCTCGGCGAAGGCTAGGGGAGTTTTTGCACAATTAAACTTGTGCACCAGTTGCATCCGTACCTTGGGAAGTCAGACTTGGCACGGTGGTCCACACTCTTGTTACATCCCAAATAGATTATTGCAACACACTCTACATAGTGTTGCCTTTGAAGACTGTTCAGAAGCTTGAATTAGTCCAATGGGCGACAACCAGATTGCTCACTGGAGTGGTGTACAGAAAACACACAGCCCTCCTGTTATGTCAGCTCCATTGGCTGCCAATCTGCTACCGAGCGCAATTCAAAGCGCTGGCTTTAGCCTATAAAGCCCTAAACGGTTCTGGCACAGCTTACCTAACTGAATGTATCTCCCTCTACGATCAACACCGGAGGTTAAGATCATTGGGAGAGGCCCTGATATTGGTCCCTCCTCAGGTCAAAACCAAGCAACCTGATTTTTCCTCATCATTAAATACCCCTTCTCTCTAGTTCAGTGATATACAGACACTTTTTCAGGCAAGGAAATAAGAGTGTCCTTTCCTATCCCCACAGTGTAAGCTTACCTTGTATATCCTGATAGAGGAACTATAACTACCAAAAGCCACATCGTTATCATAATCAACTACATAACTACTTGATCAACTAGTAAATGCCCAATTAAATGACAAGTTACTATATGTTACACTTAGTCTTATAGGGGGAAATGAGAAATATTGCTCCTTGCTGAATCTATCTGTAGAACTGCTCTCCATGGTCCTGAAATGAACATCTCCTGTATTTTACAGCTCTTCAATAGACATAGCTATTTCCAGACAGAAATTAAAGATGAGGAAACTTTTGGAGACAAAGTGGCAATGAAGATGATTCAATTCAGACTGGAAACCAAACTTTTAATATGTTAGGCCTTCTACCAGAATAGTGAATTAGTAGTTTTTGTTTTTTCCACTTTTAATTTTTTTTAGATGAGAGCTCTTTCCACTCCAAATATGAAACAAGTGCTGAATTTCAGAAAAGCCCCTCCATGAACAAGAATTTTTTTCATGCAGCCTTAGAGCTAAGTTTCATATCACATATCCATTTTTGTTTATTTGTTTTCTAGACCAAAACCGACAATGCAACATTAGCTTGTAAGCCTGAGGGCAGAAAACTAGTTTTTAATGAGTTGTTCTTTTACTTGTAAAGCATGATATACAGTGATAGCACTATATAAATAGATGGTGATGATGATGATGATGATGATGATGATGATGATGATGATGATGATGATGATGAAGGAGTGGTAATTTGAGTGTAATCATGTGTCACACGCCATAGAATGGACAATAGTGAATATCTACACACATGGCTAGATAATGCCAAGCAAAAACCTTCCTTGTTTTCAACTAAGACTACAACATTTTAAAATGTTATTTTCTACCATGGGGACTGGCAGCAAAGCAATATGTAAAATCAGCCCATGGCATGACACCATTGGGCACCAGAGAGCCCCTGGCACGACAGCCAATGTAGCGCACTGATTTCAAATTAGATCTGCTTGGGTTTGTTCAAGTTTATGCCTTGCTCATCTTAGATAAGCCAAGTGGAATAACACAGACAAACTCTCTATGAGGAGTTGTCATTCGAGGAAAATATTGGCAAAGTCATTTGGGGACAGGGGGCAGTGTGGAGTGACTCATGCAGAGTACATTTTCGGTATGCAGTATGAAGACAGATAATGAGGAGACATCAGAAGGCCAGGGCAGCCCATGAAATCACAAAAGGGTTTTGTCAGAGGTGACAAATCCACCCCGATTTAATTAACACCATCTCACAGCTATAGGAGAATGCACAAGTTTATAAATGTTGACAATCCTTCCAGCACAGTGTTGCTTGCTGTCCTTTTCTAAAATATCTCACAAAAGAACTATCAGTCCCTCCATTCAGATGATGGCAACGTCTTTTGGGGATGAAACAGTCTTAATCCCATTAAGTCTAAATACAAACAAAAATGCTGAAATTATATCTACAGGGTTAAGTGAGTAATTGTGTTTTCTTTCAGCCCTTCCAGTGGCCTTTAACTGTGGCTTGTCAGCACAATTTGCAGGCTTCGAGTAATTTGCTGAGCTATTTAGTTCCCGAGAGATTATTTTTATATGCATACACTCTAATTTTGGTTTCCAAATTGAGGATGTTCTAAGAATGGAAAGCACACATATTTCCCCAAAGATGAATGGGTAAAAAAAAATTAAGCAGAGAAGGATATAGAAAGGAGAGTGTGAATCAACACGACTTTAAAGGAATTTGGATCTGTTCCAATCTATGTGGATCCAATAAAAAGAAGATATACTTTGCTCTAACAAAACTTCAGAGAGTATGGGGAATACAGGAAGGGGGGTGGTCTCTGGAATTTGTGAATTACTGATTTCAGAGATTCTCTGACTTGAAACTCACAGGGTCAATTTCTTTCCTTTTTTTAAAAAAAAATTATTTGGCGCATTAAGTGTTTTTTATATTTAGAAAGCAAGAATTTATACTCAGGCTCTCTGAGCACTTTAGACATAACAATGTGTCTGGAAGTGACTGGAAAGAAACACCCTTGCTTTTGCATAAGAATGTTCTAAAGCCATTTTAAACAATGAATATTACATTGACATTGTATTACTAGTACCATTTAATAGTACCATGTGCATACATACATACTAAAATATATTCATTTATTTTATTTTATTTTATTTAAATAAATATAAATATATTTATTTAAAATGTATTTTGGTATGTATGTACACACACACACATATATAGTGTTTTAATATAGGCATTTTATTGTATGTATTTTATGGGGATGGGTTTTAAATGCTGTTAGAACATGGCCATCCAGCCCAGAAACCACACAATGTGTTTTCTGAGGATCCAAAAAGGACACTTTTAAAATCTCTATGTGGGGATTGCTATTAGCAATGGCAGCCAAGTTGCTTCTCCTCCATCCAACTCTAGGTCATTTCTTTGCTATGCTTGCAAGTGGCCTAAATACCCTGAAGGCACCAGATCCTTTCTGATCTTGGCAGTTAAACAGGGTCATGTCTGCTTATTACTTGGATGGGAGACCACCAACAAAAAAGGTGCTGTAGGCTACATTTCAGAGGAAGGAACTGGCAAAACATATCTGAGTATTCCTTTACTAATGGTACATTTATACCATATAAAATAATAATAATAATAATAATAATAATAATAATAATAATAATAATAATAATAATAATGCTTATTTATATCCCGCCACCATCTCCCAGATGGGCTCGGGGCGGCTCACAGAACACTCAAGGTGTAACATGCAAAATACAACAAGTGCAAAACAAAACATAGACAATAAACAGTTAACATAACATCATAAATTCACAGAACCCCCCCCCCCCCCCGTAAAACAATAAAATACAGCAATTGCTGTAGGTAAAACAGTGGTATTTGATCTCAGAATTGTAAAGTGCTTAATAAAGAATCTAAGGGTCCTCATATGTATTATTAAAGAATCTAAATATGGTCGAAGGCCATGGCTCAATGCTAAGGAATCACAGGATTTGTAGTTTGGTGAAGCACTAACACTCTTTGGAATAGAAAGCTTGAAGACCATGATCTCATGGCCTTTAACCATGGCAGTTAAAGTGGTGTCAAACTAGATTAATTCCACAGTGTAGATGCACCCTAGGAAACATCATGAAATTAATAGAGTCACCATAAATTTAAGAAATTTAGGATGCACACACATATAAGTGGAAGAAGCTGCAACTGAACTGGCAACCTGGTCAGTTTCACCTTTTTTCTAGTACCCCTTTGCACCAGTCTGCATATTTCTTTGGAATATTTGTATAAAGAAGTGGCAGCCTCTAATCCACACACATGCACCAAAAAAGTGAATATCTGTAGAAATGTCTTACTATTGGGGTGCCGCAAAAAGAAAATGCATGGATTTATTATTACTTTGGGAGAAATATCTTCAGAAAAAAAACTCTAAATTCCCCAGTGAGGGTCAACTTCTTCTCTCCCACAAATCAATGCAAATGTACCATGACAACATTCTGTTTATGTAAAGCGACACTGGCTTTTGCTTCAAAAAGCTAAAGCTCCTTTAATGTTGGTGAAATATTATATGCTTTATATTGTTGTACAAATGCAGCAGGTGGCTCACTCGAAGGAACAGCTTGGCAGGCACAAAAAGTCTAAGGGTTGCTAGATTTATGGAAGCAATATGGATCATATGCTTGCAGATCATGTAAATAAGAAGCCACTAACAAGAAGCTGATGCATCTATTCCTGTAAGGGAAAAAGACTTATTTAACACACTTGTACCCTGCAATTCATCCAAGGTGCCCAGATCAGGATAACTCCATTGTCCCTACAATAATATGGGAGGGCAAGGGATAATTCACACTTTGTGGTTGCTTCCAGGATTGACCTGAGACTTTTTATTGTCTTAGGTGGAGCAGAAACCATCCTTCATTTACCCGAGCCAATGTACATAATATTCAAGCCAGCTATATTATTTTGTACATTGTTAAGCTTAGCTATGCTGATTTACACTGTAGTAAAATTGTCTATAAAAGGTAAAGGTAAAGGTTTCCCCTGACGTTAAGTCCAGTCATGTCTGACTTTGGGGGTTGGTGCTCATCTCCATTTCTAAGCCAAAGAGCTGGCGTTGTCCGTAGACACCTCCAAGGTCATGTGGCCGGCATGACTGCATGGAGCACAGTTATTATTGTCTATATTATTAAATTATTAAATTATTATTATTAAATTGTCTATACATTGGGGTTATGCCTGCACACTCTTTGCACAACACAATAGTTGAGCCAATGAGATATTTATAGATAGTGAATCTGTTTGTAGAAAAGTTTATTCAACTGAGCTGAGTGGGATACCATCCATAAGTAACCTTCAGTAAAATACAACAGTTTATATACTGATAGGGGTTACTAGCATATATATCCAGTGTTGCCCAGGTTTGCATTTTCTTTACAGCTTTCTTTTCTTCCTCCTTTTCCCCTCATACACTTTGTTCCTCTCTTTTTTCTTCCTTTCTTCCTGTCTTCTCTTACTTCTCCTTACACAACTTTCTACTTATTCTTTCTTTCCTTCTTTTTCTTTCTTCCCTCCCCTTTTTAGTCCTTTATAAAGATACTCCACGTAGTCAGAAAAAATAAAATGCAAACTTACAGAATGCGGGGGGGGGGGGGGGGGGGGAGGGGGGAGGGCTGGCTCGATAGCAGTACGTGTGAAAAAAATCTCGGAGTCCAAGTTAAACATGAGCCAACATTGTCATAGGTAAAAGTAAAGGTTTCCCCTGATGTTAAGTCCAGTCATGTCTGACTCTGGGGGTTGGTGCTCATCTCCATTTCTAAGCCGAAGAGCCAGCATTGTCCGTAGACACCTCCAAGGTCATGTGGCTGGCATGACTGCACGGAGCGCTGTTGCCTTCCCGCTGGAGCGGTACCTATTGATCTACTCACATTGGCAAGTTTTCGAGCTGCTAGGTTGGCAGAAGCTAACAGCGGCCACTCACGCCGCTGCTGGAGTTTGAACCTGGGACCTTTTGGTCTGCAAGTTCAGCAGCTCAGCGCTTTAACACACTTCGCCACCGGGGCTCCAACATTGTCATGCGGCAGCTTAAAAAGTCAATGGGATTTTGGCCTGCATAAATAGGAGTATAGTGTCTAGATCATGCTACCCCTCTATTCTGCCTTGGTTACACCACACCTGGAATCACACTGTGTCTCATTCTGGGCACCATAATTGAAGGGAGATGTTGACAAGATGTAATGTGTCCAGAGAAGGGCAACTAAAATGATCAAGGGTCTGGAGAACAAGCCCTATGAGGAGCAGCTTAAATTGCTGGGCATGTTTAGCCTGCAGAAAAGAAGGCTGAGAGGAGACATGATGGCTATGTATAAATATGTAAGGGGAAATCATAGGGAGCAGGGAGTAGGATTGTTTTCTGCTGCCCTGGAGACTAGGACGCAGAACAATGGCTTAGAAAGAAGATTCCACCTGAACATTAGGAAGAACTTTCTCACTGTGAGAGCTGTTCAACAGTGGAACTTTCTGCCCCAGCGTGTGGTGGAGGCTCCTTTTTGGAGGTTTCAAAGAGGCCATCTGTCAAGGGTGCTTTGAGTGCAATTTTCTTGACAGAATGGGATTGGACTGGATGGTCCGTGAGGTCTCTGTCAACTCTATGATTCTATGATTCTCTTCCCTTCCTTCCTTGTTCCTTTTTTCACTTGCCTTTGCTCATAGCTTTCTTCCTTTCTTGATTGTGGCCTTTAGCGCTGTGTTGTAGCCCTCATGGTGTGGCATTTTGTCTACCAGTAAACAATTCTTTATATATATAGCTGTCTTGTGGTTTCATCTGAGCACTGCATACGCCCATACCTATAGGCAAGTAGCTAGTTCTTTCTATCTGTATACTGGCATGTTTTACTTTTTGGGGCCCTTGGATTTTGTAGTTGAAAATCTGCACATTATTTTAAGTTGGGTAATTAAGGTTTTTTGTACCAAGTTTGGTCCAGATTTATCAAGCCATGTAGGAGACTTTGTGGTATAAACAAACCAACAAGCATAATGCTTTGACTTTTATGTAGGGATTAGTAAATGTGACAGAATGCCAAACAAAGCCTATATGAATTCCAGCCAACAATTATTTTACAAATGAAATGACAGACTTATTAAAAGCAAAAATAACTTAAATAATTTAAAAAATAAAGATACATGTGTCCTATAAAACTTTAGATTTATATTTTGACAAGTGATGCATACTTTCCAATTCTAAAGTGGGAGGAGGAAAAAAATTAATGTTACTTGTGTGCTTTCAAAGGTCTTTGAAAGGATGGTTATTTTACAATAATAACAGAGCTATTGATTAGAAGGAAAAAGAAGGTTTTGTTCAGGGGATTTATTTGTTAGCTAGGATTGCTGCCAAAAAAAGGAGGGTGGGAGGATTAGAGATGAAGAAGGTGGCTATATCTGAGCATCTGGATGGGACTTGAAAAGAATTAAAATTCACTTTAAAATGCAGATCAAAGAGTTCTGATTAAAATGCAAAGGCTAGAAACCCAACTACAGTTAATCCATTAAACCAATGAGATTTATACAAATATGAATGTACTATTCAGAGACCTAAATTCCATTGGCAGTCTCAACTACAGAAGCTTGTTTAAATCGATAGGATACAGATGTGTGTTGAACTGATTAAAATGGGCCCACTCAGTAACTGGATTCAATACACGTATTCTAGTTATGACTTGAAATTGAATTTAGGCTAAAGAAAAATGATTCTTTAAAGTGGACTACTTTTTCCTCATTTCCATCTAGCCAGCAGAAGCCAGAACATTCCAAATGAAGTTTGGGATCACATTACTTGGCTGGCTCTGCACTGTGGAATTAATACAGCTTGACATCACTTTAACTGCCATGGCTCAATGCTATGGAATCCTAGTTTGGTGAGGATGAGAAAAGGAAAGGCTTTGTAAAACTACAGCACTCGTGATTTCATAACACTGAGCTATGGTAATTAAAACAGTGTCAGACTGCATTAATTCTAAATCTCTAGCATGGCTCCTTTATACCTTTCCCAACCTTTCATTGTCCCTATTATGATTAGTGAAGGCTGCCTAAAAGTAGGATGGATGAACAGTATGAAGCTGAACTTTAGTGGAATGACTGTGTTCTTTGCTTGTGGGTTGGACTGCCCAGCTAAGCATGAGTAGAACTTGGAAATGTTATAAACAGCTTTGGCTGGATGTTACTGGGAATTGAGTCCCCCCCCCCCCTAAACTCTTATTATGATGATGGAGGCTAAGGTAGATCAACTCCCACCCTGTTAGAGAGCTGTGAAGCCTTCTCTGCAATCTGCTGTCACTGTGATGTGTTGCTGCACAATGGTTATGAAGTTAATCTGGATTATATGTGTCACGGATAGTATTGTTTTGATGTTACTCATGCTTACCAAGGTTGGCATTACCATTAAGAAAGGTAAAGTACCTTCAAAATAGGGAAAGGAAGTGAGGCATTTCTGGAAAGCCCTATGGGTGCTGCAGATCTATGTTGTTGTCCGATGATGGTGATGATGATGATGATGATGATGATGATGATGTTTATACTCAGTCCTGTTGCTGGTCTTGCTCCATCAATAAAATGAAAGTAAATTTCAACCTATACTGAGGAAAACTTCTTATTGAGATGGCAAAAAGGAGTCATGTTACACTTGACAGCATTTTTATTTTTAAGACGTGTCCAAAATAACAAATTCTAAAAAGTTATTAAAATCTACAAGATACAAACATTAAAATAATGTTAAACATTAAAATAAAAAAAAACGGATTTTAAAACAGATATCATTAACCATGCACGCGCACACAGCAGCAGCATAACAATTGGCAAGATCCAGCACATCATTTTGGTTGGACAGGTCTTATATTGTTAGTCATGAAATATCTGTCTAAACAGAAAAGACTTTACACATCTGCTAAAAGAAAATATGGAGGCTGCTAGTTTATCTTATCTGGCAAGGGTTTTCCAGAGCCTAAGAACAGCCACTAAGAAGACACTCTCCCATATTACCACCAGATGCACATGTGAGAAAGATAGGACAGAGAAAAGAGCCTCCCCAGAAGATCTTAACACATATTTTCATATGGGAAAATACAGTCCTTTAAATGACCTGGACCTGAGTAATATCAGGCTTTATAAGAACTTTGGATTGTGACCAGATATTGTTGCTCACAAAGCTTTTGCAGTAAGGGCATTGTGTGATCACTGGAGCCCAGTTAACTATCTTTCTGCAGCTCTTTGGATGAGCTGGTTTTTGAATGTTCATCAAAGGCAGCCCCACGTAGAGTGTATTACAGTAATCTAATAGGAATATAATTATGACATGTGTCATCATTGCCAGATCTGATGTTTCAACAAATGAGCACAGCTGGTGCACAAGATTTAACTGTGCAAATGCACATCTAGTTATTGCTGAAACTTGACCTTCCAAACTCAGAATTTAATCCAGGAGTGCACACAATTGTGAATCTGTGTTTTTAGGGGGAACATAATCCCATTCAGCAGAGGCTGATTCCCTATTAACTCATCTGCCTTTTGACTTGATTTGGATTATGTTTCATTTATTTGCTCTCATCCAGCCCATTACTGATGTTAGGCACTGATTTGGGATCAAAGAAGTTTTTCCTTGGCTTGTGACAGAAAAGATAAATAATATTGGATGTCAACCACATACTGATGGCAATCCCCAAACTACAAACAACCTATGCCTGTGACTTCGTGTATATAAAATAGCATGGGGGGCAGAACCATGCCCCGGGGGACCCCACAGGCCAAGGAGTAAAGTAGGTGTCTTCAAGCACCAACTTTGTGATTTGTCCCACAAGGAAGTCCTATCCCAGCAAGGCAACCCAGAAAGATAGCATGGTCAATAATATTGAAAACTGCCAAGAGCTTGTTGTAAAATAACAGTCCAGCAGAACTAATAGGGACACACTTTCCCATCTAGCTCCTGCTGTAGGTCATTCACCAAGGTAAACAAAATCCCATTTCTGTTCCACAATCAGGCCTCTAAAACCTCACCCAAAATTGAATGTTAGAGATTGGCAGATAATTATACATAATGGTGGCTCCAGTGAGGTTTAATAGCAACCTGCCTCAAGCAAGCTGGAACTCTACAAGGCATTGGCTGTTCTCCCTTTACCAACACAGCCAGTTCCTCTCTAGTTTTTTAAAGTGGCAAAATGGCAAAACTCTAATCTACATGTCATGGATCACACCTTTGTCCACATCTCAGTTTGCACAAACTGAAAAGCATCAATTGTCACTGGAGAAGTAGGGACCAAAGATGGATCTATATCAGCAATTATAGCATTCAAGGTCTACCAGCAGCCATTTGAGCTACAGGTGTTATCAAGTGATGATGCTTTATCTTCAGGGTTGAACAGCTTCACTTGCTGATTTTGTAGATGAAGTGGCTGCCAAAAGCACAACAGCAAGACAGAGAACATTGTGGGTGGGTGTGTTGTAGGCTTCCCAGTTAGTTGACCCCTTTATTAGACTGCAGCCTTGGTGGACAAACTAAAAATCATGTTTGCAAAACCAGTATACTGTGCCACCACATGTCCCTATATGAGAGTATGAAATCCCATTCCTACTTTCTTTTTGAGAGTAACACCAGGTAATTAAATTGCAGCTGGTTTTTTTGTTCCTTATAATGCTTTGCCGGACTTGGCCAGGAAAGCAAACTGTCAGAGCCTTTGATTCATGGGTCTGTGAGGCTGCATTCTGCATCTTAAAATGGTCTATTAGTATTGCAGATCTGAGCATTAAATATTTAGAGCTTTAGAAGTTGCTGCATGTTTTATACTTTTGCTGGATATTGGTAGTTGGAACAAGCATGGCATGGTAGCTGTTTGATAAATCTCTTCTCCAGTTTTGCAGTTCCAGGCAAGCAGTAAAGAAAGGGAATTTTATAGAGCCTCCTGTGGCAGCATTCAGGTGGTGGAAATGCTCAGTTTTCACACAAGCAGAAGTGTACTGCAGCAGATCAAAACAAGCAAGTGCAATTCCATTCAGACAAATGTGCAGTACAACGGAAGAATCAAAATCCTTCCAGATACTGTTGGACTACAATTCTTGCCATGCTATTGGTGAGAAATGATAGAATGACTAATTTATCAACATCTCAAAGGCCACAGATTCCATACCCCTAATGTATAGCGTAAAAGCCAGAGGGAAAAACAACTCATCCTGTCTGCCTTATTTATTTCTCCTTTGAATAAAATACAATGTGTATTTTAGGCTGCTCCTTCAGATTTAAAAGATTGAGCTTCCCTGCCTCTGCCTGCAGACAAGGCTTGGATTGTGTGTTTTAAAATCAGCCCATCTGCCTTATTTACTTCTCATTTGAACAAAATACAATGTATATTCCAGACTTTCTGCTCTTTCCTGTAGTCAAGGGTTGGGTTATGTGTTTTCAAATCAGCGGCCATTAACCCCCCCCCCCCTTCTTTTTAAATGTGTCTATGTAAGCATACACAGTCAACTTACATAAATGCAGATTGTCAAAAGAAGTTTGTGATTAAGAAGTTTAGCCTCACATCTGGGTTTGGTGAACATGCACTTTAGCTTAATAAACAGAACTCGGCGACACAACATGCATCTAAGAATTATTCCCAGTGTGAAGAGTTTGCTTCAGTGGATATTCTGGCAGCTGAAATTGGAAAGCCAACTAGCATGTTTCCACTTCAAAAGGAAACTCTCCTGAACATGAAGCTTAATTTTGAGAATTTCCCAATTCTTCCTGACCCTTTTTCCTCCCTTACGCATCTGTCTTTAATGCTGCAATTGTATCCTTCAGCTCAGAAGGACAAGATGAAACTTAGCAGGTCAGCATACTTCTTTCACTAAGAAACAGAATAATAATAGCAAGCTCTGTGTATGTGTCTGCATGCAGAAACATCACTTTTTGAGTTCCATCCAGACACTATTTATCTCATTCTGCCTACCCACCACCATGCTCATACCTATGGACAAAAGCAAAGCATGAGAGAGCTCAATCTTTACTGACAAATGATCTTGTGTGCTTTAAATAGGATGGAGATAGTTCTGGGTATACACTGGACTTCTGAATTTTCAAAACAGACTCAACGTTTACCTTTTTTTTTTTTGACCTATGAGTTTAGGAACTTGGTAAAATTTTACATTGCCACATCACCCAAAGAGGCCCATTTACAAAACCTTCCTCCATTATATTTCAATTTGTGTTCTTAAAATGAATTCTACCCCCTTTTTTACACACACTCTCCCCCTTTGAATAATTTTATATAATTCTGCCTGATCCTGAGATGGTAAAAGTTTGCATAATTTTTACACTGTTTGATTGACTTAACAAATGTATTACAAATTTGGGAATTTCCCCAGAACTACTTCCATTTTCTAGTTCCAATACAAACATCATGATGCATGGCATTTCTGGGACCTGCTACTACCCCTAGTGTGTTAAATACACAATCCATGATTATTTGGGTTCTAGTGAGCATCATAGCCTCAGATTAGCACTTTGATGACACAGAAGGTGACATAGGGTGGGAGTTATACTTTTAAAGAACTTTAAAAGTGTAACTTATTCTGGAGACCCTTATGAGACAAGAGTCTCAGGAAGCCAGCTCCAGAGATGCCAGATATTCCAATGCTCTATTTTTCTGCTATATCTTTCTACACCATATATATGCCTAAATTATTCATAGTTGTCTGATGTTTTAATGCAATCAGTCATGTTAGATGGGCTAAATATAGGACATGAACTCGTAGTTATTTTTTTGAGAAGACAGGCACTGACAAATTCTAGTGCCTAGAGGACTGGACTAGACTAGACTAACAAATTAATGCACTTCTAAGCTTGTTTCTATTTTGCAAAATCTCTTGTTTCTCAATCACTCACAAATTCAAGAAATAAAGTCATGAGATGAGCTGCCTGTGCCCAGATACAGATTCATCCTTTAGTGAGACAAAATGTCTAACTATAGGTACTGAATCAGATTTTTTTTTCTCAACTTGAAAAAGAAATTATAAGTAGAGCAGACTGAGTGAGTGAAGCTAAAGATACTACAGTTACATTTCCATGATGGCAAACGATATATATATATCAGGTACAGCTTTATTTAGCTGGCCTAAATACCCTAATGGCATCAGGGTCAACTTGTTTAGAGTACCAATGGGAGACCAAAGATGCTGTAGACTATATTTCAGAGGAAAAAACTGGCAAATTGCCTCTGAATATTCCTTACTTAAGAAAAGATTATGAAAATCGTGGAGTTAGCATAAGTCGACAGACAACTTGAAGGCATATATCCATTCATAAATCTTTATTTACATATATTCCTATTTTTAAAATCCACTACTGTCCTCTGTGGCATAATCATTTTTTTGTTAAATATAAGGATAAATACTGAATATTTATCTTTACATTATAAATATTACAATAAAATCATTTCCATATTAAGGTTTGAATTTAAAGCTAAATCAGAGTGAATCTATATTGTAAAATTAATGCAACTCAACATCACTTTAAATGCAATGGTTCAAAGCTATAGAATTGCAGTTTTACAAGGTTTTTAGTCTTCTCTGCCAAAGAGTGCTAGTACCTCATCAATCCCAGGATTCTATAGCATTATGCCATGGCAGTTAAAGTGGTATCAAACTGCATTAATTCCACAGCATCTTCAGATAACAGAAGGTTTTTTCTGGGGAAAGCATCACAGTAAGTAACTGCCTCATATTAAGAGGCTTTGCTCTGATAGCTCAACTTAAGGACTCTTCATGGTTCTACTGCTCAGCCACCAGAATCTCCATCAGACACAATAAAAATGACATGGTCACTTTAAGGTCAACATCTATTTTCAGAAAGAATTTAAAAGAAATATCTTGTGGGTGATAGTAGAGGTTAGCTTCCATAAGCCTCAAAGCACTAAGGGATTCAGGATTTTGATAGCCAATATCCAAAACCTCTGGAGAGCTAAGCATTAAAACTATAGCTACAGTAGTTTTAAAGCCCATAGCTTTTTCCAGACAATTGCTGGAGTAGTGGTATTATTCTGAATGTTTCTTGCCCTGAGATGTTCCACGGGGAATGTGTCCAAGGTGCTGAACCCTGGCAGTCAGCTTTCTCTCTAACTCCTGCCAACACCATTTCATCATTCCAAACAGGTACAAGTCTAAAAATGAAAAGGTTGAGAGATTTTTAAAATTAGGATTACATTTTCCCCCTTTGGGAACTAATTTAGAGTTTTTCCCCTCCCTGTAAAACTGGAAACTTTGAAGAACAGAGATAAAACAATGACATATTTTCTCTTTTCCAATTAGTGAAACGATGCAGTTGGAGCACCACATTTGTGAGTTAAACTTTTATGTATTTGATTATTCACATAACTGATTATCTGATTAATATGGAAGTTGAATATAAAGTCACATTTGAGGACCTAGAGATGTATTCTCTCAGTTAAATAAAGTGGCTTTTTAATTCATGTTTTCTTCACTTTTGGGAGGTTCCTACACCCATAAACCCACATGAGCATGTGTGGCCTACTATACTTACTTTTCCAAAATGCCAATAACTGCATGGTATACAGATCTGTAGTATGTCAAGTATACATAAGAAGAGAACTATAATTCTGGTGTACACATAAGGCATATACAACTCTCAGATCCAATATGTATTTTCATAACTTATAGATTTATGAAATGAAGGACTCTTGGGAACACACTATTTAAGAGGTCAATATTCTCAGTGTAAGGTTAATTTTTTTATCTCCAAATATGCTACTAACTTGAATCATAAAAATATTCTTGTTTCTAAACATATTACAAAATGGGTTCTGTGGTGTCTACAGGATTGCCAGATGCTTGCAACTAAACAGTAGCTGTTGGGGAATAATGTCAAGATGGTCTTTGTGGCCCTCCAAGAAGTACTTCGTTGGCCACAATGAAAGGGGAAAGGGACTCCTGTTCTATAGGTCTAATTCAGGCACTGGGATCTCTGGTCGCTTCTTCCTGAAGAAGCAAGACAACACATGAGCCAGGGAGCTCTACATCTTTTAAGCCAAACCAACTTACATACCTGGCCATGTGCCATGACTAGAACTTATTCCATTTTTGCATGTCACCAAATTTTATGTTTCTCAGCAACATATAAAACTGCAGACCTGCAGATGATCCCATCACTGTTGGTAACTGGTCACCAAAGAACATTTCTGTAGCTTCTTGAAACTTGAGCTAAACAGCAAACTGTATCAGTCTTAGTAGCAAATGAGGTTTGGTATCTTGTTCAAGCTTTAAGACACTACAGAAATTTAAAGAAACAAATGCTTAGTGATGCAGGTTAGTGGTGTGATCTAACACAGATATCTGTCTATTTCTTTCAGGAACAATGAAATCTAAAAGAAATATTGTGGAAAATTACAAAGTCACTTATAGGTAAAGGAGAAGGTTTCCCCTGACGTTAAGTCCACTCATGTCTGACTCTGGGGGTTGGTGCTCATCTCCATTTCTAAGCCGAAGAGCTGGCGTTGTCCATAGACACCTCCAAGGTCATGTGGCTGGCATGACTGCATGGCGTGCCGTTACCTTCCCGCTGGAGCAGTACCCATTGATCTACTCACATTTGCATATTTACGAACTGCTAGGTTGACAGAAGCTGGGGTTTACAGCGGGAGCTCATCCCACTCCTCAGATTCGAACCACTGACCTTTTGGTCAGCAAGTTCAGCAGCTCAGCGGTTTTAATCTGCTGCGCCACTGGGGGCATAAGTGGCTATAAGTGACTTATAGTGGTGGAAAAGTATAGAAAAGTTTAACCATGTCCTTTGTCTGCATTAAAATTACATTTTCGTCCCCAAACAGTGAATACACACACATGAAATACACATATCTCCCACAGTATATAATGTTGTACTTGTATAATAACCAGACCACATTTGATCTTGTTAAGCTAAACTAAACAAGTTCAGCCCTGATTAGTATTTGGATGGGAAATAGCTAATGAATATAAGGTGTGATGTCTATATTTCAGAGGAAAGAACTAGTGAAACCACCTCTAGGTATTCCTTGTCTAAGAAACACTTATGAAATTCACGAGGTCACCATAATTTGATATGTGACTTGAAGAAATATATACACACAGAGAGAATAAAATTACCATTCTGATATAGAGAAGATGACCTGTACTGGCAGGGAAAGAATAAACAAGCAAGTCAGGTGTAACTCACAAATCTCACATTTGACATCCCCATACCAGCCTCCAAATTCATTTTCTCCCTAAATAGCAATAAAATCAATGATAAATGTGGTGGTTTGACTTTTGCACTCCTCTGACCAACCCCCAAACTTTTTTTCACA
Source organism: Anolis carolinensis (assembly GCF_035594765.1). Lineage (NCBI taxonomy): Eukaryota > Metazoa > Chordata > Lepidosauria > Squamata > Anolidae > Anolis > Anolis carolinensis. The sequence goes on from NC_085841.1 coordinate 347,890,900, forward strand.
CAATACTCACTGAAGTGGTGTCTAGGGAGTGAGATAATATTTCTTCTAGTGTCTCAATATATCCCATGAGGAGCATAATGTAAAAAAAGTTTTCCCCAATCCTCTGTGCAATTACCCACCCCAGTCTATCAACAGATTGGTCTTGGATAACATCTAGCCTTTATCTTTTTAAAATGTACTTTGCTATGTCAGCTAGAGTCTTGGTTTTTATCTTGCGCTTAACTGCTTGGGCCAGCTCATCTTCTACATATGTGTGCACTGTAGAGACTCCATAGCTACTCAAATAATCTGTTAGGAAGTATGGAAATTGGATGTCTAATCCCGTAAGTGCTATTCACTCTCTGCTGTAGAAGTACCATCAATCCTATTCTCATGCAATGATCCAATTCTTTGTCTATTTTAAAAGGCACAATTATTGACTCTACTGTTCTGAGTCAATGGTATAAAAACCCTGTTTTCTGCAAACAGCAGGTAGCAGGGATTACTGGCCTGACTTCGATCTTGCATACCTGAGCAACTGTTTCTATGGACACAGACCACATGGCTGAGGTCTTTCTCCTCTTTCAGACAGAAAAAAAACTTTCATTCCAGCACGGATAGGCATTCTCCAAACATCTTGACTTCATTAATCTTCCCTGATTATAACACCTTTTCGTCTCTAAAGACAAATAATTACATATTGTATCTAGAATGCTTTTTAATATTTCCTTTATTTATCTTGGTGACCAAATTCTTGCCTCCTACTTCTTAATTTCCTACTTTCCTGAGTGTTGACTTGGGAATTCAGTAACTCTGACCTAGATCCTTCACCCTCTTGATTTTCTAATTCTGTGCTACTTAGATGACCTTAGAATAGATTGGGTGAGGAAGTAGAATCTCACTGTCTTAATTATAGACACATAGACGTCAGTGCAAGCTTCCCTCCCATTTGTGCTAACCAACTATCTCTATTGGGACTGGAACTGGGTCTCTGTCAGTTGCTGTAAGACAAGGAGGCAGGCTTGATCAGAACCAGCTTGTTCCTCCTACTCCAAGGCCTTCATTTTCCTGGCTGGTATGGAAATACAAAGTACAGCCAGTCACTGGCAGTGAGTCAATGCTTTGGTGTCCCCCCTTCAGGGACATGTACTTGGCTGGATCTCAGGGGAAGGGGAAAGGAAAGGAACACAGTACTCCTCTTGATGTAGCCATGAGTAGAACGAGGTATATTTCTGGGTTTGGTCATGCTAGGTAGGGGAAAGATAGGATATTGTTGTGACTCAGCTGGATCCTCAGGTTGCTGAGGATTCTGGGATTCAGGTTCAAGATCATTCTGATGAGGATTATGGGATTCAGATTCAGAATCCAGTTCTAAATGACTCTGTTGTTGTTGAGGATGAGCAGTGTGTGAATTTTCATTTTCCCACAGCTAGAAATGTTGTTGATGAAAGTGAAAATAACCAGGTGCAAGATTTAGACTCAGAACAGGTTGGTTCTCAGACGGATACCACTAAGCAAACTGCTTGCACTAACAAGCTGTTTGACCTTGATAGTAATGATGAGATCGGAGCTTTGGATCGTGCTGACTGTTTGGAATTCCGGGTTAGATGAAGTGCAAGAAGAGCTAATAAGCGAGAGTTCAGAAGTCAGAGAAACTCTTTCATGCTTTGTTGTTAAAGCCAGGGGTTTGGAGGCAGATCTTTGTCAAAGCAACTTCTGCCAACCAAGTTTCAAGATCTCTAGTTCTTTTGGATTACCTTGCCGTTTGTGTCTTGGGACTTTGCTGTTTGTCTTGTTATTCATGTTATGTGACTTTATATGCTCTGGTGATTTCCTGCATTGTTTTGGATGGCTTTATTTTGCAATAATCTCTTGGAACTATTTTGCAACTAATTATTTGGAACTGTATTTTTGCCTTTTAAGAACTTTTCCCTTTTATATTTTCTAATAACCTAAAAAGACTACATTCTGTGTGCAGACTGGTGTATTTAGCAAGGTGAAGCTAACCTGAGGTGCGACAGATATTTGGAATCTATGCCCATGTTTTAGTTGTTTCTCATTCCTCAAGACCTAGGTTGTCTTTTCATAGCATACCTTTTGGTCTGTTGGCGCTGAATCCCAGATGAGTTAAAAAGAAAACAAGAATCATTCATGACTTCATTGTAGATTAAAAGGATTATCAAAGAGCTAGTGGACAAACTTAGTAGAATGGACCTGTTCCAGTTCTATCTGCCCAAGTACTTGGTGCAGTACTAAATAGGAACAAAGGATTCTATTTCTCATAGCAACCATCTACCCTACCACTGATTTTGAAGCTTTGTGTTTTGTGCCTAGGTTAAAAAGATGGAATAGGGATACTACTGATGTATACCAACCCTGCTGCCAGCAACCTCCTTGCCTGAACTGGAGTAGGTTGTCTTGGAGGTGGTGCTAACATTCATGCTGAGGTTGTCATGATAATAGTAATGATAATAATATTATTTTATTTCTTACCCACCTCTCCTTTGTGGCTTGTTACAGCATTGCTAAAAACACACTATCATCTAAAAGCATTATACAAAATACACATATTAAGATGTATTTCTTCAAAATATATATTAAAATACACTGGGCCCAACTCAAGACTTCATGGCTACTATGACAACTATAAGGCTGTTTCAGTATATCTCTAGCTTGCACAGATGGCAAGGAATACCTTAGACCTGGAGCTTATGCAGTAGAGCACATGGGCAATACTGTATTGTTTTTTGAGGGATGCAGAAATCACTTCCTTATGAAGTCCGGCTTAGTCATAGCAGTCCCTTCTTGAATGGGTAATTGGCTAGTTAAGATGGTCTGACATCAGAAATCTATGAAATGCAAAGGATCCCTAAATATTTTGGCATATTTTCTGGCTGATAGGGTTCTTGAAGCCGTGGTGTTACTCAGGAATGGTGTGATGAAAAAGGTTGTCAAAACAATTGTTTACAAGTGCCCAATCCAATGCTGTGGGTACCACAGTTCACCTTGCTTTAAAGAAGTTATATGGGCAATAAAACAAAATGGACAGCTAGATTACAGGCGTTTTATGCCAGACACCACATGTGAAGCACTAGGATTTTGAGAGACATGTTTAAATCGACACCTAGCCATGATGTTCTTTCAGTCAGCTTAAACCGTTACGTCCCAGCTTAATCTATTTTATAGGATAATTGTAAGGATTGGTGAAAGGTTATGAATTACCATTATGAATTTCTCAAAGGAAGGGAGATATAAATGTGGTCTTGGATACCTTTCTTTTTTGTGGTGAGGTTGTGACACACAAGCCAATAAGGGTGTGGGGTAAGTAAACATAAAGTAGGATCCAACAGTATATTACTACAATGGGACCTTGGTATCTGCTGGGGTTTGGTTCTAGGACTATCCATGAATACCAAAATCAGTGGAAACCCAAGTCCCTTAAATACAACGGGATAGTAAAATGGTGTTCCTTATATAAAATGATAAAATAAAGGTTTGCTTTTTGGAATTTTCAAAACATCTTTTCAAGCCATTATTGGTTGAATCCTTGGAAACATAATCCATGGATATAAAGGGCCGACTGTGCATCAGTTTAATAATAAAATAAAATCCTTGGGTTGGACCTAGCTTAAGCCAGCGTTACTGTTCATTTCATACGGCTATATTTGGCCATATGTATATACACTATATATTGAATAGCTCATGTCTTCCAAAACTCAAATGCCAGAATTTTGAATTATTAAATAAGGCATGTGTACGGTAGAGGTGGTGATAATTTTGTTAGGTTCCTTCTTGGTAAAAGCTTTCAAAAATTCAGAAAACTATACATTTGAAGGAAAGAACCTGGGATTTTTAATGGATTATCTGAATAAAGAACTTTGCCTGTTTAGCTTTCAGAAGTCTGAATTTGAATCCTTGTGCAATGAACTATTTTTGTGATGCTTAATCAGGGATGTTCCCCTAATTATTTCATCTTTAAAAGTGACAAAACAGACATGCCAATACAGAGAAAAGTCATACTGAAGTTGCCCAGTGCAGGTATTTAATTTGGTTCATTTTTGAAGTGAACCATCCAAAGTGAATCTTTATAAATTTACAGTAATAGAAAAAGCTTGAGGAAACTGAATATGCCAATAAATGAAATTACCATATTTATTTGATTCTAAGACACACTTTCCCTCATATATTCTCTAAAAATGGGGTTTGTCTTAGAATTGCAGATGATATATATGCATATACATAAATACATACTGTACATACATACATACATACATACTTTTCTATTGATCGTGCTGAAATTAGTGTGCGGCATCTTAGAACTGCTGGTGCCTTACAACTGAAGAAATATAGTAGCAGAATAGCTCATTCTTAGCAGAGCTTGGAAAAGTTACATTTTAGGATTATAATTCCCAGAAATCCCTTGTTAGCATAGAATCATAGAATGATAGAGTTGGAAGAAACCTTATGGGCCATCCAGTCCAACCCTCTGCAAGAAGCAGGAAAATCTCATTCAAAGCACCCCCAACAGATGGCCATCCAGCCTCTGCTTAAAAGCCTCCAAAGAAGGAGCCTCCACCACGGCCCGGGGGAGAGAGTTCCACTGCCAAACAGCTCTCAATGTGAGGAAGTTCTTCCTAATGTTCAAGTGAAATCTCCTTTCCTGTAGTTTGAAGCCATTGTTCCACTTCCTAGTCTGCAGGGCAGCAGAAAACAAGCTTGCTCCCTCCTCCCTATGACTTCCCTTCACGTATTTGTACATGGCTATCATGTCTCCTCTCAGCCTTCTCTTTTGCAGGCTAAACATGCCCAGCTCTTTAATCCACTCCTCATAGGGCTTGTTCTCCAGACCCCTGATTATTTTAGTTGCCCTCCTCTGGACACCTTCCAGCTTATCAACATCTCCCTTAAACTGCAGTGCCCAGAACTGGACACAGTGTTCCATGTGTGGTCTGACCAAGGCAGAATAAAGGGGTAGCATGACTTCCCTGGATCTAAACACCATACTCCTATTTATGCATGGCCATAGTTTGGTTGATTTGGGTAACTACAGTCCAAAAAAGTAGTTTTCCTCAAGCTCTCATTCTCTCGTGTGGAGCACGAAGTTCAAGAGATATCACAGGGAGGTCTAGGTTCAGAATGATATCCTTTTCCAGTAAAAACAAAATCTATTGGCTCTAGTCACCCATGCCATCCATGTCTTCTCTTAGATTTGCCACGATAAAAAGGCATCTGTGAGCGCAATGTGATGTCATTGTAGTAAATGACTGCAATGGCATTGGGATCTTTCATCCTATTGTAGCCCCCTGCATCACCTTAAAAGCTGCTTATGAACATTTTCCAACCTTCGAAGCCAATTTTGAAGGCAGAGAGGGAGCCACAGGCAGAGAAGGAAATGACCCCTCCATTGACAAAAGTCTTTCCTCCTGCAGAACTACATAATTGGATCTTTGCAAGCACATTTCACCCTGAGCTCCTTGGAGAAAAACAAAACGTGCTTCAGCCTCAATATCTTTATAGTCAAGCAATGCATCAGGCAGATGATCTTGGGTGTTCTGAAAAAAGCAGAAATTTCAGTATTCGATTTATTATTTTAACGTTACTGCCAGGAAGAAGGGACAGTAACAGTTAGGTGCCTTACATGGTGAGAAAGTAATGCACCTTGATAGGTGGAGAAAACAGAAATTTGGTATTCTGCTATGGGCAACAAAATATTTTGAGCTAAGTCTACTCCTAACTTGGAAAAGCCAAGTTTTGACTGCAGATCCCAGAATTCATAGCCAGCAGAGCATTTTGCAGTTGCAGTACAAATAAAATAATCTCTTAAACTTTCAATTGAATAGTTCTCAACTTCACTGAGTCAACTGGATCAGCACCCTTGATGTATACCCTCATTCAGCTTGGCAGTAGTGATCCACCATAACCAATGTGGTGGAAGAATGGCATGCGTTTTGCACATTATTTTTCTCTGCCATCCACATTTGACTGAAGCCGGTCTGAGTTTCTCCCTCGTTCAAAACATGTTGGGGAATCTTGGCCTTCCAGATCTTTAGAACAATCTACTAGAGGCTCCTCCCAGCATGATAAAGGATTGTGAGAAATATAGTCTAAAAGATCAAGGTTAAAAGGTACCACAGCCTTGCACTGGTCTCGGTTAATGCATAAAACAATAAAGCTAGAGACTAAAAGACAGATGCAATGAAAAATGGCAACAGAAAGCATTAATAATTGGAGGAACAGACATCCATGGAGCAATGGGGATAGCTGAGCGACAGATGGGTAATTTGCCCAGTAGTCTAGTGGAAAATTGTGAAGTGTGAGAACTCATTCAAACAGTCCTCATAGCCATGCCCTTGAGCAAAATTCAAATGTGGCTAGCTGTATTGATCCATATGAACAAATCTGTTCTAGCCGTTCACATTTCAAGCAGGCATGGGTCTTTTGTAAATTTCTTGGGGTGACTTATTCACCCCAAGTCACCCCAAATACTTCACATTACATTAAGAATACAGTTCACAGTAATATATTGTTACTGGGAAAATCCAACCCCCCCTATGCACAAACCACTAAGCTTAAGGGGAACAAGGAGGAATGTAGGTGCTAGAAAATGATGCCATTCATGAAGTATGCAAGTTTCAACCCTGCAAACCAAGTCTGCACTATGCCATCTGCCTCTCATCAAGTCTTATGCCAAATCTTGTTTAAGTCACACTATTCTATTGCAAAATACAAAGTACTTTATACTCTGAAATAATAAGCAAAAGCCCAGTTCCTTCTTCAAGAAGTTAGCAGTCTTAAACTGAGGCAGAACTGAAATTCAACAGGATTTGATACAGCTAGAGTTTGTGATCCCTATGCTCAGCAGTCAGTTCCTTGAGTCTTGTAGGATAATCAGCAGATTAAAAATAGAACTCTTTCTTTCTAGAAATCATTACAAATAAAATGAATATTTGAGAGGTAGTATGGAACAAGCAAATGCTCAGCACTTGACACAAATCAGTTCAAGCTTTTGCTTGGATGAGGCTTTGCCAAAGCCAGTGTATATATAAACACCAACTCGGCTCTTTAGTCCCCATTCAGTAGAGATTTCCAATCATACAGAATTTCATATGGCAAAGCTACTTTTGATTGTGAAAGTTTGATGTACTGAACCTGTGCTAAGGAAGTCTGACACTCTCAAATACGTTGGATTACAACTGTCATAATCCCCAGGTATTGCCCTGATGGTAAGAATTTCAATCACACAGATCAAGACAACTTCAGTTTGGGAAAGCCTGGGCTAAATATCTAAATTCCAATACAGGGATTCATCCTTCTGTCAATTATTCCTGCTGTCATAAATGCCAACAATAAATCCCCATGTTTCAGTAGAGCTCAGCTCAAATGAAACAGACTAAATCCTATAGACATTTGCCTATCCTAGTCAATCTAAGTCACCTAGGGCTTTGTTTTTCATGTTTTTCATGTTTCCTCCTTCAAAACACTGCTTTCTTTTCAAGTGATCTCTCTGTATGAAAGTTATATATTTTTGCACATTACTTCATTCTCTCACTTGCCTTCAGTTTTTCACAGTGATGTCATCTTACTACCCAATCCAAATAGCGAGGCAACACTGTGAAATCATCCCAGGAAATGCACGGTTGCTGGCATCACTTGTGTAACGAATCTAGAAAGCAAAAAGAAATAGCAGGACCCAGGGGAAATCATGCAGCGGAACAAGATTGATATCAGAAAGGGGAGGGGATAGGAGAAAAGGTAGAGTGAATCTAGATGTTGTGAAAGGCAATTTCTATCCCACTAAAACTGCTGGAGCAAATCTCAGGGCTCAAACTGCAAAAGATTCACTATGGCTGCACTAATGAGTTCATTAAGCCTTTTTAGATGTGCTATATGTCCTCAGTTTTGCAAAATGCTGCCTTAATGTAAGTCTGACTTATGGTTCATACAGAGCATAGAAATTACACTTTTCTGGAGTACGGGCACCAGAATCCCATGACCAGCAATGTGGGAGTTCAATTCTTCAATCTGATTTTCTACAGAGGAAGCAGCACTCTAACATTGCCACCTAAAATATTGTTATGTCAAAGGAATTCCCCTCTAAAAGCCCACCTGGAAATGACATTGTAGCTTATGTCCATTATTAGTAAAGAAAGACCTGGTTCTCTCCATACTTTCATTTCAAAGCCAAACCTGCTTTCCAGCGACCTTCCCTGAGCTGACCAAAAATACATATCGGTCGGTTTGGGGTGATTAGATTCTGGGCTGGACAAGTGATTATAAAAGTGGGAAAACAATTTTGGGCCATCACAAACGATCTTTCTGGACCATTGCAACAAACACACTGCAACAATTCTATTACTACTAGGCTTATGTTTTTAACCAGCTTCAAGGGAGAAGGTAGTGCTGAAACTCTGTCATTTGATACACAGCTGCCTACAATATAGTGATCAATTTTGTAGTGAAAATACTAATCAAAACAATCCTCAATGCCATGCCCACAAATAGAGTCCAAAAAGGCAGGCAAAGGCATCACTTTATATTAGCAAACCTGTTCTAGCAGTTTTTATGTTCACCAGAAGCAGGTTTTATATAAAGTTAATGGATCTCAACTGTTTATTCAGGACTAAGCCACATCAAAATACAGTAGATTCTCAGCTATCTGAAACTTAATCAACCAGATTTTTCAAGCAACCAGAAAAAAAACAACCCAAAGAAACAGTACTGGAAATAAACATCAAAATAAAATTATTTAGCAGAAACGTTACATTAAGTTTGTCTTAATTTTTTACTTACTGTATTTCAATATTAATATCAAGTAAATACAGAGTTTTCGGTATGGTATGATAACTCTCAAGCAGCCAGAAACTACATTGATCCAGCATCTACCAATTCCCATGGATGCCAGTTAACTCAAAGTCTACTGTATGTGATTTACAGTAGGTATCGGTCATAACAGTATATGGCTGAGAAAATAACACTTACATAAACATCATTGTCACAATAGCAGGTAATTTCAAGTGAAAAGAGGTGCCAGATGACATATTTCCTGCTCACCACAAAGGCCAGATTGCCTCTGGCACCACTAAAACACCACCTGGAAAACAGGTTTTTATTCAGAGTCATCTACCACAAGCTTTATAAATGCTAGAAAATTAATACTTCCAGAGGCATACACATGAGGAAGAAGAATCAGAAACCACCTGTTGAAGGGAACACTAGTTTTGTTTTAAGGACCACAGTCAAATTTCTTTTGTCTTTCTTTGGTGCTATCCAGAAGACAGTGTTGTGTGTGAGGTGTGACAAATGCCCTTAAATAATAAAGCAGCACCAATGTGTTTTCATCATCATCAAATCCACTGAAGATGAGAGCTTACTACACTAGGTAGGTAGGCATGCATTGCTAAAGCAACAGATTCAGGGGAAAGGATACCTTCCCGTATCCAAAGCCACATACCACTGAATACCACTGACTGGAGAACATTACTAGGAGGGAGTGGTTGCACTTAGATCCTGTTGGTGACCATTGCACTGAATAGACCCGTGGTCCATCCCAGATATTCTTAGGATTTGCCTGTGTCTATGTTCCCTTGATTGTAGAGCGATAGGGCAGAGGAGCTTGAAGTGAATTATGCCAAAATGTTTTGAAAGCCAGGGTGTTGAAATAAGAAGGAGAAAGCTGGTATATCCAGAAAGAAGGCATATATTCTATTATGGCTGGGACAGAAGATTGTTAACAAGGCTTCAAAGCTCAGCTCTTGGATATACTTAAGATGAAACTGTATGAGGAGTTCTATGTGAGTTTAATGTACTATCCATACCTCATAGTGATGACAGCAGTATTATCAACACTTTTCTGAATGAAGCAGGCATGCATCTGTAGCACACACACCTAGTAATATATGTACAATATGGACCTATTTGTGTAAAACAAGGATGGCCAACTGTGGTGGGGCTGGAAGCCGCTTTTCTGTCATGAAGACCCCCCAGAAGCTGTAAATATGACCAGACGTTATAAAAAAACTAAACTAGTTGAAGCTATTTTTTAAAAGTTCAACAATGCAAGGGAAATCTGCAGTGAATTTAAAGGGGAAATTGTTGCTCCTGGAGGCTTCTAGAAGAGGAAATTCATCCTCTGAATTGACCAAAGGCAATGTGAAGGAAACAAGTGCCATAAAAGTCATTGGAAGGGATATGCAGCCCCAGGGTTACACTCCTTCATGTTACAATTTTTTAAATTGTACAAACAGTTGATTGGCAAGAAGAAGGAAAGGATTTACCATAATTACCAGTCAGTATGATATAGTGGTTTCATTGTGACATTATGAATACCTCTAGATGATCTTAAGTTGAAAAATTATTTGAAGGCACAAAACACAAACAATAATTTTTTGACCAGAGCATACAGCATTTCTTGAGGAATAATTAAGGTTCTGAAGCCTATGAGGCAGACAGTTTGGCAAAATTACTTGTTTTGGAGTAGAAATCCCAAAAGCCATGCTGACTGGGGAATTTTTTAAGCTCAGGGGATACAAAAACTATACAACCCGCTCTAAAGACCATTTATGTTCATATCTATAAACATGGAGTATTGTTACTAGCAGTAGTATAGCAACCAAGTATATATTATCAGCGAGATGGAGAGACATTGCTCCCATTGAACATCAGGTTTTCTTGTATTTTATGTTCTGGCAGGAATTTTATCCAAACTGGCACATTCCAGATGTACTAAAGTATGAACCATCACATGCTGAATGCAAGTAATGAAAGTTGTAGCCCAACAGATCTGGTGGGTGCCAGTCTGGGCCTGAATAATGTAAACTTTTAAAAAAATGTGCTATAAGAGAGAACATTTGCAATGAATCTAATTGAGTTTCTAGCTCTGTAATGATGGCTTGAGTATACTTGTGCTATTGATCAATCACAGAATCCTGGAGTTGGAAGAGACCACAAGGGCCATTCACTCCAATCCATTCTGCCACTTCCTTTCCTGTGAACTACTGTCCCCATCTATTCCTCATTTCAGATTGTTGTTCTTCTTTGTGCGTTTAAGTCATTTCTGACTTATGGTGATCCTAAGGTGGGGGTTTCTAGGCAACATTTGTTTAGAGGGAGTTTGACATTGCCTTTCTCTGAGTTGGAGAAATTGTGGATTTCTCCAGGGCTCAGTAACGATTTGAACCCTGGTCTTCAAGAATCCAAGTCTAATGCTAAAATCACTATACCAGAAATCTTCCTATCTTTGAAATCTCTTATTTCTATGTAGCACACCCAGAATTCCTTGAGTAGATGTAGTAAACATTTATGAATCAATCATGTGCTCGACATGCAAGGAACCATAATACCCTCCCAAGACATTCCCTGTTGTCCTTGAGAGGCCAAATGGTAATGAACAACACATCAAACAAATTTACCAGTACAGTAGTGGCTGTCATCAACACTCCTATTTTCTGCCTATCCTTTTTATTACAGTTACAGTGAAAATAATCCATCCAGATGTCTTCAAATGTTGAACATTCTCCTCTTCTTCTTCATCTGGACTTGCCTGTCTTTCCAATAGAGTTTTGCAACTTTCTTGACACAAATTAACCATGTTGTGGAAAACCCTTTGACATCTAGGTATCTGAAAGCTGGACTAACTGCATATTAACAGATCACTAAAAATGGAAGAAAATGAACTTAACCCGAAAGATGAAAACATACCTCACCTCTGGTGATTTCAAATTATGGATCAGGCTCAGGACAATCTTATGTGTGCTTACTCACAAGCAAGTCCCAAATGGGGCTTTCCCTTAAGGAAATGTGGACAGAATTGCACCTAATAATGACATGTGTGTATCTGCATCTACACAAACAAGTTAGCTTTTGGTTCAAGCGGGATCAATGGCCTCGTTCTGAAACAAATTAGTCTTTGTAAGACACACAAGAAGCAAAACCTCCACAGCAGACTGCACACTCAAGACATAAGCTGGGAAAAACTTGTACACTTTGCAATGCTCTCTCCCCTTTGACTTTAAAGCCAGGTGCCACGGGAAGAAGAAACTTCTACAGGGTAACAACATTTTGAGGAAAAGGGAAACAACATTGAAAATAATAATGGAAGGAAAACGTCAAGGAAAATCCCCGGCTACTCTAGAAATGCGAAATACAAGGGCTACAACATTTAGACTGAAACAAGCAAAGGCGATTAAATGCTTTAATACATTCTGTGGTTTTTTTAAAAAAAAATTCAAAGCAGCAACAGTAAAGCTTTTTCTCCCCTTGCCCTGCTTGGGAATCATTGATCTGGCTTGTTTCTTCCCACAGGAAAAGCAAATAAATCTGCACGCGATGGCTACTGCATTTGTTCAGCAAGGTAGCCCTAGCATCCCTGAATGGAAGGAGAGAAAGAGAGAGGGAATTGTCTGAATGGACATGTTTTTTTGCCACAAACCTTCAGTTATGACCACACTCTGCATCTCTCTTTATAACCAGACCATTGGCATTTCTAAAACAGGCAATCCACTATGACAGCCAACTATCCAAACCAGGCATGGGCAAACTTCAATCCTCCGGGTGTTTTGGACTTCAACTCCCACCATTCCTAACAGCCTGAGGCCCTTTCCTTTTCCCCCTCAGCCGCTTAAGCGGAAAGGAAAGGGCCTGAGGCTGTTAGGAATGGTGGGAGTGGAAGTCCAAAACACCTGGAAGACTGAAGTTTGCCCATGCCTGATCCAAAGCCCATGCTGATTTACAGAGAGGGGCTCTCCCTTTCCTGTAATGTTACATGCAGCCGGCAATGGCATGTCTCCTAAAATGATAAGATATACAGACTAGTAGAAGAACCAACTATGAAAGAAAAAATATAGAGAGAGACCCAAACGACTTACCTTATTTTCTCCATCTCTGCCGCAGAGGCCTGCAAGAAATCAAACAAGGAAGCAAGTGAATGGAAAAGCAGATCAGCGGGCAGATGTATGCATAGTTCAGGCTATAGATCCAAAGGCTGGCTGGTTGGTTGAGGGACTTGGTGGCCGGCTGGTTAGGCAACCCCGCTTATTCTCTCTCTCTCTCTTTCTATAAAGGCGCAGCCAGCGGTGCAAACATCTGCATGAGCAGAAGAAAGGCGAGAAGGAGGGGAGGGAAAGGGAAGGAAAGAAGGAAGGAAGGGGGGGAAACCCCAGAAGCACATTGACAGGTTTCAACTCCAGCAGGAAGGGGGGGGCAAAAAGAAAGGAGAAGCAATGCCCAGGAGGCACATATATGGGCAGCAATAGAAATGGCATAGAGGTAAGAAAGGAGACTGTAACAGGTTACAGTGGAAGAGGAGAGAAAGTTGGAGGAAGCAGGAGGAGGAGAAGAAGGAAGACAGAAGGAGAGCCACAGCTAAGGGGATCTATCTATCTATCTATCTATCTCTATCTATCTCTATCTATCTATCTATCTATCTATCTATCTATCTATCTATCTATCTATCTATCTATCTGTATCTACTCTAGCCATCTATCTCTGCTGAGCAAAGCCTCCAACGCTCGGCTTCCGAATAAATAATTAAATAGTCAAAGGTTTTTTTTTCCTTTTTGCAAAAAGCACATTTCTCCTCTCTCTCTCTCTCTCTCTCTCTCCCCCCTCTCAAATAATAACTCCACCGCAGGGAGGGAGGCAGGGAGGGAGGAACAGCCCTTAGCCATGGGAACGCAGCCGGCTCTTCCCACCCATTCTCCTCTTTCCAAGCCCCCTCCCTCCGCTCTTGGCCGGGGGCTGTTAATTCTCGTTGCCTCCCCCCTCCGCGGCTGCCCGGGCGCCTTTCCCATTTGGATTGGGCTCTGCTCTTCCCTCCACCTCGCCTCCCCCCCTCCGCCATGCTCAATTCGCATTCAGGGCCGGCTTGCGGCGCGAGAGCTCCTTCTCCTCAGAGCCGCCCTTTGAGCCTGGGTCGCCATAGCTATACTAAGGGGGGTAAAGTTTGAGGAGCCCCTCTGGAGCGAACCCCTCTTGACACACTTATCATAGAATAGAGAGATAGAGAGATAGATAGGGAGTCACACGGCGCCTCTCTCCACCTCGAAGCGACACACACACACACCTTCTTCTTTTTTTTACTCTCCTGCTTGCAGCCCACCGACATGGCCACCAAGAAGCCCCGCTTAACCCGAGCAGGCGGGTGGCTCCGGCTTCTGGCCCCCGGGGGAGGGGGCGGCGGGGGCGCGGGGCCCGTCAGCACCTGGAGCCACACGCCGCCCTTGGGCTTCATGCTGCCCGCCCATGCCCCACACAGACCCCAGACCCAAGCAGCCCGGCCCGGCCCGGCGCGCTCTCCGCTCTCCTCGCGCGAAGAAGGCACCGCGGCGGCGGCGGCGAAGGCAGGACGCCCCGCTCTTAACCCCTTGCGCTCCCCGCCGCTAGCCCGCCGAGCCCAGCTGGATCCGGGGGGGGGGGGGAGAGATGGGGGGACTGGGTGTCCACACCGTCCAATTAGCGCACTTTGGCATCACTTGAACTACCGCGGATCAGGCCTACGGGGTCTTGGGAGGTGTAGCTTTTTTTGGGGGGGGGGGGGGAGGGTGCATCAGCATTATTGGGCCAAGGAACTCTGCGGAAGGACAACTGTCAGGGCTGAGCCCTGCCAGCTGAACAGTGGAGTCCCACTACCTGCCTTCTACAGTCCAAACTCTGAAGCTCCTGGTCACTTACCTGGCCCCTGTTCTAAACTTTAGACTTAGGGGTGACTTAAATCTGAAACTACTTGAAGGCACACAACTACAAAAATCCTAATTTTGGAGTATTTCATCATAGTCCGCCCCCCCCCCCCAACAGACGGAGGCAGGGCCGTAGCCAGAAAAATTTTGGGGGGTGGTTTGAAAATTTCGGGGAGGGGGGTTTGAACCCCTAACCCCCCCCCCCCCGGGCTACAGGCCTGTCAGTATTTGCTTGAGATAGTACTTACTTGCAGTTCTGGAGGGACTCTATGGGGGATCTCATAGACTTAACATGGGGATTTGGTTAACCAGTTAGAATTCATGAGTAAATCAGGTTTTTTTTAACCTGAAAAATTTCGGGGGGGGGGGGGCTGGGCGGAGGGACCGTGAACCGGCCCTCCACTTGAAAAGTTTGAGGACCCCTGCTTCTGAAGAGCCACTGAACATATAATCCAGTTCAAAGAAGATCACTTGGATCAGGGCCATAGCCACAATTGGTTTTTTTTTTTTGGTTGGGGTGGGGTGGGGGGGGGGGTTTGAAACTTTTTTTTAACGGACCATGAAGAGTAGTTCCATAACACAAAATAATTTAGAAATCAGTTACCATCAATAAACTTCAGTGGGCACTCATGGGGATTTGGTTAACCAGTTAAAATTCATGAGTAAACCAGGGTTGGCTACAGCCCTGAGTCCAGCTACCTGCCTTCTACAGTCCAGTGCTTCCCAAACTCTGAAGAGTCACTGAACATATAATCCAGTTCAAAGAAGATCACCTGGATCAGGGACATAGCCAGAAAAAAAATTGGGGAATGGCTGAAACTTTTTTAAAGCGAATCATGAATAGTAGTTCCAGAACGCAAAATAATTTAGAAATCAGGCTCCATCAATAAACTTCAGTGGACACTCACGGGGATTTGCTTAACCAGTTAAAATTCATGAGTAAACCAGGTTTTTTTTAAAAAAACAAACTGAAATTTGGGGGGGGGGGGAGGTTGAAATCCTAACCCCCACCCTTGGCTACAGCCCTGAGTCCAGTTACCTGCCTTCTACAGTCCAGTGCTTCTCAAACTCTGAAAAGCCACTGAACATATAATCCAGTTCAAAGAAGATCACCTGGATCAGGACCATAGCCAAAAAAAAAAAATAATTGGGGAAGGGGTGAAACTTTTTTAAATCAGGCTCCATCAATAAACTTCAGTGGACACTCATGGGAATTTGCTTAACCAGTTAAAATTCATGAGTAAACCAGGTTTTTTTAAAAAACAAACTGAAATTTGGGGGGGGGGGGAGGTTGAAATCCTAACCCCCACCCTTGGCTACAGCCCTGAGTCCAGTTACCTGCCTTCTACAGTCCAGTGCTTCTCAAACTCTGAAAAGCCACTGAACATATAATCCAGTTCAAAGAAGATCACCTGGATCAGGACCATAGCCAAAAAAAAAAAAAAATTGGGGAAGGGGTGAAACTTTTTTAAAGCGAATCATGAATAGTAGTTCCATAACGCAAAATAATTTAGAAATCAGGCTCCATTGATAGACTTCAGTGCACACTCAAGACAGATGGACACTCATGGGGATTTAAAAAAAAATCTGAAAAACTTCAGGGGGGTGTTGAACCCCTAACCCTCCCCCACCCCCCAGCCACAATTTCTAACAGCCGGTAGGCTGTTGCCTATGCCTGAACTAGCGGCTGTTAGGAATTGTGGGAGGAATTGTGTCCAAAACACCTGGAGGGCTGAAGTTTGCCCATGCCTGTACTGGGGTAATATCTGCCCTCCATTTTACTTGAGTGCTGCTAAAGTGATACCCACTCTGAATCTGGGAGCATTGTGAAAGCTACTAGGGTGATATTTTTGAAGCCCTTCAAAGAGCCATTCATCTCCAAAAGCATTAAATGAATGAAAGAATAAATCCCCAACAGGAATGGTGTTCACAGAAGTCTTCAGTCCTCGATTTACTCTGCTGCAGGATCTCAACAGCATTTCTTCTTGCTGCTTCATTTCCTTCTCAACAAAACACTGTTCTTACCATTATATGAGGTCTTAGTTTAATGATGTCTCATACCTTTCTTCTACATTGGTTTGAGAGTGGGGTCTGTTTGTCTTATTTGCCCTTAAATAATCTAAATCATCTCATAACCTCTTCCCAATTTAGAAGACTAAGCTTCCATGGCATTTCTGTGACCCCACAGGCTTCCTTCCACCATCTGCCCACTCTGAGACCACAAAGCTTATCAGAGCCCATTTTTAAATGTCTTTCTGTTTCACAGATACCTGGTTCTGTGACATCTGATGCTTAGGTATAAAAGAGATAGTGAGAAAGACTGTCAAAACAGAATTATGTAGATCTATGGGACATCATTTTGTTTCTTTAATCGAGAACAAATCCCCCAGTCCTCCTATATCAATCCTGTTTTCCCATGGTCCATTCTCTTATGATCTTCTCATTATGTGCAGAGTCATTCCTCATGTCCATTGTTGCCTTGGCAATCACTACTAAAAAGCGTGGAGAGTCAAACAGAATCTATTGATTTATTTCCCCTTCTCTCCCACATGCAAACACACCTGAATTCTTGATACTGCTCAGCATGCAAGATCAAAATCGTTTCCCAAATGCCACACAAAAGGGTGTGCCGTGCACCATGAAGATCTTTTGATATGCATCCTAAAAGGTAACTTGTTCCATCTAACTGGATCTCTCCCTCTCTCCCTCCCAGTCTCTCAATCTTTCTCTCTCATGATTTCCTGGAATGTGCTGGTGCTTTTATGTTCTCCACATGTGCAAACACACCCTCTTGAATTGTCCTGGCTTTGCTAATAGACAGTGGTGAGCCCATTCAAATTCTCCTTGCTCCAGTGAATGCTCTGTGTACAGAGATAAAAGGAGGGAGCAAAGAGAAAGGAACTAAAAAGAATATAGCACCATAACATGCATCCTTCTTTTGGGAGAAATGGTGTAGAGGAGCACCAAAGATTTCCTTCAGATAGTAACAACAGGTTGGTTCAATGTCAATGGGGCAATGTATCTAAACTTGCTTCTGAACTAGCATCTACTTTGTAGAATTGATGCAGTTTGATACCATTTAACTGCCATGGCCCAATGCTGTAAGATTTACAAGGTCTTTAGCTTTCTCTGCTAAAGAGTGCTGGTGCCTCACCAGCCTGCAGCTTCCATGATTCCACAGCATTGAACCATGGCAGTTAAAGTGGTGTCAAATTGCCGTGTAGACTTATTGTGTACAATTTAATACAGTTTGACATCTCCCTAAGTCATATCCACAACATTTATGGTGGCTTTTTTGCATTTCAGAGTAAAACCTGGAATGGATTTACTATGTTAATGCATGCTATTACTGCTTCTCCACAGGTGAACCATCTTTTGGGACAAGCGTTCCATAAAAGACATTTGAGAATGAAGGCGACTTAGTTCTCCAATGAATACTCAACAGCCTATAATGAAATGTTGATCTTGGTAGGTACAAAAGAAGGCCTTCCCTAATATTCTACAACCATCCCTGGAGGTTTCAGGACGGGACAGCAATAAAACATAAGGAAATAAAATAATCCCCACCTTAGTTTCATTGCTGTTTCTTTGACCATTGCATTTAAATGCATGTATTCAGGAGCGGGTGGAGGTGAGGAGCCCACAGCTTTCATCATATTTCCATAGGGGCCTATGATCCCATAAAAGTTAAGAACCTCTGGTGTACAAAAATATCGCAGCATTGTGCTGCTTGAGGCAAAGATCAAAATGGTGCTCATTTCTATTCTGTTTGAAAATGTCAACTTGGCTGTTAGCTGAATATTTCTTTTACACCAGCAATAGAATAATCTCATTGACCATTAATGAGGGTTGCAGTCTAGTTAAAAGGAATTTGGGTAGTGTCCCATTATCCAGGAGAAGGCCACTAGAGGGCGCTATTTATTTATTTATTTATTTATTTATTTATTTATTTATTTATTTATTTATTTGCAGTATTTATATTCTGCCCTTCTCACCCCGAAGGGGACTCAGGGCGGATCACATTGCACATATAAGGCAAACATTCAATGCCATAACATAGAACAGAGACAGAGACAGAAGCAGGCACGGGCAGGCCTCAAACTCATGATCTCAACTCCCTCCCCCACCATAAAATGGACTATCCTTCTCTGTCTAGGCCTCCTTTTGGAGTCCAACCGGATAATGGAACAGTACTGGAATTTGTTAAGAGCAATAGGCATTGTGATAGAAGAGAATGGTTTTGGGGGCACAAGGATATGTTGGGATTTGCCACAGCACTTTCTTGGGAGATGCTTTGACCATGATTTTCCTGCTTCTTGGCAGGGGTTTGGACTGTGCATAGCCAATGCAGTCTCTTCCAACTCTATGATTCTATGATCTGACTGTATCAGTTGTTCCAGCAACAACTGTGAACAAAGAGCTATCTCCTAACATAACCACAGCACAGCCTATTTAAGACTTTCACATCCCCAACTAACTTGTTGAACTGAGACCAGTAATTCATTGCTAGTCAGTAATGTTTTTCTTTCCCTTTTATTTTCATGTGTTTAGATTGTAGATGTGAGGGCAGGGAGTGTCTTCTTTTCATTGATCTGTAAGTGGTTCTGGGAGCCCTCCTGGCTGAAAAAGCAGGGCATAAATCCATTGGATGAATGATGATACTTATTTTCACCATTTGTCAAAAGGCAAAGATTCTGTATGATGTAAAACTTTTGAGCTAATTTCATAGGCAGTTCTATATAGAACTTGGAAGTAACTCCAATTAAAGTATGTGTGTGTTACATGCCTTCAAGTAGCCTGTTGACACATGGCAACTCAATTAATTTCTTATAGTTTCCTTAGGCAAGGAATGAGAAGCTGTTTTCCAGTTTCTTTCCTTGGTAATATAGCCTACAGCACCTGATATTTGTTGGTGATCACCCATCCAAGTACTTTCCAGGGTTGACCCTACTTAGCAAGACAGCTAAGATCTGGTGCCTTTTACTTGTGTTTCATTTTTCTGCAATAATTATGATGTAACAAAGGCTATATCTATGCTTGTATCAACACAGGCAGTTCCCAAGTTACAAACAAGATAGTTTCTGTAAGTTTGTTCTTAAATTAAATTTGTTGTAAGCCGGAACAGGTGCATATATATATGTTGCAGCTTTGGATAGCATATGGGACAGTTAACACTCCATAACATTTCTTTTGTTGTCTGTGCCCCCGTTCAGAAGATTTCACCCACTTTCTGTCCCTATGATAACTGGATTTTGAAAAATTTGGCTTTTTGTGGAATCAAGGATTGGTGATAAAGCTTTAGGGGAGACTCCTTTTCCCCATGATAACACTTTCAGGAGTGAATTTCACTTCCTAGGGATAAATGTATCTCCCGTCCTGTTGTCTCACCCCTGTTCTTAACTATAAATCATTTGTAAGGACTTCATCAGAGAGGGGAGTCCTCCCCATGGCATTTTGCCAGCAGTTGCAGAAGTGATGTAATGAAAGTGCAATGTTTACAAATAAATGCAACTGCTCTTAGTTTTATGGTTAAAGAGTACAGTAGAGTCTCACTTATCCAAGCTAAACGGGCCGGCAGAAGCTTGGATAAGCGAATATCTTGGATAATAAGGAGGGATTAAGGAAAAGCCTATTAAACATCAAATTAGGTTATGATTTTACAAATTAAGCGCCAAAACATCATGTTATACAACAAATTTGACAGAAAAAGTAGTTCAATACGCAGTAATGTTATGTTGTAATTACTGTATTTATGAATTTAGCACCAAAATATCATGATATATTGAAAACATTTACTATAAAAATGGCTTGGATTATCCAGAAGCTTGGATAAGCAAGGCTTGGATAAGTGAGACTCTACTGTATGTGTAACCTTAACATGTAAGTTTATATTATGCCTCCATTTTGTTGCATCTTGATGCTTTTTAAAGTGTGTAACTTGTAACTTCAAGTAAGTATTCTTCTCTTTAAATGAGAAAGTAAAGAGTTGCTTTAAAATTAAAGCTATTATAACTAGCTACTTTTGAGACTAACTATATCAAGTTGCTTTTAAAAGCTCTTTTTTCATATTAAGCAGTGAGCACATAAGAGTGTTATAGTTATAGAGCTGAATACACTCTGAAGCTGAATGTGCAATAATTTGGAAATACTCAAGATTTTTTTAAAAAAACCAGAATATCTCAATTTATTTTTATTGTTCAATAGAAGACACAGGGGAAAATATGGCTTGGATCGACTACCTATATTAGGAAGTGTCTACTAGCTTCTAAGATGTTCAAATGAAGCTCTTCTCTCAATTCCCAGGCAACTTTGTTGGGAAGGAAGGGGGTCTCAGTGGTTATTCCCAGCATTAGGAATTCTCTATCTAGGGAAGGTAGGAGGATCATCTACACCAGTGGTTCTCAACCTGTGGGTCCCCAGATGTTTTGACCTTCAACTCCCAGAAATTCTAACAGCTGGTAAACTAGCTGGGATTTCTGGGAGTTGTAGGCCAAAACACCTGGGAACCCACAAGTTGAGAACCACTGATCTACACTATAGAATTAATGTTGTTTGACACCACGTTAATTGCCATGGCACAATGCTATGGAGTCCTGGTGTTTTTTGCTTGCTGATAGTCCATTTGTATTTTTTAAAATGAGGTTTTAGGAAAATGGGGAAGAATACAGAGTTTGTAAAGTCCACCTTTCTTAATAGGAAAGGCTTTAATGAGCCTCAGTGGTTCTTTCGCAAAACTGTTGTATCTAATTACAGTACACCACTCTGGAATTCACTGAAGCCTGAATGACAGCAGCAAAGTTCTTCCAGCAATGAGCTGAGATAGCATTTCAGTCAAAAATCTGGGTCTATCATCTGGACAGCCATGCCCACAGTGACTTGTTCTTACTTACAAAGAAGTCTGTACCCATAACAGAATAAGCATATCCTATGCCTCTCACTGAAGGGGAAACTGGACCAGTTTTCAGTTCAAGAATGGAGTACAGTGATCCATTTTTATTTTGATTGGCCACTATATGTCAACAGATACGCTGGGAAAGATATAAAACAAGCAGAAAAGAGATAGATGTGGGATGACTGATAAATATCTGCCCTTTTCCTAGTTCATAACTGCCCAGAAATGCTGATAAATATGACAATGCTGGTAAAAGAGAATTTCTGTTCTTTAATAAGCTATACTAAATATATAAACACTCCATTCTGATTATAATGGATGGTGATTATGGAAGCTTATAGATAAATAATGGATGCTGCTAGATATAGCAATGCTCAAGGATATTAACCCTCCAAATGCTTGTGTATTCTCAGATGCCAATTTAGAGCTATATATTTTCTTCACCAATGATAGTGTATTCCTCAGTGGATAAAGGGCTAAGCTATATTGGTTAAGATGGTCATATTCCACTATGGGTTAAACATAGAGAAATGCTAAAGAAATGCAAATGGTGTAAAGATTCAGTCTTTGCAAAAGTGTGACATCTTCTCTGCCATATTTTTAATGTGTGTTTTCAAGTTATTTACAATTTATTGAGACCCTAAGGTGAACCTATCACAGAGCTGTCTTGGAAAAAATGGTTTAGAGCAGGATTGCCTTTGCCTTCTTCTGAGGCTGAAAGAATGTGACTTGTCCAAGGTTACACTGTGGGGTTTTAAGGCCAAGTGGTGATCTGACCTTGGTCTCCAGAGTCATGACCAGGGCCAGCCCTAGGTAATTTACAAGTGTAAGCAAACAGTATTTTGGCCCCTTCCCCTGAAACCAATCACTGAAAAAGAAAAGGTAGAAGGTAGAAGTGAATAGAATAGATAAAAGAGTTATCTTACATACCAGAAGTTTATTTACATCATTATGTTCATATAGTTACATTACATAGAATGAACATGAAGTACTGGTTCAGCTACCAAGCACCTGAACAACCTCCTTAGCAGTATATAAGATGTTTATGAAGCATAAATGAATGTTGTGTTCAGACTTGGGTCCTATCTCCAAGATATGTCATCATGACGTATTTCTGTGGAAAGACAGGAATTCCAAAATCCTGGGGGCTGGGGGGGGGGGAAGAGATGAAACCCAAAACATTTCTGTAACATGCTGGCTCTACCTTAAATATACTGTAAAATAATGAGTGTATAATGCCTTATACACAAAATAATGTGTGTAAAATACATTAAAATAATGTTGGTGTTCCTCCATAAAAGGCTTGTGTATGTTTGCTTATAATAAATAGGCCAAAAGGTTAACAAGAACTTGCTAATAGTCCCTGAGAAATATTTTGAAATTCCAGTACATAAGAATGCTTAAGTAGAGTGTTAGTATAAACATTATTGGTCTGGATCTTATCAATTGATCTTATCACAAGTTGGACACCCAGGTGGCCAAAAACTAATGAAAGGGACCCCAAGAAGAAACAGATTAGCTGATAAATGGCAGAACATTTTCAATCCCTCAATCTTAAGAGTGGAGACTCATGCCTATTTCAAGAAGCCATCTGCATAATGGAGGCAGCCTCTTTCACTTCAAGAACAAGATCCTATTGGAAGATGAGTCTCCCTCCAAGTGCTATTCTCTGCCAGTGTATAAAGCACAAGTTAGCTCCTCCAGAAGAGTAGTGATGTAACATTCTTAGTGAGTATGCTGCTGGAACTTGCTCTAGGATAGGTCTGGGAACTGTGCCATTGCCCTGCAATAACCAAAAAAACTTAAGCCATGATAGCGAATGGGAAAGATTTTTGTGGTTATGATTTCAGGTTGCTTGCCCTACAACTAGGATCAGAAGGTGAGTGCTCCTCTCAGTGCTTTTGAAATGACATTCCCAAGAGTCCTGGCCAGCATGGTCATTGATGTGGGATGCTTGCAGTTGTGGTTCTACAGATATCTGGAAGGCTAAACAATTTCCCACCACTCCTCTACATCTTAGTGTACCCTGCAACTTGGTAGGAATAGTCCCAATTAATGTTCAGTTGTTTCTATTTTTCAGCTGCTTTAAAAACATTCCAGTTTATCCCTTTTCTTCAGCATAACCAAGTTCAAAGTGCAAAAGTAGTTTGCACTCCATTCAATCAGGAGAAGCAAAGTACAGGAAGGGCAAAACCTTGCCCTTCAGTGTAAACCCAGGCGAAAGCAAACTGCTGCAGCTTCATATCCTGGTGTTGTCTGACCATACCTGTGAAATATTGGAAGGTATGGAGGGGATAGGGAAATGTTTTTAAATATATAAATGCTCTCTGATTCTGGGAACATTCATCCCTCCAAAACTCCAACCAGAATATGCTGAATGGGAAAGCAGCAAGACTGGGAGATTAAGGCAGTAGTCCTTGCTTTGTTGACATAGACAGCTGGTAGGCAGCATTCCACACGTTGAGTCAAAAGTTGTATAGGAACCTTCTGAGTAATGTGTGTTTTTTTTTTGTGTTTTTTTTTTAGTGTAGACATCTGTTAATGCAGTGTCACCTCCTCTTCTTCATGCAAAGGAGATGCCTGGCATTAAAAGGCCATTACCAAACCACATACTTACAGATTGCTCCTATGGTTCTCCCTTAGAGGCAGAGTGGGAAAAGCTTTTAGAATCTTGCAAACATTCCAAAAGTCTTTTATGTTTCATTTGGCTTTTGCTTTTGTGAAGATGGCAGCATCAATTTTTTATTGTGTTCAAATGCATTGTTTCATAACCAAACTCAGGCTAGCAGTACAGAATGTCAGGAGCAAAGTTGTTTGAACAAAACTTTTCAGGACCAATACCATAACCAATACCACATCATGGTGATTCCATATTGATGGATCCTCCCTCCCATCCATCTACTCTTTCATGGCTCAGACATAGACCTGGGATCCAGCCCCCAAATAATTATAATCATCTCTCTACATTTGCAAGTTTCAATTTTGTAGATTTGATCATTCTTAAATTTGATTAATATGTTCTTTTTAGGAATTTCTAAGTCTTCCAGCTTACTCAATGGTCAGCTTCCATGAAAGGACTAGAGATTGTAAGAAAGAAACTTTTCTAGGCATTTGTATGTCTTCCAGTATGATTTTGTGATCTACACTGTATAATTAATCCAGTTTTACACCACAGTTTAACTGCAATGGCTCAAAGCCCTGTTGGAGTCCCTGTTGGGGTAAGAATGGTGGAGTATAAATATGGGAAATAGTAAATAAATAATAAATTAAATTTGGGGGAGTTGTCGTATTATGATGTTTAGTCTTCTTTTCCAAAAAAGTGCTGGTGCTTCATTAAGCTGCAAATTACATTATGCAATAGGAGTGAGCCATTACAGTCAAAGTGGTGTCAATGCATTAATTTTATAATGTAGATGTATTCAAAGTTGTTCTGGAGTGCCTAGGCAATCCTAGAAAGGTCTTCTCTCAGCTTAGAAATACTTAAAAAAAATTTGCATTTCCCTCCACTTTTCCCCACTTTTGCGGGTTCCTGTGCCCCTAACCCCAGCAAATGTAGAGAGCTGACTGTAGTTGGAAATAAACGTGGTGGAACTCAGGGCTCCAAGGTTTCACCCTGGTTGGCATATGAATCCCACACTTTTTGTCACTATTGGGTTCTGAGTGGGTTCAGAGGTTTTGAGTGTCAGTCATTAGCCTGAGTGCTTCCTATTACTTGGCTGGAGTTTCCAGCACCTAAATGGGGAAGGAGGTTCCTCCTGATTAATATATTTTATTCTATTCTTGGTAACATCTTTGTCGTTGTGTGCCTTCAAGTTGTTTCAAAGCTGTGGCCTTCTTAAGGGGGAGGCCTATCACAGGGTGTCTTTGGGAAGATTTATTCAGAGGTGGCTTGCCATTACCCTCTTCAGAGGCTGAGAGAATATGATGGTCACCCAGTAGGTTTCCATGACTAAGCAGGGATTTGAACACTATTCTCCTAGAGTCCTAGGACTTTATTGCATGAAGCAAGCAAAACCTGCATTGCAGCTGGACCATCATCTGTGGTGATAATCCCTATCGTATGACACTATGTGCATCTTGCCGCTGGGCTGCCTTCTTCGTGTGATTTTCTCATCCCTAGCTATTAACAAGTTACAACCCATAAATAACTTTCAGTTCTGTAACTTTCCTATTACCTGCTTTGGCACAATGAGTCCTTTCCACACCTGTGTTGGCTTGCAAGCAGTAATATGATGTCTGGGTGGGGTTCTCCTCCTCTTTGCCTTTCCTCTAATTTAGTGATTCTCAAACTGAGGGTCCCCAGATGTTTTGCCCTTCAACTCCCAGAATAGCTGGTAAACTGGCTGGGATTTCTGGGAGTTGGAGGCCAAAACACCTGGGGACCCATAGGTTGAGAACCACTGCAGCTCCTTGCTGTACCAAAGCTGCCTGTTTTCCTTTCATTTTATATTTATATGCTCCTCTTTATAAGTCCTGAAATTGCAGAATTCTACTACTACTACTACTACTACTACTACTACTACTACTACTAATAATAATAATAATAATAATAATAATAATAATAATAATAAACAGTGGTGTGGGAAGATGGCGTTCCAAGGATATGTAGAGTATAATTGCCAGACCACGGATTGGCAAATTGACACAATTATGCTAATGAAAAGAGGTGGGATATTGAAAGTGCTCAACATAGTATGTATCCACTTTCAATGATAATGGGGCTTAAGTGGAATATGTGTTTCATGTGATAAAGTCCCTAGTTCAGCACTCAAACCACTATCTATGCTGGCTCTTGGATCATCTTTAAATACCACTTAATAAAATACTTGACTTCTAATTGACATATGTGTTTATTGAATCTGAATCCAATAATGGATAGTCATGTGCATAAGCTTGTTCCATTTCAAAGCCTGCACACCCGGGCCTTGCAAGGCCTACAGCTGATTGATCTGAAAGGTAGGCTTGGAGCCAATACTGGCTCCCGCTTGCCTTTCGTTTCGAGTCAGTTTTTGTTTCGTTGGGGGTCTTTGTGTTTCATGCCATCCAAATGGATGATACGAAATGGAAACATGAATGAAATAAATAGGACAAATACCGTGCACATCTCTACTAATGGATTCACATCTTGGTAAGACAAATAGTAAGTATCCATTTCTCAAAAGTTTCAAAGAAATCTGACTGATGCAAGCCACAGCCTCCTTCTGCACACCTCATAGACACCTTGGTAGCCATAATAAAACAAAAGACAACCTAGATTAGTACTTAGAACATGTAATATCCTTCCCCAACCATTTAGTGAGGCCACAAACTATAGTAACTTCTAAATTGAACCAAATCAAGGTTACAATTAAACCACATGAAAGCTATAAAATTGTAATAGGAATGTGAATTAATGACAAGCAATGTGTTGTTTGAAACTAATTTTTGCCAGTGTCGTCTTTGGACATAAGTACTGCCATCAAAAGAGAAAAAAGAGAGGGGTTTGTTTCCATAACTTCCTCCCCATCTGGCCTTATATTTCCAAAATATAAATTCATGATGGGTTTTTTATTTGTATAAGCTTTGGGAGAGCCTCCTAACCTTGCTCAAAATATGAAGACATTTAAATTAGGATGGAAACTATGCTACATACCATTTATGTAGCATCATTTCGTTGGAGCAAGCTCTAATCAAGTCATGGTCACAACACATAATGAATATAAGGATAACATTAGCAGGAGAAAAATAACAGGAAGCCAGGGGAGGAGAAAATCAAACCAACCAAGAACATTGTCTCTCTCACCCTGCTCTATTTAGCATTTCCTGAACCTTGCTTGTGTGGGTGTGCAGTATAATACAGGGAGGTAGCTAGCTGGGATGTTTACAACTGCATCATGCAATTTAGGTACAGAGGTGGTTATTTTAGAAATCTCGTTGCTTTTTTGTCCCAGTGAATGCACAGCAGTATTCTGGAAATGAGCAGACTTCTGTGGATTTGCTCTTCAGAAGGCACTTTCTGATTTGACCTGTATCATGATTGCCAGACTGATGCTACCCAAACATCCTTTGGTTTAGATGACTGGAAGAGTTAATAGATACTGGACAGGTAAGATTTTATAGAGATGATAAGGGTTTATATTTATGAGAAGTCTTTTGCAGTTATGAGGGTTGTTATTATTTCAGAAATTTCTATGTTGCCTTTCTCCAGCAGACCCAAGGTGGCTTACAACATCATTAAAACATACAATCTATATATTAAAAAAATGTAATGTGCGTTTTGCTATGCAGTAAACCATTGAACCAAATCACACCAAATTTGGCCGCAAAAGACATAGTCATCCAAAATATGTCTTTCAAACAAAAACAAAAAAAAACCCTAGAAAAATAAAGTCCAAATTAGAAAACCAGGAAAAGCCGTTTTTCCCCTTGCTGCCAGTTAGAAGGGTAGGCCCCTCCCACTTCATCTCCTAGCAACCCACTCGGCCACAATGGAGCTCATATTTGCCACACTGAGACTATTCATTGCTATTCAAACAAGAATTCCACAAGGTAGAAAGCGGCCAGGCTTGCAAGCAGCAAGGCTATTCAGTGCTTTTTCAACCTGGCCAACCAAGATTTCCCCTAGATAGAAAACCCGCAGGTTTTAAAGCCACGAGGCTACTCTGTCCCATTCAACCTGCCCAAGGAAGGATGTCCCTATATAGAAAGCAGCCAGGCTTTGAAGCAGCAAGGCTATTCAGTGCAATTCTAGCAGCCCAAAAAACTATTCCTCTAGAACGCAAGTTCCCAGGCTTCCATACAGCAGGCCTATTCCATTGTATTCCAGCTCACCAAACAAGGCTTGCCATAAGAAGAAAACGGCCAGGCTTTGACATTGTAAGGCTATTCACTGCTATTCGACCTGGCCAACAAATGATTCCCATAAGCCACAGCAATGTGTGGCTGGGCACAGCTAGTATAATATAAAACCATTGATTAAAACAACCTGAAAGAGTTACATGGATGCTCCCTTATAGTAAATTAACATTATTATTAGATTAAATTAAAAGCAGTGTTAAATTCCCATATGACAATAAAATACTATAAAAATTATGAGTTTAGCTCAGCGGGCTAAATCACTTTGCTGCAGAAAATCCTGCTGATCGAAAGGTCAGTGATTCGAGTCTGGGTCAGGGTGAACACCCACTGTCATCCCCAGCTCACCTGCCCACCTAGCAGATCAAAAGCAGAAATGTGTATAGATAAATAGGTACCACTTTTAGTGGGGAGCTAATAAAAGGTTCCCCTAAGGACATTGATCGGGAGGATGTCTAAGGACGACAATAAGTTCCTCAGAATGGAAGATGGAGCAACAGCACCCTGCCTCCCCCCGTAGTTGGAGTGAAGCACAGCCTCCAAGATGCCAGAATTAAGATGGGAAATGCCTTTACCTCTGTTTGTGTATTGTCTGTCCTTGTTAATTGTATAACGGCATTGAATGCTTGCCATATGTGTGTTCTATAACTCGCTGAGGATGAGAAGGGTGGGGTATAAATACTGTAAATAAGAAAATAAATAAATAAATAAATACTAGGCTTCTGTTACAGTTCATTTAGAAGCTATTTCAAACAGGAAAGTCTTCAGTTCGTTCTTTAAATATATGAGGGTGGAGGCTGCGCCTGAGAAAGAGCCTTCTCTGGAAATTTTTAACTGAAAGATGTCCCTGAAGTGTGTGGAGATGAGTGTTTCCCCAGTAGACCTTAAAGATCTGCCCAGTCTATATGGAAGGACTTGGTGTTTCAAGTTTCCTGGACCAAAACCAGGCTTTATAGGCTAAACTAAGCAACTTAAATTGGGCCCAGAAACTGATTGGATGCTCCTTGGAATCAGCTCTGGTGAGCAAGCTGGCTGCTGTTCTCTGGACCAATGGGAGTTTCCAGACACTTTTCAAGGGCAGTCCTGTGTAGAGCGCATTTCAATAGTCTAACTGGGATGTAACCAGTGTGTGTACCATTGTGGCAAAGTCAGATTTCTCCAGAAACAGGCACAACTGGTGTATAAGTTTTAATTGTGCAAAGGCAGTCCTGGTCACCGCTGCCACATGGGCTTCCAGATTTAAAGTGGAGTCCAGGATCAATCCCAAACTGCAAGCCTGAGATTTCCAGGGAAATGTAACCCTGTCCAACTCAAGATCCTATTCCTGAATCCATCTTTTTGCGAGACCTGCAGTACCTCCATCTTATCTGGATTAAGCTTTGTTTGCCCTCATCCAATCCATTACCACCCTCAGGAAACTGTTTAGGTGCGGAACTGCTTCCTTGGTGTCTGTATACAGATGATACCGAACTCCAAAACTCTGGATGATCTTTCCCAGTGATTTCATGTAGATGTTAAATAACGTTGGGGATAAAGATGAGATCTGCAGGACCCCACATTCCACAGGCCATGGGGCTGTGCAAAGCTCTAGATAGGTTGCTCTCTCTCTTTCCTTACAAATGACAGGACTCTGAAGGATTCTCCAGACTTCAATTAATGCAAAGAAGTGGGAGATCTTGGAGGAAATATTGATGGTTGATGCTCCTTTGAAATACTTGAGCATTTCTTCATAATCTACATACTCTAAAGATACCAGATATGTCTGATCTTGGAGGCTAAGTAGGATTAGTTATGTAACTTCTGGTATATTTGGAATGGGAGACCATCAGCAAATTCTAGGTGCTGTAGGCTACATTTCAGAGGAAGGAACTGGCAAAAACCACCTCGGAGTATTCCTTGTCAAAAGTACTATGAAATTTATGGGGCTGCCATAAGTTGACAGATGATTTTTAGGTACACACAAACACTGCAGAAGGTAACAGGAATTGGGAGAAGGATTGAGGTAGTTATATGATGTTGCAGGCAATTGGTCAATCATCATTCAGATGTCATAAGTCTGAAGACAACTGGCCAAGCACCAGTGTCTTCACTCACATTTAGCTCTGAGAGGTGAAGGGGCATGTCTCCTCCTCCTCCTCCTCCTCCTCCTCCTTTTTAAAGAGCAGTGTTCCAAAAAATCTTATGTTAACACTGTAAAGTGACCGTCTTTCTCATTCAGCAAGGAGGAGGAGAAATGGCTAAAGAATCCAATATAAATCCCAAACATTGAATGATGTGAGTCCTTTGAGATTACAAACAAAAAAAAGCCCTTCACCCTCTAGAAATAACATGTTGATGTTCATGTAGGGGATTGCCACTGAATGCTCCAGGACCACATAAATATTACTTGGTTCTTTTCAAATTTAAAACATCTACCAAAAATATAACAGTGAACAGCAACATTTACTGTTTGGAGGAGCTCCAAGGGTGCTAAGAAAAGAGCAGAAACATGAAATTGCTCATCTGCACTTTGCATAGGGATGAACAATACTGCGTTCTCAGGGAACACATGTAGCTTACTTACTGTTTTTGTGCCATGTTTTGAATGTCTTTGTACCCACTAGTTTTGATGCAACATAAAAAGCATCGCTTTCCTGTAAAGAAGGTGCACACTCCCAAATACCTTGTTTAGTAATTAAAAAATCTCAGAAGTCTCCAAGAAGGGCACTTGCAATTTATAAACAAGCTGTGCAGGAAATATAGCCCATTCATTAAAAAGCACTGCTATTTCTGTCTTTTGGATGTGTAAGTGTCCACTTTTGGTGCCTTGAATTCAAGGCATCAATGCACACAGGTCACCCCAGTTACAGTATCCCAACCTGTGCGGGTTTTTTTGTGTGTGTCAGGAGAGACTTGAGAAACTGTAAGTCGCTTCTGATGTGAGAGAACTGGCCATCTGCAAGGACACTGCCCAGGGGACACCCAGATTTTTAATGTTGTACCATCCTATGGGAGGCTTCTCTCATGTCCCCGCATGGGAAGCTGGAGCTAACAGAGGGAGCTCACCCACTCTCCCCGGATTTGAACCGCTGACCTGAGAAGTCCTGTCGGCACATTGTGCCACTAGGGGCTCCCCAACCTGTGGTAAATTGCATTACATTTCTATCCATTAAAAGGTATATGTCCTAATAATGAAAGCTAGTATAGTGTAATGGTTTGAGTGATGCACTTCAACAAGGTTTTGATTCCCTGCTCAGCCATGGAAATCCACTGGATGATGTTGGATGAATCACACATTCTTAACCTCAGAAATACCTGTGATAGGTTTGCTTTAGGGTCACCATTTCACCAAGAAAAACAATATTATGCAAATAAGCACCTACTTTTTTTATCTCCAATATTCTATTTTTGGATGAAATCATTCCTTTTTTTTTTTTTTGATGATGTGGAAGTGGCCACTGAAGTCTGACTAGAGTTTGGGCTTAGTTCGGGCTCCACATTCAGCATAACCTCCTTTCCAATAATTAAACATTGCTATCATGTCCCCTCTCAGTCTTCTCCAGCTCTCTAAGGGTGCAGTCTTAAATCTCTTGTATGGATGAAGTAAGACCCCTTGATTACAGGGAGATTTCTTTCTGAGTAAAAACTTGCAATATGATGCAGATGATAAGCAGGACACCTGGAATGGTGCAAAAGTTCAGTGATTGTCAATAGATCAGAGATTGAAACAGTTATTTTTTATACTGCATGGCCGATCTGTAGTCCAAAAAGCATTTTTCTCAAGCTCTGTAATAGTTTCATGTTTCTTGGATATAAATACATGAGGATGGTGGAGAGGAGTGGTATTTTCCTTATGAAAAGAACAAATAAACCATTATCATCATTATCAGCATCCTCATTTTACATGATCACATGCAAAATAGCATCTTGACCTGATGCAGTGAAGCAATCTCTTTATTATTAGCGCCTCTAAGGTCACACTCACCTCATCCAAATATTGGACAAAATGAACTGATCCCGGTATCTTTGAAATAAGGGGATTATTATTATCTCTTTCTTTGAAAAGAAAGTGCTCCACCAGAAATTTCATTCTGTTTCTTCTTCTTCTAATGTGCGTTTTTGATCTTTTCAAAGCTGTGAACCTGTCTATTGCCTGGACAAAATTGTGTGTGCAACATGGTGCCTCAACACACACAAAAAGAGGCTGAACGTGAAGCTTGTATTGGACTTGGATGATGTTTGAACAGTCGAAAGGTCATTACATTCTCTTTATTCCCGGCACCCCTTTCCCTATGTGTTGTGCATTAGTATTCTACTCTCAAGGTCTTGCGTTCCTGCAAGTTTAAAAGAGTCAGTTCATGACTCCCACACAAAATGTGGAGTTGTTAGAATTTGCCAAGGAGACATTAAATCAGACTCAAGAGAATCCTTTGTCAAAAGCAAGCCATATTCATTAAAATTGCGGTTAGCTTCTTAAACTCGTGTGTCACTTTTCCCACCCCTCCCTAGTACTTTTTCCTTCCTTGCATCTATTCCTTCCCACCCCCATCTCAAAACCTGAAGGATCATTCACTGAATTTGATCTAGTGGCTTGTGCTTGTCATTCTTTTCCCATGTGAGGCTATTTTTAGAAAGGAGTTTCGTCCAATTGCAGTTCAGCAGACTAGTTGTCAAGGCAAGCACAAGAAGGTGGTTAAGGGTGAATTTGTCAATGATTCAGCAAGCTCTGGCTGTTGCTAGCCCTGCTGACATCCCTGATGGAGGATTGGTCCTCCTAGTGAGGCATGTGTCAGCCTCAGGTAGCCAGTGTGGGGGATCATTTAAAATAAAGTCCATCCTTCTTTGTTATCATTGCATTTCTATTGCCAGGGCTGCAGGGAAATCCTTACAGGATTTCTGAGATCCATGAACCAAGACAGCTTGCCTTGTATAGGTATTAGGGAACTTGGCTTGAGTGAGTGGGTGGGTGTCATTTGCTTTTGCTTCACTTCTGATGTAGTGATAGTTCCCCATCCCATGAGGCAATGTAGAGGAGGCACATTAATATATTTAATTGATATCCCACCAATTGATCAATCAGTCAGCTTTGTTTGTATCCTGCCTTCTCTCCAAAAATGAGGCTTATTTCACAGAATAAAAAAGGATACAAGGAAAAGCATGAATAGCTAATTAAAAAAGAACAATAGATTAAAACAATATTCAATTGACTTTAGTGGGCCCTTGGTGTCCACAAGGATTTGGTTCTATCTAAATTCTGCCACTTGCGCCCTCAACCAGCCCGTCAGCCCTTCCCGCAGCTGCGCAGCGTCGCCAAAACACTGCATTGCCAGCCACGCCCCATTGTTGGAAACAAGTGGTTGAGGACGCAAGTGGCAGAATTTAGTGGGGAAGGATTTGCAAAGCTTAGTCATTGCTATGGTAAGTGCCTAGATTTGAATGGCGACTACGTGAGATGTGGTATTTGGGTGTGGTTTTCAACTGCATATGGTAAATGTTTTCTCCTATACTTTGTTCATTTTTAATTCAAAAACGAAACCTACTTTGTGGATAGCCCTCATACATTCCATAAAAAATGAAGGATAATAGCTAGCATGGACTTGGAGAAAAGTAGGAAGGATGGAGATATGATCTTGATTGATGTGCATATTCCTCATATTAATTCCAATATGGAGCGTGAGTGCTTTATTCAGATTGGAGGCATTTTGAAAAGAAGTATAAACTACTCTTGAAATTTCAGAGCATGAACAACGGGACTGACTACTGAAATTTGCGGGGTATGACGAAACAATTTAGCAAATGATATGCATCAAAAGCCAAGAAAAAAGCATCCATTTAGTACATTCTCCCTAATCTGCTCCGGTTCAAGCATTAATGCAATAAATGTTATTTATTTATTCATTCATTCATAGTTTCCTCATACCCATCTGTTGTGAAAACCACAGCTGCCCATCAAAGAGGGCAACAGTAGAAAAGAGCCAACAAATGGATAACACCAACTAGAAAGGTGTCAGTTGTAGTTTTTTAAAATGCCAGGGCATATTCCATGCTTATTTTAAAGATACAGTATGCATTTTTATTTTTCTTATACATAATTAGTGTTCCATAATTGATATTCAAGATATTCAATCCAGGGACTCTGAGAAAGCACTTGGAATTTTGAATTTAAAGAAACGAATGAGACAGATGAGATTGTCATTTCACCTGTCATTTGAATAATTGCCACACATTCATTTTCTGCAGATTGATACATGCAGAACAAGCATATATCACATTCTATTTTCCCATTCTTTCTCATTCTGCTTCCTGCATTTTTCTTGCACATGTATTTTTTTACATAAACTCACCTTTCCATTGGTAGTGAGATGGAATTATGTGTATGGACTATATCATCTCTTCTCAACCTTTTCTTTTCTTTTCTTAACCTGGAGGAACTCTTGAAATAATTTAAAGGTCTCAGGGAGCCTCTGCATAAAAATTATTACATCTACAGCTCTAGAATGTTTTCCCCCAATTATGATCTCTCATTGAACTCATAGTGATGTCTTGCAAACCCCTAGGGTTTCTCAGAATTTTGATTGAGAAATCTGTGTTATAGGCTTTAATGAGAACAAGAACATCCCTATATAATTAGTGTTGGCTTTTCACATTTGCAGATTTAACTTTTTGCACATTTGATTATTCGTGGAGTTGATTAATGTGGTCTCCCCAAGAATCTTTAGGTTTCCAATCATTTTAGAAACTGACAAATGCATTAACTGTCACTGTACACAGTTTAACTATGTACCAACAGAAGAAGCTTTTCCTTTTATCTGCCCATTCAGTTTTGACAAGTGGTCTCAGATTCCCATATTAAGAGAAAAGAACACCTTCTCCCAATTGCATTTATATATGCATTTTTTCCATTTGCAGTTGTTGGTTGATTAAATT
Source organism: Anolis carolinensis (assembly GCF_035594765.1). NCBI lineage: Eukaryota > Metazoa > Chordata > Lepidosauria > Squamata > Anolidae > Anolis > Anolis carolinensis. The sequence continues at coordinate 347,926,183 of NC_085841.1, forward strand.
GCATTTGTGTGCATTTTAGACTTGTCTGCTATTTTCTATGCACTTGTTTCAAACAGGTGCATGATATTGAACACATTTGTTTTGTTTCTCTGGACACATTGCAAGTTTGGAAATGTGCGGATTTCCCAAAAGAAACTACCTTTATGTTTGGGAGAACCAAACTATGAAAATCCATGAAAATTCCTTGTCAATCTGAATTTTCCATCCATCTCTAGTCTCATTTTTACTGCAAAGGCTTGTTAGCATGATTTTGCAAAGCCTCTCATTTATGTTCTGCAGCATGCAACATTTGTTTGCAGAGAGATTATTGGCGATCCCTGAAGAGAGAGGTTGACCAATATTGAATTTGTTAATGCAGATAAAACAACTTGCAGGTTGCTTGTTTCTAATAATACCAAGGTGTTGCTTTAAAGATTAATTAAAACTATTATCGTATTGAGCTGGCACAATAAACTCATAAATAATTCCCCATGACGTGCTGGAAAGTCTGGGTTTTATTTGCTTTCAAGGTTAGTTGGAGCTTGATGCATAGTAGAAATTGCAAAGTTCTGTGGATTATACTCCTGTCTTATTTGTTACAGTCCTCAAATTCAAAAGCAGTAGTTATGTCCCAATGGGCTCAGAATCAGTGGGCTTAATTACAATGCTGAAAAATTGAATTCTGCACATGGGTCAAATTGGAAGATACTCAACAGACATCGAAATGAGAATTTGGCCAGAATATCCACAGGGACTCTGAACTCCTGGAGAAATGAAACTGCAGACTGGATCAATGATGCGCTTAAGTAGAGAATTAGAAATAAGTTTGGGCAAGAATCATGGCATAATCATATTGTACTAATAGGTTAGTGTGAACAAGATTGGAGAAATGGAAAGAACCCAAAAATAAATGTAATAAAATGTGCTTCAGGACATCAGTACAGGAAAGTTGGATGCTTAGGAAGCTGTTATGCCAAGTCAGAGCTAAAAGAGAGATTCAGTCTGAATATGTATAAAAATAGTTTATTCTGCTAAGTGGGAACTGATAACCTTTTAAAATATGTCTTGAGACTAGAGTGCATCTACATTATAGAATTAATGCAGTTTGACAGCACTTTAACTGCCATAGGCCAATGCGATGGAATCCTGGGATTTATAGTTTGATGAGGCGCCAGTCCTCTTCAGTAGAGAAAGCTAAAGACCTTGTAAAACTAAAACTTCCATGATTCTATAGTGTTCAACCATGGCTGTTAAAGTGGTGTCAAATTGCATTAATTCTACAGTGCAGGTGGAACTTTAGTCTCTGTTTCATAATTTTTTCATTGAATGCTAGCAATTTCTTCTGGTTTCATATCAAGTCAGATCATTGTGTTGTTGTTGTTATTGTTGTTGTTGTTGTTGTTGTTGTTGTGGTGGTGGTGGTGGTGGTGGTAGCCTTGAGGTTTTTCTTGGCAAGATTTCTTCCTGAATGGGAGGGGGGCTTGCTTTTGCCTGTTCCCAAGGCTGAGTGACTTGCCCATGGTCACCCAATTTGATTCCATTGAATGGAAATGTGAATCCTTGTTACCGTGAGTCCTATTCCCACACTCAAAATATTGTACCATACCAGCTCTCTAAGACCATGTGTTTGTCTAATTTTGTATCATCTATAAACATACAGTGTTTGCATGACATCCCAACTAAAAATCTGCTGGACCTCTAGGCTGTCATGAGAAAGCAGAATGCTAGGACATACATATTGCTCAGTTACACCCACATGCATTGAGAGCGGGTCAACAAACCAGGCAGCTTCACCACAGTTGGTTTAGTGTGTCATCAGCAAGCAGGCAGATTTTTTTCTCTAGTTGCTTGCCTCTCAAAAAACTGGATAAAGCTGCCAAGAAAAAACCCTGGGTTATTTCTCTTTGATTTGCAGGAAGGAATCTAGAGAAAAAGAAACTGTAGAAGACATGATAATATATCTGCAGCATGGAGCTCAGTGGCTTTCTTAGATGTTTCTGCTTTTCATGAGAAGGCAGGATTCCTGGAAACTCTGTACTGTGTGGCTGCATCCTTACTCTGAGTGGTTGAACCAGGAACCTTCCTCATCCCTTCTTGTATATGCCAGGTTTGTGCAAACATATTTCCAGCTTAAAATAGAGTCACTATGTTTCCAAGATAGCAATCAGAGACAGCTGAAATCCATAACATGTAGAGTTGACAACCACAAAGTAGCTATTAATAAGTTTGTGATCTACCTATATATATGTATAGATGAAAGTACAGGGTGTTTGAAAAAGAACTCCCTATTCAATTAAATGGTGAATAGGGAGTTCTTTTTCAAACACCCTGTATTGCATTTCTTTGTAAAAGCAACATATTGTTTCCATTCATAAATTATATGATGCACTCATGAAGGGCCTGCAAGCCAAAACGTAAGAGTTTTTGGCATCTTGTCCAATTGATGTAAACAGAAAAGCTTTCCAATGCTCACATATGGGATGTTCCTATTAACAAGTGACATTGTAAGGGACAACTGTGGACACTGTAAAGGATAAACTACAGGGGATAAACATTCTAGCCCTCAAATAAGAGATCCTTTATAATATGGGATACTTGGCAACTCTAGCTTGAACATATACGCAAAGGCTCACATTTTCATAGTTCTGGTTTTCTGCTATTTTAAATAGACATTATCTCTTTGTTCAACATCCTACCCCAAAGCCAAATCTGGTTTTCTTTTCCTTGAACCCCATCAACATAAAGACTGACATCTGAACTAATCAGTTGAACATCACTGACAGGTAATTGCATGAAGCAGTGACACCGAATCCAAATCATGGTGATATTGAGGCCTTCTATAAATTATTGGTCCAATTAAACTCATCAAGTATCTCCTTTGAAAAAGAAAAAGGGGAAGAGACTTTTCCCAAACCACTACTTTCTAAGGCTCCCAGACAACAAAATCTGATGCAATTTAATGTGTGCAGCATGAAAGATTTGCAAAACTGATGCAACAGTTTCCTAGCAACCATAGATTCTCCAAGAATCTTCTCCACCCATGGCCATTAAAATGTATATTAAACAGCATTAGGCATTTTTGAAAAGAGAAGGAAATGAAATAATGGTGAGATTCATGCCTTAATAGGAATTGTAAACTGGATGTTCAGTGAATGTCTGAGGCGTATTTGAGCCATAAAACACAAACCTGTCTATAAATAGAGGAGGCTCTATTGAAATGGGGTTGAGTTTAACAGCAGAACACATGGTTGCAATAACTTCTGTCCAAATGTTTGGATTTCTCCACTCTCCCATTTATATTATCTGCTCTGATTAAGAGGTCTGGAGTTCTAAGGAATTGCATATTTTTGTTTACATAGCTATAGTTGCCCCTAATAAAGACATTGCCCACTTGTAGATTTTTTAAATGGAACCATAAAGTTGGAAAAGGCCCCATAAGCCGTTCAGTCCCCTCGTGACCACTCAGTGCAGGAAATCCAGCAGATAGCTGTCCAGAATTGGACACAGTATTCCAGTTGTGGTCTGGCCAAAGTGGAATAAATGGGTAGCATGATTTCCCTGGATCTAGACACTATATTCCTATTTATGCAGACGAAAATCCCATTGACTTTTTTTCCTGCCTCATCCCATTGTTGGGATTGTCCACAAGAACTCCAAGATCTTTTTCACACGTACTGCTGTCGAGCCAAGTGTCCCCCATTCTGTATCTTTACATTTCATTTTTTCTGTGGAGTATCTTGCATTTGTCCCTGTTGAACTTCATTTTGTTAGTTTCAGCCCATCTTTCTAATCTGTTAAGATCGTTTTGAATTCTGCTCCTGTTTTCTGGAATATTAGCTATCCCTCCAAATTTAGTGTCATCTGCAAACTTGATGATCATGCCTTCTAACCCTTCATCTAAGTCATTAATAAAGATTTTGAACAAATCCGGACCCAGGACAGAACCCTGTGGCACTCCACTCGTGACTTCTTTCCACCCAGGATGAAAAGGAAGCATTAGTGAGCACCCGTTGGGTTCATTCACTTAGCCAATTACAGATCCACCTAACCGTTGTTTTGCCTAGTCCACATTTGACTAGTTTGTTTGTCAGAAGGTCATGGGGGACCTTGTTGAAGGCCTTACTGAAATCCAGGTATGCCCCATCCATGGTGTTCCTTGCATCTACCTAGCTTGTAACTCTATCGAAAAAAGAGATCAGATTAGTCTGGCATAACTTGTTTTTGATAAATCTGTGTTGACTATTAGCAATGACTGCATTCGTTTCTAAGTGTTTCCTCTATCCTTTGAAATAGAAAATTATCTGCAAGATACATCAAGAATTCATTGAACAGCCTATGCTTAGCAGAGGTCGTCATGCAGCAGATATATCAGTTCCCCAAAACTACTAATTTTTGCATCTCTGAGGTTTTTTTTAATAGATGTTTTATGTGTGAATAGCACGATCTACTACCACTTCTTTGTTTGGTGGTTCATAGTAAACTCCAACCACAATTTTCTTGTATTTATTTCTCCATTTTTTTTTACCAAAATGCCCTCCCCTGGTCCATTCTGACCACTTTTATGGATTTCTGTACACGTGAATTTGTCTTTGAGGTTTAATGCTACTCCCCCTCCTTTCCTGCCATATCTATTGTTTATGATATTTTGATCATAGCAGTCATCCCACCAGGTCTGTTATATTTACCTTCCTACACTTGTTTATTTCTCAAACACTGTGTGTTGGTGTGCAAACATTTTAAGGCTTGTTTGTTCTCACCTATTAGTTTACTGTCAGTTTTACTGTGGATCTCATTTTCCCTTCAGCTCCTCCTCTTAAATTCACATCTTTCTCTTTTAAGTTTGCCTTTGGACTGTTGTTTGAACTATCATCTCCATCCCTAAAAGGGTTTAGTTTAAAGCCCTCTTAATCAGATGTGCTACCCTGCTACCAAAGGCATTCTTCCTGGTCTTTGTGAAGTGGAGCCCATCTGTAGCCAATAGTCCTCTATCTAGAAAATGAACACCAATGTCCCCAAGGTCAAGCCTCCCATCTACACAGCAAATCATTTCATTTCATTTCCATCCTGTCTCAGTATAGTCCTCTATTATTCACTGGCAGAATTGGTGAGAATACCACCTGTGCCTCAAATCTTTTCAGCACCCTGCCGGAAGCTTCATAGTCTAGGATCATCTGCTTAAAGGTTCTCTTGGCAATATTGTTGGTGCCCACATAAATAAGGAGAAAAGGATGCTGATTCATGTTCCTGATGAGTTTTGGTAAGTTATGAGTGACAACCCAGACACGTGAATGAATATGATAGCAACCTTTCTGTTTCATCTTGTCAAGCTGACACACAGGTGCCTTTATACCCCTGAACAATGAATCCCCAAACACCAGCACCTTTCTTTTCTTCTTGTTGTGATCACAGGTTACATTGAAGCCTTCCTTGGCAGATTACATCCCTTGTTAATGGTTTTGTGTTTCAATGTTTTCACTGCTGTTATCCTCATGAAAATGTAGGAAGGAATTGCTCGGTTGAAGCTGTTCTGAATCACTTTTTAATTTTGTTTTATCCTCATAGAGCAACATGGCTATCTTTATTTACACTGTTTATCCATGAATAGTGTTTCTACTTGTATACTAAATTACAGTGATGAATTAAACACGGCCTAGTATATCCTAGAAGACCATGGATATGCATTCTGTGTCACTCCCAGATCATGACTTGAAACAGTCAGTGTGGAAATGATGGAAAGTCCTTTGCACTTGTGAAAGATGTTAATGATGTGACTGAGTTTGCAAAGCAAACTTCTAAATGTAAAGTGGGATTTATGAACCCTGAAATCCTTTCCAGCTGGGATCCAAATCTGAACCACAGGGGAATCAAAATCATCATGTTGGAAAGGACCTCTCAACACATCAACATGGCTTAATCATCTCCCAATTAAAAAAATTATTGACTTGATTTCTATCCTCTCTTCTTCCAGTATGGAATATAAAGAGGCATACACTATTAAAGTGGGAGGAAAAAACAGCGGATAAAAATGGGGATGAAAATTGGGAACAGGTTGGTCATGTTCAGATTGTAGCTGGGACAGGGGAAGAGGGGGCAAAATGAGGATGTTGTTCTGCTCTCTTAATGAAATTTTCCTTCACGCCTCAAATTTCTAGTATTGTAATAATTTATAGTGAGCTCCCACTGTTAGCCCCAGCTTCTGCCAGCACTTTGAAAACATGCAAATGTGAGTAGATCAATTGTTGTGACTGCACCTTCGGGGACTGTGAATGATAGTGGTGGGATCAGGAGAGGAAGGAAAAACCCTCGTGAGGAGGGCTCGTTGGAGGATTTGCACAGAAAGAGAATTAGGGACCTCGATGGGGAGTCTTCTGAGGAAGATTCAGATGGGGAGTCTGTGGATGAAATGGATGCTGGGGAACAGGTGGTGGCTGAAGAAGTGGGCACTGACTGGGCACAGGCACTGGAGATGCTTAAGGAGGAATCAGGGCCCATGGATACTGCTGACACTGGGGAAGCTTGGGTGTCTTCAGAAGCAGACCCCACTTGGTCTGCTTGGAGGAGTGAGGATGGATCCTCAGGTGTGCATGGAGCTGGGCGTGGGCAGGTTGATTGGGATTCTGATGAAGAATTCAGGACACCCGACCCACGGGTGTTAGCTGTGTGGAGTTCTGATTCGGATTAAGGAATGGGGACACCTGCTCTTTGGGCATTGGTGTTTGAACGCCCAGGGGGATTGAGATAAATTGGGAATATTTAGCCACTTCACTTTGCATGTGGCAAGGTGTTGCTGGGCGCCACTGGGACTCCTGTATGTGTTACTGAAGACTGGACTGGGATTTTGCTTCAGATCTGCTGTTGCCTCCATTGCCTTGGCTCTTTGTGCCATTCCATTTCGTGGACCTTGAATTGATGACTACAACCCCTGGACCTTGGACTGGAACTCGACTCTGCTTCTGCCTCTGCTCCTAAAAGCCTCTCGGCATCGCTCTCTGATTTGTGTCTTCCTACGGCTCTTGACTTCTGGCTTGCCTCTCGACCCTGTCACTGCCTCCTTTCCTGACCCTGGACCGACCTGACAACGTCTCTTCGTCTCTTCGCTCGTTCCTTGAGCTCCTGGCATTGCCTGCATTCTTGAAGCGGATTATTGCTGCTTCTCCTGTTTTGACTCCGGACCAGTTTGACGATGTTTCTTTGTTCTGCCCCTTTAAATCCCATAGCCTGGTGTTTACCTCCGCAGCGGCTTGGAGCTGCTCTCCTCTTTCGCACCAGCTTCCAAGTTTGTTTACAAGCTGCTCTCAGAGGGAAGCACCTTTGCCCAGTTTGTGTTCCTGTTTGAGACTTTAAGTTTACATTGCTAGTTTGGGACTTTGGGGAGTTTTTTTGGGAGTTTCCAAGTCTTTGCTTTGTTTTGGCTGCTTATTCCAAGCCAACGCAGAACGTTTTGAGTCGAATTGAAGAACCTTTAGTTTAATCTGGATTATTTGCTTGAATAATCCGGTTTATTTGTTAAAGCGTGTTTCTTAACATATTTTTGTTTGGACTGCTTAATAACACTGAAAGTTAAGTGTTTTGAGCCATCTTTTATGTTTGTGACTAGTTTTTGGGCTATTTCTTGAATAAACTCTGTTTTGCTCTCTAATTGACATCAATAGGTACCGCTCTGGCGGGAAGGTAATGGCACTCCATGCAGTCATGCCAGCCACATGACCTTGGAGGTGTCTACGGACAATGCTGTCTCTTCAGCTTAGAAATGGAGATGAGCACCATCCCTCAGAGTTTGACATGACTAGGCTTCATGTTAGAGAAAACCTTTACCTAATAATTTAAAATTTCCATAGAGCAATTAGAAATAAAGCACCATATATATAGGCATCCAGAGAAAGGAGGCAGACAAAGTTACTATAGGAATGCAAATACAACAAATAGAATTCTACATGTGAATACCTAGAATGCTTGACTATGAACTGAAAGAAAATTTGGACTTAAAAAGTGTCATTTGGAGGGAGGGATTTCTTATCTGGGGGCAATACCCTCATTCCTCTTCCTTTAGCTACATCCCTGCTCTATCTTATAAGCACAATGGATGTTTTTACCTTGGTCTCCTAGCTACAGTGTTTTCAGGAGGGTGTGGAGAACTGCAATAATATTTGTTCACTGCTTTTTTGTTTGTTAGTTCCCTCTTTGAAAAACAGGAAATTGTGGAACCTTTTTCTTGGAATTTATAGGATCTTGAACCAGTGTGGGAGGAATTGCCTGGGAAATTTTGGGTATTGAAGTGCTTCTGACTTAGCTGATGTAACCTATGCATCATCTACTCCTGCTTTACTGCACTTTATTTGACATTGGTGACAAGAAAATGAGGTGGGATATTCAACTATAGATCTTTAACACAAGAATTACGTAAGAGTTTCAAGTATCTTGAATAATATCTTAAAGTTGCTTTCACTTCAGGGGATCTGTTTCTTTAAGTGACATTGAAGACACTGCCCATATGTTGAGCCCAGTGGCTAAAAGAGGTCATTCTTCTGTCTTCCAGATGCCATATGGCAGTAAATGAGCAGACTGAAACAGAAGGACGAAACTTAAGCAGAGTGGCTCAAAGTCATCTATAGCTATTTAGAGAATAGGACTACTCATATTTTGAGATCATGTATCAGAAGATGGATTCTTACTATGCTTGCGATGAATGAGTTCTGAAAGACTTAATTAAACCAATGTTTTCCTTTCTTTTGCTTTCTTTTGTTGTTGCTGCTGTTTTGTTTTTAATAGAGGACAAAGTAGTGGACAACATGATGCCAGATGGTGATTGGGTCGCCTTCTCTTTAAAGCCCAAGAGATTCAAACTAGGTATGGTGGCACTTGAGAAATTGTATTTAATTTCTTTGTGCCATTATGTTGATGAACATTGTTTCATCCTCCCTGTCATTATTTCACATATTAGTGGAAACCTATATGGGTCAAAACATATGGTACATGCATTTGGTAATGTTGCAGATATATAGAATTATATATTACATGTTACTGAAATAACAAGTTACAAGAAGCAATTACAACTTCCAAAAATGGCAGCTCTTTGTCAACTCTATGACATGTCCTCCTTAATGTGGAGAACAGTTTATTTTGGATGAATGTCTTAAACAGCCCACAATGCAACCACTAGCACAGTGATTAAGCTGGTAGAATACCAGTTGCACAATCCTCTTGCACATTATCCTTTGTAAAGCTTTAAAAATGAAAAACATGTTTTAATGGTCACGCACCAGGATACACTTCTGTTTTTATGGAGTTGCATTTGGTTCCTGAACGCACAGTGAGTTAGATTTATAATGCAGATATTCTATGCCATTTGTACAAAAAAAAAGTTGTAAACACTGGGTGCTATCCTATTGCATAGGGTTGTATAGCATGAATCCCCCTAAATCAAGTTATACATTAATTGTACAACACAACATTTTTGAACGGCAATGTAATACAACTGAGCTGAAACATGAAGCATCTATGCAGGACTAATATTCATGCTCAAAGCTATATTTTAAAGGAAAGAACTATGAGTATTCCTTGCTTAAGAAAATTCTATGAAATTTACTGGGTTGACATACATCAATAGGTGGCTTGAAGTAACACACACACACACACACACACAGTGCACATCCATATGCAATTGCACTACATGCACAATTCTGCTTTTGTAAACTTGAACTGAATGTGGACAAATATCTCATTGTTCCCATAGGGAAATGCACACATGCATAAGACACCAATAAGATTCAGGGAAATTTCCCCATGTTTTGGCTATTTGTTACATATTGTTATTGTTGCTGCTGTTGCTGTTGTTGCCCCCCCCCCCCCTGGAAGACAAAAAGGACTGGAACAAACATTTCCTCATTGAATCTATTGCTTCTGATGTTGTGCTATGTTTTATCCCAGGCAAAGTAATATATTAAGACCAACATGTCCCAGTTTGTTTCTCAAAAAAGAACCACAATTCTGCAAAATAGAAATTACTTTGTCAGTTAGCTGCTCCATTGGGGAAAGGGGGGAATTAGAAGGACTTTCTATCCAGGAAATGCAGGAAATGCAAGTAATGAACAAAACATTCTAAGAGACAGTGTGCTGTAGTGGTTTGAATACTGGACTAAGATTCAAAGAAATCAAGGTTCATATCCCTACATGTCCATGGAAACCCATCAGTGACCTTGGGCAATTCACCCTCCCTTGGTCTCATGACAAACCTTTTGAACAAATATTACCTAGAAAATCCTGTGATAGGTTTGCCTTAAAGCCATCATAAACTAAAAAGAACTTGAAAGCATACAGCAGTAATAACTATAACAAATTATACATTTTACTATGAACTCACACCATGATTCTAACACTTTGACTAACCCTTCATATACTTGAATTCCAATGGGATCAGAAATTATTTATATTTCTGTTTATTTATTTAATTTATATTTTTCTCCATCCAATTAAATACCCTAAAACTAATTCAATGCAGGTTTTTAAAATAAAAAGTCTGAAGGTTACATAAAGACTACTATGAGTCAGTGGCAGGCCATAGAATATTTACTTTGTTTGGCTAGAACGCCCAGTGACCATGTTGGGTTTTGGGTTCTATTTGCTGGCCTCATACCACAAAAAGAAACTTTCTAAGATTTAGTCAAGAGACAACATTATATCCCTTACAAAAACTGTCAATAACAAAACAAAAAACAACCCTCAAACAGCCATTGCTTATCTCTTTGTTTTATTTCTATAAGAATTATCAGAATTTATCTTCTAGTATAAAATAGATTGATGCTAGCATTTATTTCCCGTGATATCCAGTGGCATATAAGGATAGACAATACCATGTTCCAATAAGGACATAGTGTGAAAGCCAATGAGATAGTTTAGTTCCCTCAGAGGATTATGTTAACTGACAAAGGAAAACACTTAGAATGCAAAGTCATGGAATTTCCACTGGGCAGGTTGGAACAAAGGTGAGATCAATATCCTGCTGTTTCTCACTGTCCTCCCCCTTTCTCAAATTGTACTAAACTGAAATTTTATCAACTATCACCACAAACTACAAGTGGGAAAGTTGGCTGTTTTTGTGTTGTCGAAGGCTTTCATGGCTGGGATCACAGGGTTGTTGTATGTTTTCCGGGCTGTATGGCCATGTTCCAGAAGCATTCTCTCCTGACGTTTCGCCCACATCTATGGCAGGCATCCTCAGAGGTTGTGAGGTATGGAGAAACTAAGCAAGGAAGGTATGTGTGTATATATATATATATATATATATATATATATATATATCTGTGGAAAGTCCAGGGTGAGAGAAGAACTCTTTGTCAGTTGGAGGCCAGTGTGAATGTTGTAGTTAATCACCTTAATTAGCATTGAATAGCTACTTCTAGAACATGGCCGTACAGCCCGGAAAACATACAACAACCCTTGGCTGTTTGTTTGTTTTTTGTTTCCTTTCACATTAAAACTTTAGAACTCTTAAATTGTTTCTTCTAAATAGAAATCTGCAAATTCTAAGATGCACTGAAATAAAATTCTCTCTCATTTGAACCAGATTAACTCAAAAGGACCTGATATTCTAAGCATGGAGAATGCCTTATTGTACCTATCTGTCAGACAGGTGTTAAAGGAGCCTTAACAAAAAGAGAATCACAGAATAATAGAGTTCAAACTTTTAAGAACTAATATCTCAAAGTCCTGGGTCTGAATTAATAAATTGGTCAGTTTGTTTCCCCACCATTTGTTAAAAATGCAGGCTCATTTTCATCCTAGAAATGAATAAATTAGCAGAATAATATGAATACGAAGTAGCAAATCAGCTGGCCCCACCATCTGCAAAATATTTTGTCGGAAGAAATCAGCTGGTCCACTTTCTATGCCAGAGTTTCCCGTCTGTTGTACTTTTTCCTATCAGCTTCCATCTAACCCATTTCCAGACTTTTGCTAGCCCATCCAGGGCTTAAATGCCCCAAAGGCATAAGATTCCTTCTAATCTTGGAAGCTAAGCAGACTCAGCTCAGGATGAGACTTGGATGAGACACTGTCAACAAATGCCAGATGCTGTAGACTATAGTTCAGGAGAAGGAACTGGCAAAACCAGCTCTGGAGATCTGAAAAAATTCTTATGGCTCTTTTAGAAAGACTGGTGGATGAAGTCCAACACTTCAGTCAGATTTGCATTTGAATAGCGGGAGAGTGCTGCGGATGCTGGCAGCTTCTGTATCATTGGGCATATCATCCACATTTTAATGTGAATTGTCCAAAATGCAGGAGGCAATATGCCTTCCATATTAGCAGGGCGGTAAATCGATTGCAGAATTTAGCCTCAAGTTTATAGTAGCTAAGATACAGAACCTACTAAGGAAATAGTTGGGAATGGATTCAACATATATTTCCAAATGAAGTTCAGCACCTTGGAGAGCTCCCCCAGGAAAATCCTGTAAAGGCTTCAACATCCCATTGACATAGACTCTGCCAGCTGTCACTCGCTGATTTAACTGCTTTATTCTGCCTGTTTCTTTTATTGCTTCTTTTTGGATGAGTTGCAGCAAGCAAAAATAGTTTTTTTGAAGAGCTCCAAAAAGTTACTTTTTTGATGCAAAGTTCCCATAATAATTTCAGTTGACATATTGGCTTGGTCAGATTCTGGGGTTGTTTTTGTTGTTATCCTACCTTTCCCCCAAACTTGGGATGAAAGGTGCTTGCAAATGAAAACAAGAAAAAAATACAATTTAAAATGCACAAAAAAGGAACATTAAATTGAATTACCATTCACAATATTAAAATAACTTAAAAAGATAAAATTAAAACAATAAAGAGCAGTTAAAAGCAGTCCACTTTAAAACTATTATTTAGCTCAGTCTTCAAAAACTAGCTGTAACATGCCAAAGTAATTTTTCCAACACTTCAGTTTTTGGAAAATCAACACTAATGTATATCTATATATAAAAAAGAGTGATGGCATTACGGCAGCAGACAAAACAAAAGTAAACACTCCACAACCTCGAAAACTGACATCACAACCCCTCATCCATGCCTCTAGGTTGATACAACAAAAATAAAATAAAAATAAAATCCTAATTAGAGGGAGAGGAATAATTGTTTTTATCCAATTGCTGCCAGTTAGCTCCGCTCACTTGGTCTCCTAGCAACCCACTCAGCCCAGGGGACTCTTTTCCTTAACTACCACCAATTCCTCAATACTTTATTTCCCACACCACCATACTTTGCCACAGCAACGCGTGGCCGGGCACAGCTAGTGTATGTATGTGTGTGTGTATAAAATGTAAAACTTCTCAATCCATGGTGGGCTTTATTATTTTAATTATGAAAGGTTTTTCTTTTTGCGTCCCTTCATTTATGAGCCTTTTTTTGTCATGCTGAGCAGACCTTGTGGCACATCTCAGTGCTTTTGGTTCACTGACACCACTTTACAGGTTGGTCTCTGGTTGCTTTCCATGCCTTTTGCAATTGTTATTTACTGAGCTTGCTTCTTGAAATAGAGCTAAGTATCATACACTGTGTGAAATTCTCCTTAGAGGACTCTTTCCCTCAAGCAATGCTGAGTGGGAACATCCAGGCATGTCATGTGCATAACACTTGGACAATGTCCACCCTGTCAATTTTTAATGCACAACAGATTTTGGGAAAGGCAATTCTTGTACTCTGAGGCTGCTTACGAGAGCATGGAGCAGTAGCTGTTTTCATAAGTCACCACAGCAGAAAACAACAAAAGGCCTTAAGACAGATATGCTAGTCAATGCTACTCCCATATTGCTGTGGGCAGCATCTCAAAGAGCATGCCATGCTGTCCTCCATTTCTGAAGATGAATCAGAGCCTTCTGGGCCTAGATAAAGCAGAGGAATATGCTCCTCCATGTGAATATAGGCTCTCAGTACATCAAGCTCACCCCAGAGAGTGACTATCCTTGCTGCACAAGTCAGACAATGAGGTGAGGTTCTGCCAGGCCAAGAGGTCACTGCCTTTTCAAAATTTGGGGAAGGTTTGTGGCTGCTTGAAGGAGTGCCTGCCTCTGAATAAAAATTCTAGGGTGAATGATTTCCATATGAGTAAGATCAAAACAAAACAGCACCAACCACAATGTGTGTGTGTGTGTATACAGTCAACACCTCTGTTCAAACAGCTCCACTGGCTGCCGATACGTTTCTGGTCTCAATTCAAGCTCTAAACGGTTTGGGACCTACCTATCTTCATGACCGCATCTTCCCCTAAGAACCTATGTGATCTCTAAGATCTTCTGGGGAGGCTCTCCTCTCACTCTCACCCCGTCACAAACACGGTTGGTGGGGACGAGAGAGAGGGTCTTCTAGGTGGTGGCCCCCGGCTCTGTAACTCTCTCCCCAGGGAGATAGACTGACACCCACTCTGTCCACTTTTTGCAAAGGCCTTAAAAAATGGATGTTCCACTGTGCCTTTGATTAAAGATAATTTTGGGCCCCTAGCTTTAACCTAAGTTATATCTCTTGTCCTTTACCACTGTTCCCTGCACCTTGGATATAGTTTCTATTTCATATTGCCTTTTTAGTCCTAACTTGTCATCTGGGTCCTGCACTTTACCCATCAGCCCTCTCCTTGCAACTGATTTGCACCAACCCGCCTGCCCAACCTCATGTTTACTATGCCAGGTTATTGTTTGTTTGTTTGATGAAAGCCTTCAACAACACATGTTTGATGGTTGTTTATGATGTCGTTTTATGAATGTTATGATATAGTCTTATGAATTGTACTGTGTGTTATTTTAATTATGTTGATTTGGCTTGTCCCCATGTAAGTCCAGATCCAGGCATATGAAGTGACTTGGAGTAGCTACTGCCCCTTCAGTTATCTTTATCAAGATCATGCCAATTACCTTTATTAGAGTCAGAAAATAAAAAATAGTTTGGCAAACAATGTCTACAACCATGGTGTTACATCACCTGCTGAGTGTACATCAGCTGTACATACCAAAATAGGAAATGAAGACAATTTTCTGTGAATGAAAAGATTATTACATTTCCTACAGTGAAACAGGCAGTCAGTCTTAAGTTCACAAAATATAAGACTTGGGCAGCTCAAAAACTGATGACTGTCCTTTTCACTTTTTTGTTATGAAGTACATTCTGTACCATAAGGAGGTGCCTAGCCAGTGAGTAAATATAATGCCTCAGGAGTGTGTTAAACTGGCAAATGGTTTGGAACAAGATGTCATAAATCTTGAGTAAAGACTAGTTCTACTGCTCAGTCTTTTGGGTATAATAACTGAAAATGGTTTGTCTGGGATTCTTAGGCAAGTAAGCAAGCAGACTTGAAAGATGTCTTACTTCCCAATTCAACTCCAGCTTCTAAGTTTTCATGTAGTTTCTAAGTGCCTTTTGCCACTTTCATGTGACTGAAAAACATATTCATCTGACTGACACTCTAAAGCTATTTTGGCAGCATCAACTGCATTGAAGAGCATTTGCTGTGTACCTGGGCATTTGCAGCAGTAACTTTATCTTTCAGCTCAGGATGCGCTCTGTTCAGCACTCATGGAAAAATTGGCAGAGGCATGCAAAAGAGAGGCTTATCTTTTATGGAGGCATGGCAACATCTTTTGGGTAACAAAACCAATAAACCTTGACACAACCAGCTTTTTAAAAAGTCAATTTTGTACAAGAATTAAGTTGGGTGACTATGTTTTCCTTCTCTTGCAAACAGTTGCCCACTGGCATGTATCATTGCTAGGCTACAGTTTCTCCTCTCCTGCCTATGAGTTGGCAGTTAGGAGGTTAATGAGACTCCAGCAGACCATATTTGATAGAACAGCCACACATTAGCACTGCTGTAGTAGAGTCAGTGCTTGTAGGGTTGAAGCATCCACACATTTTTATCTTCTCCCATCTTACTCAGACTTCCCTGTTCCTTATGAGTTTAGCTGTAATTCTCACAGTCCCTTCCAGGCACAGTGATACATTGGATTTCATTCTTTTGGTGTTTTATGCATGCTGAGTCCTCTTTAGTATGTAATTGTGCTTTTCTGGCATATTCATAATGTCTGTATTCAGTTGAAGGTTACTACAGCGAAGTCAAATGTCATTATGCATTGTATGTGATTCATTTTGCATTGTACAAAATTGCACATTGTGCATTGATTGCATGGGGAGCATGGCACATTGTGCATCAATATGTGATGGGCATGTGATTGTGCAACATTGCAATTTCATGACAAGGTAGAACAATGGAACTGATGGAGACATCTTTGCATGTAAAATTAGGCTACTTCTCTTTGACGCTGGATGTCAGTCATTGCCGTGGTCTATCTCTTTGTGAAGCAACATATTCTTTGTCTTGAATGAACAATCACAGAGCCATTAATCTTTGCAACAACCGGTGGAGATGAAAACTGCAAGAACCAGTTTGTGGATGTGGATTAAAGCAGCTGTCTGCATTTTGGGATTACCCTTTGAACCAGTGAGGATTCACGGACAAAGCTAAGTGGGGCTGAGTCCATGAGTTCTCTTTGAGGCATGGCCACAATTATGTGGACTACCATTATGACCATCATTACTTAAGAATTAATTGCAATAACCAGGGACAATTCCTACAGCAAAATGAAAATGAGAACATAACCAACCAAAGAAGCCTTCAAAGCTTTTTCATGTGACAGAGCTGATAAACATTTGGGCTTATGCATGTTCCAAAGATCAGTCTGTTCCACTTACTTTTTATAGAATGCCGTGCAAAACAAGATGATTTTTTTTTAAAAAAAATACCCACAACAACCAAAATAAACCCACACCTCTTTTAAAATATGAGTTTGTGTCTTGCCTCCTGAAGCCAAGCTGTCATAGAGTGGCAGACTATGAGTTGAATTAAAAAGTATCTGAAAGTACCATTGAGATGCTGGTGGCCATGCTGATCTCCAAGTGTAATCTACCAAGTCTTGGAGAAGACTGTTGTTCAGATTTTGCCAATACTTCATAAAGCAACTGACTCCTATAAGCAATGGGTTTTGAAGCTGAAAGCAGCCTCTCCATATCTCTGCCTGAGGCATTTGAGAAAGTGGATTATGTGACATCTTAACAAGCCTGCCAAACAACTGGACGTCAACCACTTCTTCCCAGTTTTTGGGAAAGTTACTTCCTTGGACTGTAACTCCCAAGCCCTGGTTAGAGAATTCTAGGAATTATGGTTCAAAAACATTACTCCCACAGATTCTGCTCTAGTAAAGTCATGGTGCCTTTTTGAATTTTCTCAATTCCATACATAAGTTTTTCTCAGAAAGCATTTTGCATTAGCATGCAAATGGGACATTATGGGCCAATAGCCTTATTTTTCAAAATCAAAAGCTCCTGGAATCCTGACTCTTCAATTGAATGAATGAATATGCACCAGCCTCAACAGCTGGTAGCCCCAGGCATTTCTACCTTTTAATAACATGGCACAGGAAACATTTAGGGGATTCTGAATCCCTCTCTCCAATTTACCAAGGGATGTAATACTCCTGCCACAATTGAGCAGCTCCAAAGTTTATTCTGCTGTAGTTGCTGCTAAAATCTAGCAGCAACTGTGACTATTCTTTATGGTGCAGGAGGATTCCAGATTACTTTTAGGTATCATGGAGCCTTGCAAAATGATATGCGAAGGTGCCTCCTTCCCTTTCAGAAGGGATGTTGTACTGTTCTGGACTCCAAAATGGTAGCAAACATCTCTCATCTTTTCTAAGTGAACTAGATGTTGTTTACTTACAGCATGTCTAGACTACGGCAATGTGCTCTATTTGAGACTATCCTTCAGCTCATACAAACTGTCGTATTTAAGCTGCTGGTAAGTGTGTTGAGATCCTATTATTAAAGTGCTGAAAGATCTGCACAAGTTGCCATTTGTATTCTGGGCACAGAACAAGGTGTTGATTTTAATCTTCCAAGTCCTAAACCACATGAGTTTGAACCATTGGCCTCATTATGAAATTGGCACAATGATAACAGTTTCAGGAGGAGTCCCTATGAGAATATCAACACTTGCAGAGACCTACACGATAGCCATACAGGAGAAAGAGTTCACCTATGTTGTGTGCAAGTTGTGCAATGCATTTCCATTGGAGCTATGATAAATTAGTCCCCACTCATTTTACAATTAAGAGGAGTCTGAAATTACAAAGTCTTCTAGTAGTTCATTAAAACTCCTTTGGATTATTTCAATAATCGTAAATAATTTTACTGTTTAAATTGTTTTTATGGTTAGTTACCTTCATCACTCTTTTTTTAGTAGAAAGACAGGATAAAATGTGATGATAAATGAAAAATGCCATGCTTAGGGGTATGCATCTTCATAGAAACAATGGTATATTGACAGAGTTTTAAGTGCAGGAATTGATTGCAACAGTCCCCATGGCCATGTTCTCAAGAAGAATCCAAAATAGAGTAATTTTTTCCAGCAGCAGGAAAAAACAAACCAGCTCTTCCAGTTTTCATGTCCAGCAGGAGCAATTTTTTTATATAAATCTAGTGGCTTTTAATTATCCATTCAAGATTAAAGGTGCATCTACATTGTAGAATTAATGCAGTATGACACCACTTTAACTGCCATGATTCAATGCTGGTAAATCATGGGTGTTGTAGTTTTACACAGCCTTTAGCCTTCTCTGCCAAAGGATGCTCATGCCATAGCAGTTTAAATGGTGTCAAACTACATTAATTCTGCAGTGTAGATGCATCCTAAGTGACTCCAAAATATTTTGCATCACAAAAGGGAGAGCCAACAGCAATACATTGCTGCTGGCAAAATCTCTCGCTGCAGCTCTATGTGCTAGGAGAAACACAGAAATAGGATGATGTCATTGTCTCTACTAATAAAAAATTCCCAGCATTTTGACTCTGGAAACCCTGGGGCTATGATAGCTCTGCATGAAATGCCTGAAAAATGTTTTTTTTTTAAACTACCTTCCCACACCTTCAATTATTTGCTGCCAATTTGACAGGTCATTATGAGACAATCTACAGTTGTAGTCACATGTACTTCTCTGGTTTTTATTGCAAAATCAATAAGAATGCAATACAAAAACCATAACTCTGCCAAAATGTTGAAAATGTGACTGTAATTAACAACTTTTGAGAAGTCCTTTTCCTTTGGGGTCCAAAATGAGGGAACATATGTAAATCGTTATTGGAAGGATGCATCCGTCCTCAAGGATTTACAATATATACGCATACAAATCCTCATGTATAAGATTAGGGCTAAAATTATGGATTTGAAATGAGCTATGGACAAGTCAATTGTCATTCTGGATGGAGGGGAAAACAGCAATGCCAACTCAGGAGGCCAGCTGCCGCTTGCTGCCATTACCATTTTCACACCCAGACATTCAAAAAGTCCACAACTAGCACAATGGCAGGCAGATTAGAGAAGGTTTTAAAAGTTTTCCTAGGACAGACTAAGCTCTTGCCTTTTGCTACTCTTCTTAGAGAAGGAGATACTTTTTAAAAAAGTAGAAGTAATGTACAGTATTCACACTCACACCGACCCCCCAGTGGTGGAATGGGTGAAACCATTGCTGACTGACAGGTCAGCGATTCTAATCCATGGAGAGCAGATGAGCTCCCTCTGTCAGCTCCAGTTCCCTATGCAGGGACATGAGAGAAGCCTCCCACAAGGATGATAAAACATCAAACATCTGGGCATCCCCTGGGCAACATCCTTGCAGACAGCCAATTCTCTCACCAGTAGCGATTTGCAGTTTCTCAAGTCGCTCCTGACATGGAAAAAAAACCTCACACTGACCCATGGATAAGTTAACCCAGGTTTATTGGGGATGATTTTTTGGACTAAAATGTCTAGACTTATGCATGAGTATATAGGGGAGCTACTGCTCCCTTGGCATTCATCAGCAGTTCCTTTCCTTTTACATGAGACGTATTTGATACTTCCATATGAAGACAGAGTGAAATGTTCAATCATAACTTGTGACAAATACAGCATGTTCACGAAAGGAAGTGTATAAATAGAAACCGATTATTTAAAATTCATCCCCATGGGAGGATTATGGAGGTAAGTTTTTGATGAAAGAAAATCAGGCTATCAGGCTAAAAAAGAGAATAAGCTAATGCAAACAAAATTTGATCTTTCACAAGTACGAGCTGTCTTCCCTTTTCTCCTATAATTAACTGTTCTTTCACTTTGCCAGAGACTTATTTCATGAATCTAAAAGTATAATTGCTTTCTTTCCCTGCAATGTAGATTTCAATGGCACAGCCACAGCCTTGCCATTTGCATATATGAGAGCATTCCTACTTATCCTGAGAGTAGTCAGCACACAGGATATGGTGGGAGGGAGGAAATAGTATGGAGAAGAATACGGTATGTGAAGAAGGATGAAAATCTGTACTATTTCATCATTTTATGTGGGGATGAATAATTACAATAGTTTTCTCCCTGCGGTAGGATAAAACAAATATTCCTCTACAGTATTCAACACGTATTCAAATATATTGGAGTGCTGTGGAAGGATTATTCTATGCAGAAAAAGATGTGGTAGGATGCTTGATCATGCTGCACTCCTTTTTTTAGTACAGGGACAGATTGCAGGAAACCCCCACTCCCCAAGCTGGGAAAAAAGTGTTTTTGGTGCAGGAAAAAGATTTCTGGACAGAAAACTGTTTTTGTGAAGAAAATCCTATATGTTTTTCCATGCAGAATTATTCCAACACAACAGAACGTGTGGGACCAAACTAAGCAAGACCAATTTGAGTGATTATTCTTTCTGATCATCAGGAACCAATTTTCAACATTGGAATTAATAATAACAAATATATTTTTCCATGCCCAATATTAGGCAATTTTGGCTTAGGTCAGGAAGATGTCTGTTATGAGATTATGTTATCTACATATATCAGAGTACTTCAGCACAATCCCAATTTATCCCTATTCATTAGTTCCCTTTAAGAAGCCTCCCACAAGGATGGTAAAACATCAAAACATCCGGGCGTCCCCTGGGTAACGTCCTTGCAGATGGCCAATTCTCTTACTCCAGAAGCAACTCCGGTTGCTCCTGACACACAAAAAAGTTCCCTTTAAACTCTGCCTTTTTTCTAGTAAGGTTATGTGCTTGTCGGCCATTCTTTCTGCTTTCTCAGAACAACCTTCTGAAAAAGATCAGAGAGGAAGAAAGAGAAGGAGAGATTGGTGAGCTCAAACCAACCCATTAAATGCAATGGTTCAGTGGTGACTTAAATTTGTATTTCCCAAGGTGCACTCCAATGTCATAGCTCTTTCTAACCACTCTATTACTGTGGTTTTCTAGTTTGATGGGAAAGACCATGCTTACAAAATTAGAGCTCGGTTTCCTCTCCTAAGGTGCATCTACACTGTAGAATTAAAACAGTTTACACAACTTTAACGAGTGCCCCGAGTCCCCCCGGTGAGAGAGGGCGTAATATAAATAATAATAATAATAATAATAATAATAATAATAATAATAATTATTATTATTATTATTATTATTATTATTATTAAGGAATCTTGGAAGTTGTAGTTTGGTGAAGTACCAGCACTCTTTGGTAGAGAAGGCTAAAGATGTTGTAAACCTACAACTCCCATGATACTGTGTTTAGTAGTGAGCAAACAAATAGTCAACAGATACTACTGAGTGAATGGATCTATTCTAGTGTGATGAGTCATGGGCCATGTAGTCCCATTCCTGGCATTGTAGTGCCAGATGAAGAGGAAAACTTGGGTTTTTCACCGTCTCAGTCAGATTTGGAACTCTCCCAGCCAGATTTGGGAACCTTGCACCTGCAAGAGATTTGTCTTCCAGAAGTCTGTCAAACAAGCCCTGAGCCTAAATCTCCTGTGTTTTCTCGCCATGATTTTTGTAAACAACAGAGAGGAGTCAATCAGGCGTCTCGCAGGAGTGCTAGGATAGCTGCTAAGCATTCAGCTGATTAAGCCTGCTTCCCATGGGAAAGTTTAGGGAGTCATGCATCTGGACTCAGAAAATAGCTTTCGTTTCTGGTTCTCCAGAGAACTGCTCTTGGGCGGGAAAACGGGACCCTATTTAGGTGTTTTACCCACAAAGGGATCTTGCGGAGTCAATTCGTCAGCAACCGGAGTAACGTGTGTGGACAGCTACTCCGCTTCCAAGCCTCCGTTCCTGTCGCCAAGCCTTCGTTCCCAGCTTTGTTTACTCCACGAATCCTGCCTTGCTTTCTAAGACTCAGCCTCGTCTTGTTTCCCGGATTTTACCAAGAAATTACCACGGATCTTGCTCTTGTTCCTTGTTTCCTTGTTGCCTTGAATCAAGCCTCGTTTTTCCAAGAATCAAGTTACTTCCTAGCCTCGCTCAAGTTTCATGGACTAAAAGACCTTGTCATCTCCCCTCACTTTGCCTGGCAAAGTGAGTGTTTCGGTTATTGGATTACAACTTTGGACCTTAATATTTCATATTGGACGTTGTTTCTTTGGACTAATTTTGACCTTTCCTGAAAGGTCTAATTCTGGACTATTTTCTACACTTGTTTTTATTAACTTTATATATTCCTTCAATAAAGATATTAGATAGATTCTGGCCTCTGTGTATGGTTATTGGTGCTCTGCAGCCTGGGTCTTGACAGTTTGACTCCGCCACCCTAAGCACCAATTAACCTAGGCCAGAATGTCTACCGGAGCCGGACCGGGAGGTCAGCCACTCAGCTACACCATCGACAAGGAGGAAGTGGACCGCATCCGTGATAAGCTCAATGCGCAGGAGGGAGAAATAAAGGGGTTGAAGGAACGCGGAATCCGTCTCCCGGCCTTGGCATTGCCAACCAAGTTTTCTGGAGAAGCTTCTAAGGTTCATGTTTTCCGTCGCCAATGCCAGGCTTATCTAGAGGCCCGCAATGCCGAGTTTCCCCAAGAAGACATCAAAGTGGCGTGGATCTACAGCCTTTTAGACGGGCCAGCGGCTAACTGGGCGACGGCACTGTTCGA